>NW_011494652.1:2578783-2581221 GCF_000754665.1 Bison bison bison | reverse complement strand
GCCCCACCCCGGCCCACATTGAGTGTCTGTGAAAACCTCGGCAGCTGAACCAGCTCTCCTCCCAGGCCCCTCTGTCCTGGAGAAGGTACCTCCTCCCGGGCTGAGGCCTGTCCTGCAGGAAGCCTGGTGGGTTTGCTCTTTGCTGGGACACTTGGGGGCGGGGGCCATTGAAGGGACACAGAGCTGTGACAGGGGCTCAGGCCCTATAGGAGGGCTTCTTGGGGGCGGAACATTGTTTGCACCTTGAGGGGGCTCCTGGATGGGGGGAGGCTATGGGTAAAGGGCCAAGACGAGCTAGAAAAAGGCATCACAGACGCACCAGGACGGCAGGTCCCAGTGCCTGTCCCACCCCCGCGGTCCCATCCCAGACTCTGCTCCCCAGGGGCCCTCCCCAGAGCCACCCCAACCCCAGGGTCCACCTGCTCAGACTGTACTCCTTGCCATCACCCTCGTCCTCAGGGAGGCTGCTCCTCCTTCTCAGCTTTGCCAGCTCCTGGAGCTGCTCCAGGAAAATCAGCCAGGGCAGGGCAGAGGCGGGGACCAGGCAGAGGTGCACAGGGAAGGCAGGCACCCTCCCAGTGGGGTGACAATTGAAGGGGAGGGCATGTTCCCGTGGGGCAGGAGGGGGCAGGAGGGGGCAGGGGCACTCCGGGCAGTAGAGTACAGGGAAAGCATGGGGTCGGGGCTGGGAACAGCAGGGCTTGTTCTAGAGAAGCCAAGGGGTCCGGAGCCTGAGTGGGGATGGGAGCTGTGAACTGACGGTGGGAGGAGGAGGCAGAAGGTGGTCTGGGTTGCTCCACTGTGAGCTGAGCTAAGGAATCTGGGTGATAATCTGGGGGCGATGGGGCATTCCTGGAGGCCATTAGGTGAGTGGATTTGCAGTTTAGGGAGATGACTGATCAGTACCTAGCACAGAGTGTGACATATGGTAAGTGCCCAGGACACTGAGGAATGAATGCCAGGTGGATGGAAGGAAAGAAAGGTGGATGGATGGGTGTTGATGGGTGGATGTGTGAATGGATGGATGGACAGACGGATAGATGGATGGAAGGAGACAGGAGGGAGGGAAGGGGGCTGTGGACTGGAGGAAGGAGACCTGGAGGCCAGTAGCTGGGTCCTGAGACTGCTGTGACGGTCCAGCTGGGAGAGGACGAGGGCCTGAGATATAAGGGCATGGGGCGGGGTGGAGGGAGGCCAAAGCTGAAGACAGGGATTCAGGAAGTGTGTTCGAGGACTTGGAGGCAGACTGAGTGTGCGGCTGAGAAAGAAGCAGGTGTCCACCAGGACTCCCGGCTGACCTTGGGTTTAAGTGAGTGGCTGGGGGGGTAACAACCACGGAAGGGGAGTCGGGGGAGCTTCTGGATTCAGCTGGAGGTGTGCTGCCCTCTGCCAGGTGGTCTCTGAGCCATCAGGACATTTGGGGGGACCTATAACTCTGAAGGGAGGTCAGGACTGGGATTGGGGGCTGTCAGAAGCAAGGGCCGCTGACCCAGAGTGGATGAGCTAGCCTGGAAGGCGAGAAGCAAGGTGATGGCAAAGACCAGGGACTCAGATAGTCAAGAGGCAGGGCAGTCGGAGCAGCACTCACGGGCAAATTGGGGCACCCAGGACGGGGACAAGGGGTGGCAGGAGTGGCCCCTGGGCTGCCTCACCTTCCAGCTTATCTGCAACATAATGAGGCCTCCCATGCCAGGCGCTCTGCCAAGTCCCACCCCACCCAGCTAGACCACCGGGCTACCCGCGTGGGACCAGGAACCTCTCCTCTTCCGTCCCCGAAGCCAGCGCTGCCAACTCTCAGAGACAGAAGCCATAGGGAGACTCTAGCCCACTGGGCACGCATAATTCTGCCCCCCAGGGTCCTGGCCTGGGTCTCCCATGGAAGAGATGGCAGCAGCCAGATGCTTCCTCTCCTGATTCCAGCTCTACCTGCCTCCCTGTGTGAACAAAGGCCGCCCCTGGTCAGTAAGACCCGCATAAGCACTGCACGCCAGTTGGGCCTCCCCTCACCATCAGAGATGGGAGGGACTGTGGGTGGTCCCAGCCCATTTCAGGAACAGAAAGTCAGTTTTGCTCACTCCGCACCAAGGGGGAGGGCTGGAGGGGTCTGGAAAGCCACCATCCACCTCAAGAAAAAGTCAGACCAGACCCTGGGCTAAGGGCATGTGTTTATAAACCACACTTGGTGTTTACAGACTAGAGGAGGCTGGGCACCCGAGGGCCCCTCTTCCCAGATATAGACTCCCCCAGGTCACAGAAAGCAAATGGGTATCTTCCTACTTCTGCATTTCCTTTAGCCAAACCGTGAAAAATCTGTGATGGAAAAAGCTGCTTAAAGGAGGATTTCCCTGAATTTCTTGACGGTGCTTTGCCTGACTTCAGACAGGCGGGGAAATGTCTCTGTTTCCCCTGCAAATGCAATCCAACAGAGGAAATGGTCC
>NW_011494652.1:2575899-2578683 GCF_000754665.1 Bison bison bison | reverse complement strand
CAGCGGAATTGCATGTAATGGCTAGTTGGAGGTAGGAAACTTCCTAGGACATGTATTTCACTCCATGTATGCCCCGCCCCTGGGGGACGGACACCGCCAACGCCCACAGTCACGGGACCCCTTGTTGTATAGAGACCCAGATGGTACAAAGACTGGGCTCCAAACCTATGTGCCTGGGACGTGGGCCCCATTGCCCTCTTGGTTCCCTCCTACCGACTCACAGCTCTTGCCTTTCCGCCCTGTTCCTCACTCTGCTCTCAGGAATGCTCTGTCTGGGTGAGCCCACAGAAGACCTTTTGCCTCCTGGACACCCTTGCTTCATCCCCAGGCTCGCCAGGGTCCGTTTATCTTGGTAGAAACTTGGGGCACAACCTCTCCTCTCCTCCCAGTTACCTTGAAGGTGACCACAGAATGCCTGGGGAAGCGTTTTCTCACCCTACAGCACTGGAGAACATAGGATATCTCTACCCCGTCAGCTGGCAGCCGCCTCTAAGCAGAATCGGGCGGAAGAGCGCCGGGTGGGGAGCCATGGGACCTGGGGTGCTGGTCCCTGCATGTCCCCGGACAGAGCGTTACGCTGCCCATGTCCCTGTGTGTCCTCTGATGTAACGTCCAAGGGAGCCAGCTGCTCCGTTTGTGCCCTGCCCCCACCACGAGCCCCTGGACTCACCGAAGCATAGAGCCGACCCCTCTTGTTCATGGCCAGGTACCGCCCGGAGAAGAGCCCCTTGATGGCCACAACGCCCACCTCAACCGCCGTTATCTCCAGGATGCCTGTGAGGAGTCGGACAGCCTGTCACTCCCTCCACCTCCCACAGAGCCTGGCAGGGAGGGCTGAACACCCCATTTCCCTGCGCCAGCTCTGGGGGGGATGGGGGTGCTGAGGGCAACCCACACTGAAAGGGGGCGACTTTGGAAGTTTGGGGGAGGGAGAAACCCCTGGGTGGAGGTGCAGAACGGGGAACACCAGGGAAGGTGTCTGCAAGGAGAGGAACGCAAACCTGGGAGGGAAGGAAACCAGTACTTCCCCACGCTGGACGTGAGCTCCCTGGAGCCTCCCCAGCACTCAGTGAGCTAGTTTCATGATGGGCTGGCCAGACGCGCCAGCTGAGACTGGGGCTGAGGGACTTGCCCAAGATGGCACACAGGTGTCTGAACCAGGATTCAAACCTCTTGAACGTGGCAGTGTCTGGGCTCACTGGAGTGCCTCTGGGGGCCTGGGAGGGGGACCTGGGCCCTTGGCAAGGTCGGTTGATAATGGGATCCACCAGTGTATTGAGGGTGCCACCCAAACCTGCTGGCAGTGGGCGTGGGTGGGAGATAATTGTGTCGAGCCTGTAGGGTGTTGGCAGGGAGCTCACAAAGGGCAGCTGCCTGTGTTCACCCACTCCCCACCCAAGGGAAGACAGTTTAAATCTCCCCTAATGCCTTCGGTTAGGACCGAGGGCACTTTTTTTCTCCCTGGGGAGCCTGCAACAAAGCCCCACGTGGGGCCACGGTGCCCCTGGGGTAACAGCCGGTGCCCTCTCCAGGGGGCGCCTGTCCGGTCCAGCGTCTTGCCTCCGGCACATGTCAGCGATCACAGGGCCAGGCCGCCGGCCGCCAGAGGCTTGCCCGGAGCGTGCGGGGGCCCGGGAGGCACAGGATGCCGGCCTCCGGGCTCTCTGGGGCGCGGGCTGGGCGGATTCCCCCGCCCCGCTCCGTCGCCCCGTCGCGCCGGCCTGAAGACCATAGTACCCGAGTCTGGATGTGGGACCAGGGCGGCTCTGGGCCGCCCGCCTTGGATGCCTCAAGAATTTGGATGCTCTGCGACTCCCGGGAGTGGGAGGGGAGACTGCATTTGGACAGAACCGAAGAATCGCTACCAGGCGGGCTCAGGGGCTTTCGCAGTCCCGTCCCGCGCGCAGTGGACGCCCTGGTAACATCTGGCTTCCACCGCGCGGCTCCGGAGGCGTCTTCCGAAGACGCCCTCGCCGCGGCTTTCCTGGAGGAAGCAGAGTTGTCCGGCCGCCTCTGGAATACACCGCGCCTTTTCCTGAGCCCGGGGCAGGGGGAGGAGCAGATCACGGGGCGCAGCGGGGGACCCCGATTCTCTGGCCACACACCCCGCCCACTGAGCTCCTGCCCGGCCCCGAGCTCGGGTCTCCAGCTCCTCACTGAGCGGAGCTGCGTCGAATCCCCACGGCCCTGCGCTCCTCCTCGAGAAAGGACTCCGCACGAGCCCGGGTCCCCGTGGCCAGAGGAGCCAAACCTTGGGACCTTGCGGGACTCCGGCTCGAGCGCAGTCCGGGCGCGGATTCCGGCTGCGGGGCGGGGTGACAGTGTGTCCGCGCCCGCAGCACCAGGTGGACGCCCCTGCGTGCTCCTAAGCCGCATCCTGTGGCCCCCCACCGGCGACCCAGGAGCTCATCCCGCCGGTTGCTCGGCGGCCGAGGGCAGAGGCGGGAGGGCTGGGGACTCCGGTCTGGGGACACGATTCTCTATCCTCGCCGTCGCCTCCCAGGATCCCCGGGAGTCCCGCTCTGTCCGGCGAGCTTCTTCCGCGCGCCGGGGCGGCCACCTGGGTGGCCGCGAGCCGGGAGGGCGGAGGGGATGGCAGGGAGCCCCGAGGTCGGCAGGAGCAGAAGGGGTCGAAATAATAAAGAGGACGATAAACGCCTTGTCCAGGGCCTTTTCTCCGAAAAACTCAAAGGGCTCAGATTTGTCAGGACCACCGAACCCAACGGAGCGGGGAGCCCCCAGACCGCTTTCCTCACACCTCCTCGGACCAGAGGCGGCGGGGCG
>NW_011494652.1:2573771-2574976 GCF_000754665.1 Bison bison bison | reverse complement strand
CCCCAGACCAATTATGCCTCCGAAAATTATAGACCGAGGTCTCGAGGCGGCCGCCCCAGGCCCTGTCACCCCCTCCCGCCCCTCGTCAATCCCCTGGCACAATGGGAACGCCGCCGATGACTGATGTCCGCGAATACAACTCGCGGGGCAGTCGCACTGACAAACGCCCATTAAAGGCGGCGCATAATGAAGGGGGCCCGCGGAGCACAGCAGAGGGGCGGGCCCTGCGCGCGGGCGCGGGCGCGCGTGGGGGACCCCGAGGTTTTGACTGCGCCCAGGGCTGCCCACTGGAGCCAGGACGCTGCCCTCGGCGGCCCAAGGCTTGAAGGTGCTTTATCCCCTGGCGCATCCCAAGCACCCGGCACATGGCGGGAAGGACGAGGTTTGCGTTTGGAACGTCCAGTGTCAGGAGCGCGCCAGAGAGGGGGCTGGGGCTGTAGGAGGGCGACAGTATAGCTAGAGAAAGGGGCACAGAGACAGACAGCCCTGGAGAGCAAGAGAGACAGACAGCTCAGAGAACAGGAGAGGATAGGACAGAACAGAGAGAGACTGAGGACCAGAGATGGGGACCCAGAGAGCTCGGGACAGATGGCTTGAGCAAAGCATGGGGAGTCTGCTAGCCACCGAGAAGGGAGATGAGCGGAAACTGGCAAAGGTGGGTGGGCATCCCCGCCGGGTGGGTTGGGAACAGCCATGTAGAGGCCCCTGTGCCTCGAGGGGGCCCCTCCCCTCTGGATCCCAGTGAAGAGGGGCTGAGGATGGAGTGCTGGGAAGAGCCACATCCTCACCCCCTCTCTTGCTCCGCCACCCACCCACCCACTCTGTGCTCCTGCAGCCCCCTGCCCAGCAGCTGGTACTGACACCCAGGCTCAAGCAAGGGTACTTGACAGGCATGAGGGCTCCCTGTAGGGTCCAATAGTCTAGGCTCCAAGTTCAGGGGCTTGGGGATGAGCCCAGTGGGCTGGCGTCCCCTGTCCCTTCTACCTGAATCGGGATTTGGAACCTTGGTCCTTCCTTGGGGGAAGGGGTGTGGGGGGGGGGGGGCTCCAGGGGCTCTCCTGAGCTGCAGGAGCTAGTGCATCCCATTGGGATACGTCTCAGTACCCTGACCTAACACAAGCAGGGCAGCGTGTTCTCAGTGAGCCCTCCCCAGCACCCACAGTGCCTAAGTGGCCCTGGGCCAGCCCTGGGGCACCACTCAGTAC
>NW_011494652.1:2564826-2573671 GCF_000754665.1 Bison bison bison | reverse complement strand
CAGTACCCCAGTCCCAGGAGAAGTGGCTTCTGGCTAGAGTCGGTCTAGTCAGACAGAGCCCCTGAACAGTTGAAAGAACAGGCCACCAATTGCTAGAGCCCTGTGATGATGGAGCCGGCTTTATAAGGGACAGAGGGCCGCTGTCAGGCAGCCCCTGAGGATGGAGCCAAGGGCAGTGCATTGGGGCTTCACCCACGGAGCTGGCCTGGGGCTATTGGTCACTTGAACTTCCAGAGACAACTCAGGAGAGACATAGCAAGGGTTGTAGGTGCCCTGCACCCACCCCCTCTGCCTGCACCCTGGAACTGGTTGGGGGGGATTACTGCCGCAGAACAGGGGTCCAAGAGCCCTGAGGGTCAGGAGCTTCTGCCGGTTTTGTTCACTGTTATGCCTGCAGCTTCTAGACTGTGCTGGGCACAGAGCAGCCCCTCAGAACCTACCCCATGGATGAATAAATAGCTCAGCTGCTTCCTAGTCCTGCGACCTTGGCCGTGCAGCATCATCCTCTGAGATGCTGGCTCCTCGTGTGCGTTCTTGTCGTTCAGTCACTAAGTCATGTCCAATTCTTTGCAAGCCCATGGACTGCTGCACACCAGGCTTCCCTGTTCTTCGCTGTCTCCTGGAGTTTGCTCAAACTCATGTCCATTGAGTCGGTGATGCCATCCAACCATTTCATCCTTTGTCACCCCTTTCTCCTCTTGCCCTCAATCTTTCCCAGCTTCAGGGGCTTTTCCTATGAGTCGGCTCTTTGTATGGGGTGGCCAAAGTGTTGGAGCTTCAGCTTCAGCATCAGTCCTTTCAGTGAGTCTTCAGGGTTGATTTCCTCTAGGAAAACGCCTCAAATACAGTGAGAGAAACTCAATGAAAGTACCTTTGCAAAGGCCCCACCACCCTATCGGTGCAGAGGCCGACCCTATCACTAAGGGACCACAGTTCATTATGCAAACCCGGCGCTGTGAACAGTTAGGCCAGGACAGCAGACCCCCACGCCCCAGGTTCCTTCCAGCAAACCTGACTCCCCATGGGCATTCTTGTTAGGGGAACTCCTCTGAGGCAGCTAAGCTCCCTGGCCCCGGCAGTAACCTCTGGGCTGAAGTCAGAAGGAGTGTCTAAAAGCCAAAATTGCCGTCTTCCCCACACCAGGCTCGGGGGCAGCCCCTTCCTCTGCTGGTGTTTGGGGGCCTCGCCGACCCTCCTGCACCCCAGCGCACCGCCCACAGCCTCTCCTTCTCTGCCCCGACCTTTGCTTTCCTACCCACTGAGTCTCCTGGTCATGGAAGTCTCCCTGATCCCTGTCTTTCCTGTCCCCAAGGCTCCCGCAGACCTGGGCTTAGCTCTGAATGTTGCTGGGCTGCCAGGCCCTAGGATGCCAGGGCATAGCCAAGGAGGGGCGCCCGATTTCCTGCAAGCTTCCTGGCAGGCACAGAGGCGTGCTGGGCCAGGTCGGGGCACCCACAGAGCCCACCCCACGGCGGCCTCCCCCTCAATACGGAACCAGGTGGGGGTGTGTAATTCGCTAATAGCGAGCCTGTTAATTGCTACCAAATGGTCATTGCTGCCATTTGACTGATTGGTCTCCTCCAACCCCAGCCTGGACACTCCCAGGCCCGGCCCCAGCCGGCCTCCTACCACCAGTTCTGGGACTTCTGCTGTGAGTGTCCTCACCCCCAGATCCCCTCCCAACCCTATCTGGTATCTGGGTGACCCCCCTGACCTCACTTAGGTCCAGGCCTCACACCTCCAGCCACTTCCCCTGGAGAGGGAGCTGGAGAGGGCGGATGGAGAACAGTGTTCTGTGATGTGGTCCCAGCCTGCCCACCGGGGTGACTATCAGATGTGGTGCTGGCTTCAGGCCCCAAACTCGCTCTAATTACCCCCTGTCCCCAAGAGCAGTGGGAGAGAAGCCTGGGCCACAGTGGGCCAGCTTGGAGCCAGGGTAGCCCTGCTCAGCCCCGCCTTAGAGATGAGAAATGGAGGCTCGGAGACCTGCAGAGACTGGCTGAAGTAAAAAACCTTCTCATCGTGGCAAAAGAAACCTCTAATCTTTAGCTGGGAGGCAAGGTGAGGGGTCTGGCACCTCCATCTGGCCCCTCGACCCCCGCAAGTAGGCTGAGGGTCCAGGGCTGAGCACAGGAGTCTTTATTCTCTGGCCCCAACTTTGCTTCCAGCAAAGTCAGAAGATAAGGAGCAACAGGGATAGTCCTTGAGGGCAGACTCTCCAAGCCCAGCCGGGGCTAGTTTTTGCCAATAGACACTGCCTGTGGGTAGACCAGTTGACTGCCTTCCCCTGCCGAGACTACCCACTCCTAAGGGCAGAATTTGGTCCCAGTGCCAGGTAAGAGCCCACTCACTGGGGGGCTCTCTCTCTCGAGGGTCTTCCTGGATGCACCCAGCTGGGGGCCCCCTTCTCTCCAAATATCCCAGGATCCCTGGGCTGCAGGGGTGGTGGGACCACTGGCACCCAAGGGGCCCTAAACATTGCCTGTAGGCAAGGAGAGTGAGGGCTGCTGGGCACAGAGAGGAGGGGGTCCCCACTCTCCTATAGGCCAGCAAAATCTTGGGGCGGGTCATCCCCAGTGAGGGGTCCTAGGCCAGGCAGCTCACCAAGGAGGGGAAGGACAGACCCAGGAGGGTGACCCAAAGTCTGGGGGCTTCAGGAATACAGCTGCTGCTGCTGCTGCTGCTGCTAAGTCGCTTCAGTCGTGTCCGACTCTGTGCGACCCCATAGACGGCAGCCCACCAGGCTCCCCCGTCCCTGGGATTCTCCAGGCAAGAACACTGGAGTGGGTTGCCATTTCCTTCTCCAATGCATGAAAGTGAAAAGTGAAAGTGAAGTCGCTCAGTCGTGTCCGACTCCCAGCGACCCTATGGACTGCAGCCCACCAGGCTCCTCCATCCATGGGATTTTCCAGGCAAGAGTACTGGAGTGGGGTGCCATTGCCTTCTCCGCTCAGGGATACTACTGCCATCCAAATCAAGTGTTTTAAATTATTCATTTATTTTTAATTTTAAAGAGCTTCAGTGAGATGGAATCCACATATCCTAGAATTCACCCTTTTAAATTGTACGGTTCAGTAGTTTGTAATACACTGCTGTTGTGCAGTCATCGTCTCAGAAGAAACCTCGAACCTTTAGCTGTCATTCACCTCTTCCTCCCTCCCCCACTCAGCCCCGAGCAACACAGATCTACTTCACCTTTCCAAGGATGTCCCTATCCTGGACATTTCACGTGCATGGAGTCATGCAGTATCTGTCTCCCTGTGTCTGCTTTCTTTCACTTGGGATAATGTTTTCGATGTTCAGCTATGTGGTAGCGAGTGTCAATGCTTCATTCATTTTCAGGGCCGAGTAATAACCCCTTGTATGGGTGGACCATATTTTGTTCATCTCATCGTCTGTTGATGGACCTTCAGCTTGTTTCCTGGCTATTATGAAGCTCCAAACTGAGCCTGAGAGGAGGAGAAAGAGGAATTCTTTCAGGATTGTGAGGAGGGTAGGGGAGACACACCCCATGACCTGCCCCTACTCCTTCCCCCTCCAGACGGAGGGCAGCCTCCGGCCCCTGGACCCCCTCAGTGCCTGGTGAGGGGCTGCACACAGAGCAGCTGGAGCTACCAGGAGCCTCCAGAGATGGTGGCCTGGCCAGACCTCTGCGTGCCTCAGTCTCCCCCTCTGTGACAAGGAAGACCGTCCCTCCTCCTGCATGTGCTGGGTGTGAGGACTCAGTGAGGGAAAACCACATCGTACCGGCTGCAGGCCATCAACTCACCCACGGGGACCATGACCCCCATCAAGAGCTGGTGCTTCTGAAGCCCATCTTGAAAGATGAGTCAGTGTAAAGAGTAAGGATGATGACCACGCAGCTCAGGCCACCACCACAAAGTCCCGCAGCCTGGGCGACCCAAACAGCAGACATTCCTTGTCTTCAGTCCTGCAGGCTGGACTCCCAGACCCAGCTGTGGGCAGGGCTGGTCCTCCTGGGGCCTCCCTCCTGGGCGTGCAGACGGCCGTCTCCTCCCCGTGTCCCACAGGGTCGTCCCTCTGAGTGTGTCTGTGTCCTGAGCTCCTCTTCTTATCAGGACCCCAGTCCTGTGGGATTAAAGTCCACTCTAGGGACCGAATTTTACCTTAATTACCTCTTTAAAGATCGTATCTCCAAATACACTCATGTTCTGAGCAATTAGGGGTTAACGGCTTGAACATATGAATTTAGGGAGATGCAATTCAGACTATGGTAAGTGCTGACAATGAGGTGTGCCCCTAGGCCTGACTGCATCAGGGGCTTGGGCTGAGATTCGCACACTCCTCTATCAGGGTCTGGCGGAGCCTGGTAAGAGCTACGGAAGCAAACCCACGCCCACATTACTTCTGTTCCCCACCCCATCCAGGTCTTTACACAGGCTGGTCCTTCCCCGACTGGGTACCCATTAGCCTTTTCCTTCTAGAAACTTCTGCTGTTCCTGCAAGCAGCTCCCAGCTCCACAGGCACAGTGAGTCTCTCCTCTCCCCAAGTGCCATCCTGATTCCAAGGCCCCTCGGGGTCAATTTCCCACTGCTTCCCACGCAGACCTCGTGTCTTGGAGGGTGGGCAGGCTCTGTCTGTCTCTGTGCCCTGTGTCCTGCGGCCAGGATGATTGAGAGGTGACTGGGAGGTGCGGGACCCTGGGGGGTGGAGATGGGCATGAAGAGTGCTCTCAAGGCGCTGGCAGGGAGGAGTGCCCCGGCCCCCACCCCCAGGGACCGGCGCCCTCCTTGTCGGCACCTTCACCTCCCCTGGGACCCCTGGGCGCTGCAGCCTGACCTAAGTCTGCAGAGAGAAGCGACTGCGATCTGAGCCCTCACTGGGTCCCCCCAGGAGGCCGCCGGGGGACAGGCAGGCTGACAGGTGACATCCGTGGACCGTGGGCTCTCCCCTGGAGGGCTGGTGCAGCAAGGCAGGAGGGAGCGAGGCCAGGAGGCAGCCGGCCGGGCTCCTGGTTACTTCTGTTAACAGGAAGCATCTCTCATTTCCCAGCTTCACGAGGCGGGGTGGGACACTCGCGTCCCTATCCCCTAACTGGTGGGCTGCCCTCCACAGAGTGAGACAGGCTCCCAGGCCTCCCCAGCTCCCACCTCCATCCTTGCCAGCTGCCAATGTTGCCTGCAGGCCCACTGTGCCCACCAGGCGTAGCTGTAACCCCTCACCTTCAGGGCAAGGAACTTGAGCTCAGGCACAGGCTGGCCCCTGCCCGTTACTGCTCCCACAGCCCCTGGGATCATAGGCTCTGCTGCCCCCGGGGGCCTCTGTGCTGGCTGTCCCCACCGCCTGCAGCACCCGGTCCCCTCTCCGCTTGCCTAGATTCTCCCTGCTCTTGGTGATCCAGCCCAGAGGCCCGCCTCGGAGGGGTGTGCCTGCATCCCTCCTCCCCACACTCCCTAGGGTCAGGAGTCCCTCCCCCTGGCTCCCTGTGTCCATCGAACCCAGGGCCCTGGGAGGTTGTAAGGAAGCCAGGACCCGTCTGCTGTTCTCTGCTTCCTCAGTGTCTCCCCCTGGGCTTGGCCTGAATCAACCCCCACCACGGATGAATGAATGAGTGAAATTCACATGGCACCTTTGATCTGACAGTGTTCGCCATTTGCGTGAACAAAATGCAGAAGAGAAGCTGGAACTATGGGCCTGACGATCCTGGCCCAGGGCGGGAGGCAGGGGACAATACAGCCTCGTCTCCACTCGCTGCCGGCCAGGGTGGGTGGCCGGTTTGAGCCGCTATTTCAAACAGGGATAGAGGGTGACTTCTAGAACGCTGGGTTTGGCAAAACTCCAGACTATTTGTCAACTAGAAAATGACCTTTCATAAGAGCTGCTTAGCAGGGCGTGAAGCCAATTTTGAGGCAGTTTTCAAACAGGGAGGGGTCTGTCCAGTAGACAACACAGCAAGGGCAGCTGAAAAGATGAGAGTTGCGCTCAGGTGTGTCCCACAGAGCTGCAGGGCATGCAAGCCAGGGCCACCTCCACGAGGGATGCCAGGCAGGATCTGTGACAACAGCTGCTGCGATGCCCCTTGCCCTAGGAATCCCACAAGCTCCCTTGGTCTCACCAAGTCTGTAAAGCAACATGCCCGGGAACATCCGCTGGCTTCATGCACCAGGATATCGACCCAGAAACAGCGCAAACCACCCGCCCGTGGAGACCATGGTGTGCAGGCCTCGCCAGGGCAGAGCGCTCCTGGGGTGGGAGGGGCCCCACGCAGCAACAGTGCAGCGTGTGGACCTCGATCCCATTTGTGACCTGCTGGCTTCAAGGCCAGATTCTGCCACTTACTACCTGTGTGAGCTTGGGCTGATAAACCTCTCCAGGCCTCAGCTTCCTCATCTGCAAAATGGGATGATTACTGCGAGTGTATTAAAAAGCGGAGACATCACTTTGCCGGCCAAGTTCTGTATAGTCAAAGCTATACAAGTAGTCGTGAACGGATATGAGAGTTGGACCATTAAGAAGGCTGAGTGCCAAAGAATTGATGATTTCAGACTGCAGTGCTGGAGAAGACTCTTGAGAGTCCTTTGGACAGCACAGAGATCAAACTAGTCAATCTTAAAGAAAATCAACCCCGAATGTTCATTGGAAGGACTGACGCTAAAGCTGAAGCTCCAATCTTTTGGCCACCTGATGCAAAGAGTCGACTCATTGGAAAAGACCCTGATGCTGGGAAAGATTGAGGGCAGGAGGAGAAGGGGGCAACAGAGGGTGAGATAGCTGGATGGCATCACTGACTCAACAGACACGAGTTGAGCAAACTCCGGGAGATAGTGAAAGACAGGGCAGCCTGGTGTGCTGCAGTCCATGGGGTAGCGAAGAGTCGGACACGACTTAGCGACTGAACAGCAGCAAACAGCCATGAGGCTGAGCGACGTTCGCACAGACGACGTGCTCAGGGCGGTGTTGGGGGCACTTGGGCTCCAAGCCTGTGGTCAGCGTTGGTGTTAGTGTTTGCACATGCTCATAGATACGCGGGATGTTTTTGAAAGATACAGGAAACTGAAGGCATGGTTAGCTGCCTCTGGGAAGGAGGATGAGAGCAGGGGCCAAGAGGGAACTGGGTGGTTCACATTCACCCTTGGGTGTTGATTTCACTGTTGCTTTGGTTTTTAGTGTGAGCAGGTATTCTTTGGTGATTGATAAGGGGGGCTGGTCCTCGGTCGAGGCTCACTGAGCTGAGGCCCCTTGGCTGGGGTAGAAGGAATCTGAAACGCTCAGGACTAACATCTGCAGAGACGAGAAGGAAGGAGATGGGTGGGGGGCAGTGGGGTCCTGCCCTGTGCATCCACAGTCTCCTCTGACAGCAGCTCCTCCCAGGAGGGAAGACTATAGCTGGTGGGAGCCCAGGAAGCAGAAGCCCCGCCCGGGTGGACAGAGGCACCGGATTCAGACTCCACAGCCCACCTTCTCTTCCCTCGTCAACCAGAACTGAGCAGAAAACCAGACCCCCTTGCAGATTAGTTTGGGTGGCCATCTCTGCACAAAGAGCGACCTTCCTGCCCCCACCTCATAAGTAATGAACCAGAGTGGAGACACAGGCAGGGCTTCCTGGAGACCCCAGGCCCTGGACCCACTTGCCCAATTGACACACAAAACCCTGATGCTAGGAGATGAGAGTGAGTTCACCTCGGGGACTGATGGACGATGGTGCTTAAGCAAAGCCTCCACTTGACTTGAGAGGGTCCTCGGGGCCCCTTAGACGTGGCTGCAGCCTGCTCAAGGCCAGCACAATGTAGCTAATTGGCCTCCACCTTTTTCTTTCTTGAATTTTAAATCCCTTGAGCCAGAGATTACAGGACAATGGGCTGGATTCTCAGGCCGTCATTAGGCTGGGGACAGTGAGGGCTCGCCACCCCCGGCCAGCCTCGTTACCGGGTGGTTTGGAGGGGCGGTGTCTCTCCTGGGGGCGGGCGCACAAAGGTGAAGACTGTCTCGGGACCACAATGCCCACTTTCATCCCGGGCCGCCCTGACAAAGGAGCCTTCCCCGGACTCAGGGCCCACCGTCCTGGAGGCCCTCAGCCTGCTCTTCAGTGCTCTGGCTCCAAGTGCAAAGCGGGCACCAGAATGCAAGTCAGACCCCCGACCTTTGCCCTTTACAGGCACTTGTTCCTGGGTGGGGGCCCCTTTGGGATGTGGGTCCGAGGCTGGCCGGGCTGCACTGCTCCTAGACCGCCCTGCCTTGGCTGGACCGTCATCTCGGCTCCTTCAGTCCTTGCAGCGTTTTTCTCTTTCTTTTAATATTTATTTATTTCTTTGACTTCACAGGCCTTAGTTACAGCGTGCAAACCCTTGGTTGCAGGGTGTGGGATCTAGTTCCCCGACCAGGGATCTAACCCAGGCCCCCTGCAGTGGGAGCACAGAATCTTAGCCACTGGACCCCCAGGGAGGTCCGAAGTCCCTGCAGTTTTTCATCTCACCTGCCTGCAAACTGGCAGCCACTGCCCCCTCCATGCACTGCTCCCCTCTTACCTGACCCTCTCTGATGCACACAGCCCCATCAACCATCTCCAGGGTGCCAGGCTGTGGCATGGGGCAGGGGCTTTGGCCCAATGACACCTGGACTAGAAAAGATGCTGCCAGAGTCTAAGACCTTTTTGAGAGTGTGACTAATGAGAATTTGGGGGGCGTGGTCTCCTAAAACAGGAGCTCCTGGTAAAGGCAGAAGACAAAGGCTTTGTTGGGACTTCCCTGGTGGTTCAGTGGCTAAGACTCTGCACTCCCAGTGCAGGGGCATGGGATTGATCCTTGGTCAGGGAACTAAGATCTTACAGCCAAAAAAAAACTTCTTTTCCCCAGTGGCAGGCACCCCTTCCAGTGGCTTTTTCCC
>NW_011494652.1:2548348-2564726 GCF_000754665.1 Bison bison bison | reverse complement strand
CCAGCCAAAAAAAACCTTCTTTCCCCCGGGGGCAGCCCCCCCTTCCAGTGGCTTCTCACCATCTGTCTTCCCGCCACAGCTGTGGTAGCCTCGCTGGCAAAACTGCGATGCTTCTCAGCAGCATTTTGATCACTGTCAATAAACTTGTGCAGTTTTTCTTGCACCTGGATGAGGCCGCATTTTGACAACTTGGCTCCAAAGCAAAGAGAGGCTCGGGGTCCTCTGTACCTCATCGGGCGCCCGGGGACAGCCTGGTTGGGGTGTCCTCCACGCTGGCCCTGCAGAGGTTGCCGAGGACTTTGCTGCAGGCTGGTACTCAGGCACTCTCTGTGATGCTGACTCACAGCTTGTTTGCTCGTTCTTAAAATTCTATGGAAGTATAGTTGATTTACAATGCTGTGTTAGTTTCGGGTGTATGGTGCACTGATTCAGTTACATGTGTAAACGCACACATGTATATATGTTCTTTTCCAGATTCCCTTCCCTTATAGGCTGTTATAAAATATTGAATATAGTTCCCTGTACTACACAGCACATCCTGTTGGTTATCTATTTCATATGTATTTGTGTGTGTATGTAAATCCCAAACTGCTAATTTATCCCTTCCCGCCTTTCCCCTTTGGCAACCATGTGTTTGTATTTTATAGCCATGGGCCTAGTTCTGTTTTTTAGATAAGTTCATTTGTATATATGTATATATATGTAAATGTATAATATACGTGTTTAGATTCCACATATCAGCAATATTATAAGACATTTGTCTTCCTCTGATTGCGTTCACTTGGTATGATCATCTCCACATCCATTCTTGTCATATGCACCACATTTTCATTCATTTATCTGTCGACGGATAGACTGAACTAGAAACCTATCCATCTAGCCACCTGGAGGGGTGCCTGCCTCTGGGCAAAGAACATTTTTTTTGGCGGCAAAAAAACGGGCAGTACTAAATAGGTTGCGTCCACGTGTCGGCTACTGAACACAGAGCTGCTGCTGCCGCTGCTAAGTCGCTCAGTCGTGTCCGACTGTGCGAGCCCATGGACTACAGCCCACCAGGCTCCTCCGTCCATGGGATTCTCCAGGCAAGAGCCCTGGAGTGGGGTGCCATCGCCTTCTCCGGAACACAGTGCTGCAAGGATGCAGTACGTGTGTCTTTTTGAATTAGGGTTTTCTCTCGATGTAGCTTTTCCAAGGAGTGAGGCTGCTGGGCTCTATGGTAAGTCTGTATTTAGTTTCTTACAGGGCGTTCACCCTGTTTTCCATAGTGGTTTTACATTCCCACCAACAGCACAGAAGGGTCACCTTTTCTCCACACACTCCTCCAGCATTTACTGGCTGTAGACTTCTCGATGATGGCCCTTCTGGGGTGAGGTGACACCTCACTGTGGTCTTGGTGTGTGTTTCTCTGATGATTAGTGATGCTGAGCGTCTTTTCGTGTGCTTGTTGGCCATCTGGCATGTCTTCTTTGGAGAAATGTCTTTTTGGAATAAAGCAAAGTTCCCCTCTAGTTAGCCACCCACAGTAGGTTTTGAGAGACAGGATCCTAACTTCCACCTGGTGTGGAGACAGCAGGCTTTTCTGCCATTTCTTCTGAGCTAGACTCTGAAAATTGGTGGTCAGTTCCCTTGACAAGGCTGCCAGGGGCTGCCCGTTCAGACCACGCTGGCTGAATGCCAAAGGAAGGAGCAGTGGTGCTCAGTGAGCTAACAGTGAGCTCACCTAACAGTGAGCTCAGTTAGAGCCCTGCACGATGTGCCAGGCGTGTGGCTGGATGTACACTTTTTAGGCCTTGTAGTCATCCTGCTGCACTTGGCAGGGCCAGCATTTTGTCCAGAACCTTCTTCCCAGCTCGTTCCTCGATACAGCACAGGCCAGGAGCCCAGGCTGTTCTCCCAGATGCAGGGGCCTCTTCCTCTGCCTGCATCCCCCACCACCTCATCTTCCCAAATCTAGGAGTTGGACAGTCAGGTAACAAGCCCTCAGTCTCCACACCTGAAAAATGGACACAGTGACAGCAGAACCGTCCTTGTGAGGCTGTCGGGCTGGGGGCAGCGCCATGAGGGAGGCACTCGGCCAGCACCTGCCCCTTCGCCACCCTCCTTCCCTCCCACCTTCTCTCCTCTGCTCAATGCTGGTAGCCCTTCCCTTTAGCTGGTGCGTAACAGGGAAGCCCACAAACCACTCATCAGGATTCTCAGATCCACTGTGAGATGCCACCACGACCTCTGCCCCCACCCCCATCCCCTGGGAGAGCCCAGAGCCTTCTCTGCCACTCCTGCCCACAGGCAGCCCCCAGGAGAGCCCAGAGGCTTCTCCGTCACTCCTGCCCACGGGCAGCACCTGCTCCTGCTGAGGCTGGGACTCTGCAAAGTCTGCCTTTCCCCAGAGCAGAACCAACCAGGGGGCCAAAGGTCATGCCTTGGGAAACCATCTACATCAGACAGAGATATTGCGCCTCCCTCACATATGCACGCATTTCCCCTTGCCAGGACACTTTCATGCCGAGAGCCTGGGATGCGGGCTTCTTGAGTCGTGTCTCCTTCCCAGCCTTGGAGACAGAAGCCAAGAACGCTGCACAGCCCCCACCAGCCCCAGAGGAGCTCCGAGGCCTCTGTGGGGGACTCCTGGTAGATCAGGAAGAGAAAGAGGAGAAGGACATCCTTCAGAATGCCCTCCAGAAAGATTGGCTCCAACTTGAGTCTGGACCGGCTTCTGCACACTGTCGTCTCTCTTTGATTTTTGCCTTCAGATTTCAAGCCACTGGTGGATGTGGGCAGGGGCCTGGGCCTCCAGCAGGCCATCTCTGGCCCGGGATGTGACCCCACCACTGGCCCTGGGAGAAATGGCAGGAGAGCCCCAGACGCCAGAGGTTGTTCCAGCTCCAGGAATCTGCCCCCAGGGACCCCTGAAGAGGTAAGACCATTTGGGAAAGTTCCCCAGGAAGGAACCTGCTTTCTCATCACAAAGTTGTTGTAAAAACTTTCTCAAAACACTGGGCCTTAATTCCTTCCCAAAAGAAGTTTGTCAAGAGCCGGTCAGCGTCTGTGTCTCTGCACCTCTACCGGGATAACTCTGCCAGGTCCCACCCGTCATGGTGGACTGTGAGTGTTTGTTCAAACCACCGGGGGCTCATCTGTGACTGATTGAAATCAGACATATTGGACCCTGAGGCCACTGACACCCGTCTGCAGGAGACATACCACCAGGAGACCCCTGACAGCTGATTGGCACATGTCATGGGCACTAAGGAGGCCTGGCCATTGTACCATAAGCATCCCAGGCTTCAGAGTGACTCACTGGCCCAGGGGTATGATTCTCACTGTGGGTGTGAGAGGTCCCAGGTTCAAATCAGGACAAGCCCAGACCTTTGGGCTTCCTAGGTGACTCAGTGGTAGAGAATCTGCCTACCAATGCAGGAGACCCAGGTTTGGTTCCTGGGTCCGGAAGATCCCCTGTAGAAAAGAATGGCTACCCACTCCGGTATTCTTGCCTGGAGAATTCCATGGACAGAGAAACCTGATGGGCTATGGTCCGTGGGGTCACAGAGAGTCAGACACGACTGAGCGATTGAGCATGCACACACAACCCAGGCTTCAGTCTCTTCTAAACAAGCTTCTCCGGGGAAATCCAACATCCACCAGCTCTGGACATTGCTGTGTTAGACCATCCCTGAGACCAAAGTCTTAATCGCTCAGTTGTGTCTGACTGTTTGCGACCCCATGGATTCTAGTTCGCCAGGCTCCTCTGTCCATGGAGGTCTCCAGGCAAGAATACTGGAGTAGGTTGCCATTCCCTTCTCCAGGGGATCTTCCTGATCCAGGGATGGAACCCAGGTCTCCTGCAGGGAGATGCTTTACCATCTGAGCCTCCAGGGAAGCCCAAAACACAGTCTGAACACTCTTGTATTAGCATCTGTCACTCATTCACAACCTCATTCATTCACTCATCCATTCACAACTTTGAGCTACCACCTCGTGCCAGGCCGTGAGCTGGGGCTGCAGGATGAACGGGACACGTTGCTTTCCTGCGGGGAGAGAGCCGGTAGACACTTACCACCAAGGAGGTGAGTGACAAAGGCAAGTGACAGCAATGCCTTCAGTCCTTTGGACACGAGCTGGCCCTGCCCCAACCCTCCTAATGAGCCTGGGGAGGTCAGGAAGCAGCCACCCCCACATCAGGCTGGCTAGCTTCGGACCCACTCAGCCAGTCTCACAGGTCCCTCCTGCACCCCAAATCTCTCACATTTCATTTTCCCCAAAGCTGTTCTGCATTTGGGCATGTCTTCCCTCTCACAGCCGTGCCCCCTTGGCATGCCACCTGAGTTCTGTGGAACAGCAGAGCAGAGGCTACTGGTTCCATTTCTCAGAGGAGGAAACTGAGGCACGGGACATAACCAGCTTGCTCAAGCACAGCCAAGCGTGAGTGGATGAGCTGAGGTCTGAGTCCAGGACCCAAAGGCACACACTGAATCCCGACTAGTAACTCTCAACAAGAAAGAGAAGGCCACGTGGGGATGCTATTCTTCTGGATGTGATTTGTAGCCAGCATGGGTGGGCACCCCCAGAGCCTGGCAAAACCCGAGAAATCTATTTACCAGATGCTGATACAGTGCTTGTGGTAGACAAGTGCCCTTCAAAGCATTTTCTGAATATTAACTCCCTTAAGCCTCATACCAATGCTAGTGAGTAGGGCCTATGAATAACCCAATCTCAGAGATGCGAAAACAGAGTCACAGAGAGGTCAAGCAACTTGCCTATGGATGGTCAGCGGCCAAGAGGCAGAGCCAGGACTCGTAGGCAGGAACACAGGCTCTGGACTTTGTCCGAAGCGCCAGGCACTGCTGCCCAGCGCAGGAAACCCTGAAGGATAACTTCGGCGATCATGCGTTGGGTGGGGAAAAGCCCGTGATAAAATATTAAGCAAGAAAGCATCATTCAACACTGTACATGTCTTTTGTTTGCAAATAGGAGAAAAAAACATAGGCATCCTCTTATACGAACAACGTGATAGCCACACGTTACCTGGGACCAGGTGGTGGTAGCGGGCAGACACAGAACACAGGACACGAGAGTGATTAGCGTGGAGGAATGGGTGTGAGGATGGACCTTGTTTCCTGATTTCCACCCCTTTGTCTTTCCAACAAAAATAGCTCGTTTCCCCATGAGTGGGTTTCTTTAAAGTGTCACTTCAAATTCCTTTTGGATTCTCCAGGCCCATTCAGGTGCCTGGAGCGGGAGGAGGGGAACCATTGTCCCGGGCTCGGCCGCGGGGACAGGAGTGCCGTCTCCGCCGGGCTTTGATCTCGGGATGCATCACCTGGAAATGGCCTTTCTCTGGGCCGCTGGGACGTCCGGATGTAACCAGACCCCACGTGCGGAAGAGTGTGTGAGGCCGGAAGCTCGGGGCTCCCGCTCCTCTCCACGCTGGCGTCTCCCCCAGGCCGGTCTCAGGGACCCCCGGAGTGTCCTGGACCAGGGAGGCAGCTGACCTCCCCCAAGACGCCCCACCTGTAATCACAGCTCCAAATGCGCCCTGACCACCTCCGCATCCTGCCTCGTCAGGGGAGGCGGGCGGGGAAGCGTCGGGGGCCGCGGCCCCAGTGCTATTCACACAGGACGAAGAGCCTGGGGACACTTCTGCCGCGGGTACATGGCCGGGGGAGCCCACGGAAGGCTCCTCGCTGCCCTGATGAGCGCCGTGTGCCACCTGGCCCTGGACTCAGTGGCGCACACGGTGGCTCAGAAGTCAGACTCTGGCCTTGGACCGACTGATGCTGTGTCTCTTTTCTCGTCTGTAAAATGGAGATGTAACGGCACCAGTTCCTACGGTGTCTGTGACGATGGCCCCCTACGGGCAGCGAGCACCAGAGCAACGTCTGCAGCTGGCGCTCCCGAGTCCTTGATGCAGCCCTGGGGGCTGCCTTCTTGTCACCTGAGATTTGCAGGGAGGAATCGACATGAAGAGAAGCTAAGTGACCCGCCTGGGGTCCCTGAAGGTGGCTTTCTCTTGGGGCCATTCCTGGAGTCATGCCATCTCCCAGGTCATCACTGGACCTCCAGGTCCTGGGACATGGAGCTCCCAGAAGCTGAGAAATGTGCACCAAACATCTCGCCATCAAAAAGATCTGACAAGAGCAAATGGAATCTTTTTTTTTTTCCTTACTTACGTTTATTTCCAAGGAAAATTCACACCCTTGGCAAGAAGAGAGAATGGTATTATGTGCCCTGATTACAACGTAACTACATTACAATGTAACTATAAAAATAACCACAAGAAAACTGTATTAAGTTTTCACCAAGTCTCAGGCTCAGACATGGTCACCTGCTCTCGCTTTATAAAGGGGAGCGAGCGGTAGTGGTTGGGGGGCGTGGGGTGCTCAGGGACGGGGCACAGGCCAACTGGATTAAGAAAACTTGAAAGAGGAGGAAGAGACTTTCCTCAAGAGTTTATGGGATTTCGGCTACACCAGCCTTCGCTCCGCTGGAGTCCCTGAACCACAGCCCCAAGCTAGTGATGCATCAGACCCTGGACCTTTGGGTGGGGCTGGAGAGAGAGGGGAAGCTGGTACACACAGGGAGGTCTCTCCCAGGGGGCCCGGCTCCCCCTCAGGCTGCCGCTCCATGATGCCAGGCCGGCCTTCCACAGGCCCACTCCCCTCCCATCTCAGCAGTTTTCTCCTTCACCACTTCCACCCTCCTTATTGACCGTTGAAGCCAGAGGCCTAGAGAGGGCCAGAGACTTCCGAAGGTCACCCAGCCGCCCAGGGGCCCCGAGGGGCTGGTTCTTTATTTAGCAACGATGGCTGCACCAGTCTGAGCTGCACAGTGATTGATCTAACACCCCCTCGCCCTGTTCAGAGGTGCAGGTCGGCTCAGGGTGTGGAGTAACAGGTACAGAATTTGAACTCAGGCCCTGCTCCCTGGCTCCTGTCCTGTCCTCCCCTCTTGAAGCTTCACTACTGGCTGCTCCTCGCTCACCCACAGGCTTTTCCTCGCATCCTGTCGCGATTGGTGGAGCCCAGCACACTCCCTCTTCAGAGTATCTTGGACTCAGACCACCTCTGTACCCCCCCAATTTGTCTGGATGCTGTGGTCTTTAAAAATCATTCATCTTCAAAGCCAGGAAGAGAAAAGGCTCCCGAGGGGCCAGGCGGGCCTTGTGAGCGGCTGGGAGAACTTTGCTTAAGTCCCTGAAATGATGGCTAATTGGAGTTTGGGCGGGGTTGGGGGGGCACAGAGGCGGCTCTCACTGTGAGCGTCGCACCTGGGGGGCAGGCAGGCGGGGCGCGTCCCCTCCCCAGGCCGGTCCAGACTCCGGCCAGGAACCCCACAGCCCAGCCGAACGGTGTCCACAGCCCCAAGTCAGACATTCCAGCTTTGGTTCGGGAAACCACAGGCGCCCTGGGTCAGCCCCGCTGGACTTGGGCTCCTGGGTGGGAGGACTGTAGTCTCGGGCACCGTCTGGGATGGGGGATTGTAATAACAGCTTTTTGTCTTGGTTTTCCAGGACTGCTCTAACGAAGCACCACAAACTACATGGCTTTGAATAAGAGAAATTTATTCTCTCAAGGTTCTGGGGGCCAGAAATCTGAGGTCAAGGCGTGGCCAGGGCTGAGCTCCCTCCAAAGGCTCTAGGGAAGGGTCTCTCCTCACCTCTCCACATCCGGGGGCTCCAGGCGCTCCTTGGCTTGTGGCCGCATCCCTCCAGTCTCTGCCTTTACGTGGTCTCCCGTCCTGGGTGTGTCTGTGTCTCTTTCTCTTCTTATAGGGATATCTGTCATCGGAGCAGGGTCCACCGTACGCCGGTGTGACCTCATATTAACCTGGTCACCTCTGTTCTTTGTTCTGTGTGTGTTAGCCACTCAGTTGTGTCTGACCCCATGGACTGTAGTCCACCAGGCTCCTCGTTCCATGGAATCCTCCAGGCAAGAACACTGTAGTGGGTTGCCATTCCCTTCTCCAGGGCATCTTACTGATCCAGGGAGCATGATTCTACCTCTACCCTCTCATGTGTTGTCCACGGTGGCAAATCCCTTCTCAGGCATTGCCTTGGAGACCCTTCCCCACGCAGCAGCAGGAGGGGCGGTGTAGTGTCACGTGGTCGCTGTTGCTATGTTACAGATGGAGAGATCAAGGCACAGAGCCCGACTCCTATCTGCCCGCCCAGGCACCAGGAGTGTATGAGAAGGGACTGTGACCCTCCCTCTGGGGGGATGAGGCACTGAGGACATCAGTCCCCTGCCCTCTGTCCCCAGCCCAAGTCGGTCCGGTCCGGTGTGAGCGCTGCCCACATGCCACACTGGCCCCTAAGCCAGGCAAACCCTTGATCTTGATGGAGTGAGTCGTGTATTCATGATGTTGAGCATCTCGGCCGAGGAGCCAAAAATGCACTCTGGTCCCAGCTCAGGCAGAGCCTGGTACTTGGCTTTGGACATCCCTCCAGGCCTTGGTTTGTGCTCTGGGAAAGGAGGGAGAGTCCGTATCTTCACTGTGTCACAGCAGAAGCCGTGGGTGGCGACTGAGCACTTCTAATGTGGCTGGCGCGACCGAGGAACACAAGCTCCATTATACCAACTTTTAATTAAAATGTAGGTTCAAAATCAGATGCTTGATTTGGTTGTTGGAAAAGTTCTACGTGCATTTGGAACAACTTGGGTGTGCGACCCTGCTTTTTCAAGCTTAGATTTTATGAAACCTAAACACAGATCACAGAGAAGGCAATGGCACCCCACTCCGGTACTCTTGCCTGGAAAATCCCATGGGTGGAGGAGCCTGGTAGGCTGCAGTCCATGGGGTTGCTAAGAGTCGGATACGACTGAGTGACTTCACTTTCACTTTTCACTTTCATGCATTGGAGAAGGAAATGGCAACCCACTCCAGTGTTCTTGCCTGGAGAATCCCAGGGACGGGGGAGCCTGGTGGGCTGCCGTCTATGGGGTCGCACAGAGTCAGACACGACTGAAGCGACTTGGCAGCAGCAGCAGCAAACACAGATCAAGTAAGTATACCCTGAAGAAAATTCTGCATATGGATTGAGATGTTCCATTAATGTAAAATGCACATACTAGATTTCAGACACTTGATAGAAAGAAAAGAACAGGAAAAAAGGAAATCAGGACTTATTACATTGAAAACATACTGAAATGATACTGTTTTGAATGTATCTGGCCACGTAACATACATTATTGAAGTTGTTTCTCCAATAGTTGTTGCAATGTGACTGCTAGAAAATGGGAACATCGCAGTATACTCTCTTTTTTATTTTTAAATTAAAATATAGTTGACTTACAATATGGTATAAATTTCAGGTGTTCAGTTCAGTTCAGTTCAGTCGCTCAGTCATGTCCAACTCTTTGCGACCCTATGAACCGCAGCACGCCAGGCCTCCCTGCCCCTCACCAACTCCAGGAGTCCACCCAAACCCATGTCCATCAAGTCAGTGATGCCATCCAACCATCTCATCCTCTGTCGTCCCCTTCTCCTCCACCCTCAATCTTTCCCAGCATCAGGGTCTTTTCAAATGAGTCAGCTCTTCACATCAGATGGCCAAAGTATTGGAGTTTCAGATTTAGCATCAGTCCTTCCAATGAACACCCAGGACTGATCTTCTTTAGAATGGACTGGTTGGATCTCCTTGCGGTCGGGACTCTCAAGAGTCTTCTCCAACACCACAGTTCAAAAGCATCAATTCTTTGGCCCTCAGCTTTCTTTATGGTCCAACTCTTACATCCATACACGACTACTGGAAAAACCATAGCCTTGACTAGACAGACTTTTGTTGGCAAAGTAATGTCTCTGCTTTTTAATATGCTGTCTAGGGTGGTCATAACTTTCCTTCCAAGGAGTAAGTGTCTTTTAATTTCATGGCTGCAATCACCATCTGCAGTGATTTTGGAGCCCAGAAAAATAGTCAGCCACTGTCCCCCTATCTATTTCCCATGAAGTGATGGGACCAGATGCCATGATCTTCCAATCTCCTCTTTCACTTTCATCAAGAGGCTCTTTAGTTCTTCTTCACTTTCTGCCATAAGGGTAGTGTCATCTGCATATCTGAGGTTATTGATATTTCTCCCGGCTATCTTGATTCCAGCTTGTCCTTCCTCCAGCCCAGCGTTTCTCATGATGTACTCTGCACATAAGTTAAATAAGCAGGGTGACAATATACAGCCTTGACGAACTCCTTTCCCTATTTGGAACCAGTCTGTTGTTCCATGTCCAGTTCTAACTGTTGCTTCCTGATCTGCATACAGGTTTCTCAAGAGGCAGGTCAGGTGGTCTGGTATTCCCATCTCTTTCAGAATTTTCCACAGTTTATTGTGATCCACAAAGCCAAAGGCTTTGGCATGGTCAATAAAGCAGAAATAGATGTTTTTTCTGGAACTCTCTTGCTTTTTTTGATGATCCAGCAGATGTTGGCAATTTGATCTCTGGTTCCTCTGCCTTTTCTAAAACCAGCTTGAACATCTGGAAGTTCACGGTTCACGTATTGCTGAAGTGTGGCTTGGAAAATTTTGAGCATCACTTTACTAGCGTGTGAGATGAGTGCAATTGTGCGGTAGTTTGAGCATTCTTTGGCATTGCCTTTCTTTGGGATTGGGATGAAAACTGACCTTTTCCAGTCTTGTGGCCACTGCTGAGTTTTAGAAATTTGCTGGCATATTGAGTGCAGCACTTTCACAGCATCATCTTTCAGGATTTGGAATAGCTCAACTGGAATTCCATCACCTCCACTAGCTTTGTTCGTAGTGATGCTTTCTAAGGCCCACTTGACTTCACATTCCAGGATGTCTGGCTCTAGGTCAGTGATCACACCATCGTGATTATCTGGATCATGAAGATCTTTTTTTGTACGGTTCTTCTGTGTATTCTTGCCACCTCTTCTTAATATCTTCTGCTTCTGTTAGGTCCCTACCATTTCTGTCCTTTATTGAGCCCATCTTTGCATGAAATGTTCCTTGGTATCTCTAGTTTTCTTGAAGAGACCTCTAGTCTTTCCCATTCTATTGTTTTCCTGTATTTCTTTGCAGTGATCACTGAGGAAGGCTTTCTTATCTCTCCTTGCTATTCTTTGGAACTCTGCATTCAGATGTTTACATTTTTCCTTTTCTCCTTTGGTTTTCACTTCCCTTCTTTTCACAGCTATTTGTAAGGCCTCCTCAGACAGCCATTGTGCTTTTTTGCATTTCTTTTTCTTGGGGATGGTCTTGATTCCTGTCTCCTGTACAATGTCACGAACCTCCATCCATAGTTCATCAGGCACTCTATCTATCAGATCTAGTCCTTAAATCTATTTCTCACTTCCACTGTATAATCATAAGGGATTTGATTTAGGTCATACCTGAATGGTCTAGTGGTTTTCTCTACTTTCTTCAATTTCAGTCTGGATTTGGCTGAATTCCGGGTGTACAGTACAGCAATTTGGTTACATATATATTCTTTTCCCTTACAGGTTATTATGTGATGCTGAGTATAGTTCCCTGTGTGCTGCACCTTGGTAGCTAGCGTGTGTGAAACACCCACTTCTTTCTCCTATACTCAGTGCCAGGCAACTCGGGGAGGCACAGCTGGGTGACTTGTTCCAGGCTGGTTCTCCAGACACCAGGGCTGTGTGTGTTGGGAGGATTCAGGGAAGAGACAGAGGTGAAGATCCCTGCACGGGCTCAAAGTGAGAGCCAGACAGCCAAGTAGACCTGGGTACGCCTCTCTGCTCCACCGAGCCTCACTTTGCCCACCTGTAAAATGGGGATGTGAACAACCATGCCCTCGCAGGGCTGTGGTGTGGGTATGGTGCCCTAGTGTCTGCATACACAAGGCCTAGTCCCCGCTTCTCCCCATGGACTTCCAGCCATGGGCTGAGAGGAAAGAAACCTGGGTGAGAGTCTTGCCTGAATGCAAGTGAGGCAAGCTCGTCACCTCTCTGTGTCTATTGCCCGGGGGTGCAGAGGTTAAGAACTCTGGCATTCAAATTCTAGCTCTGTGCTTTCTACCTGTGTGGCCTCAGGCAGCTTCCTTAACCTCTCTGGGCCTCAGTCTCCCTGCTTAAAACGAGGGTCGCTATAATGACTCCACTGCAATTTGAAGGAACCAGCGTGGACTTGGAGGGCATTATGCTCCGAGTGAAACAAGCCGGGAGAGAAGGAAAGATAAATACCGTATGATATCACTTATATAATACGTGGAATGTAAACCACCCAACAAACTAGTGAAGATAACAAAAAGAAGCAGACTCACACACACAAGGAACAAAGTAGTGGGCACCAGCACGGAGAGGGGACGCGGCGGGTGGCGGTGAGCAAGACGGGGTAGGGAACTAAGAGCCATGAAGCATTAGGTATAAAATAAGCTACAAGAGGACTTCCCTGGCGGTCCAGTGAATAAAACATCTGCCTGCCAATGCAGGGGACACGGGTTGATCCCTGGTCCTGGAAGATTCCACATGCCACGGAGCAACTAAGCCCGAGTGCCACAACTGCTGAGCCCACACTCCAGAGCGCATGTTCTACAATTACCGAAGCCAGAGCCCCCTAGATCCTGTGCCTTGCAACAAGAGAGGCCGTCTCTGTGCACCGCAGTGAAGAGTAGTCTCCACCCGCTGCAACTAGAGAAAGCCTGTGTGCAGCAAGGGAGACCCAGCACAACCAAACATGAATTAATAAAAAATAAGCCACAAGGATAAATAAGCAGCAAGGGGATACAGCCAGTATTTTATAAGTGAAAATGGAGCATAACCTTTAAAAACTGTGAATCACTGCATTATACACCTGTAATTTACATAGTATACCTCAACTATACTTCAACGAAAAACATTACTGAGTCTGTCGTGCCTAGAAAAGATAGCTTAAGCCAACTTGGTGTTTTGTTAGTGAAGAGTGTTGCTTTCAGCGTGGTTAAATGCAGCATTTAGAGCACTCACACAGCAACCAAACAAATGGCATTCTAGGCTGATCTTGCCACTTCTTCATTATTCACTGGGAAAAAGCACTTAAGCTCTTCGGGCTTAAAGCCTCTTCATCTTGGACTACAAATATTCATGAGAATAAATACTTTCTAGAACTTTCCTATTATACAATTCTACAAAATAAAAAGCATTTCATTAATGATGGGGGGGGAAAGATTATAGATCTGAGCCGGTTCAGGGGCTGGGGAAATAGGCTCCACCTCCTGTGGGAGGGGCTTCAAAGTCACATGGCACAGGGGGCGTGGCTAAGGGACAGGCCAATCAGGCATGGAGGTGCAGCTGCTTGGTACACCAAGTGTCCCGGGCACCTTCCTGAGGATCTGAAGGATGCCGTGGACCTGCCCGCATCCCAACACCTGGGGGTGTGCACACACAGCACTTTGTGTACGACTTTGGGGTGTTCGCACTCCCTCGTGTCTGGCCCATCTGTGGAACCCCATGTGTGCCACCAGTTTCCCCCAGGCGAATCTGCCCTGGGCATCAAGGCTGCAGCTGTCAAGGATGGCCATTGGGAGGCCCAGCAGAGGGCTGGTGGCTAAACCTCTTCCCCCACAGGGAGATGGTCCCTGTTTCCATTGCTGTTGCATTCCATTCAGGCGCACATACCCAGCGTCCACGAGGCTTTCAGGTCCTGTGGGTCAGACTCCAGCTGGGACACAGAAACTGGTTTCTTCTGGAGCCTCAGCTGGGGAGGCCAGGTGGCTGGGCCCTGGAGTCACCCAGAGCTCCCTGGCAGACGTGGCTCAGAAGCTGGGCTCCTCTGGGCCTGCCGCGGGGCTTGGGTTCTGAAGGGCATGTCCCCAGAGTACCCTGCAGGAGGGTGAAGCAGGAGCAGCTCCCCGGCTTTTTCTCTTTTCAACTTTATTGAGGAATAATTGACAAGCAACCTCGTGTGTGTTTAAGGTGAGTAACGTGATGACGTGATAACACACACACATCGTGGAATGATTTCTAAGATGGAGATCTCAACACATGCGTCTCACCCACTGAACTCCTCTTTTGTGAGGGGTGAGAACACCTAAGATCTACTCTGAGCCGCGTTCAGTCTACAGCACCGTGCTCTCAGCTGTGGCCCCCTGCTGTGCGTTAATCCTCAGGATGTAGCCTTCTCCTGCCTTCCAGTGGAGTCCCTTTCCTGCTCGGCCCTGGGGGTCCCCCAGCATCAATCCCACCACATTCTCCTTGTGGACACGCACCCAGCCAGATCCAAGGGGAGGGGACATAGAGCCTGCCTCTCACTAGCAGGCTTCTCAATCACCTGGAAACGATTTCTAAAGCCTGGCAGTGAGCATTCTCTGGGGGCCAGGAGATGCACCCACTCGGCACCTCGGGGGTGATGGGAGCTGACAGGGAGGGTTCCCCAGATCCCCCAGGGACACAAGAGGGTCTCCCAGGTCTCCATCACGGGCTTGGCTCCCTGGATACACAGAGGCTCTCTGACCCTGGGACTTCCAGGGGATGGGGTCTCAGTTTTCCCACTCCCGGGGTGCTCCCTCAAGCTACCTAGTGAGTGGAGGCAGTGAGACTTCCCTTCCTGTCTTCAGTGGGCAGTCAGGACAGACTGCCTGGGGCCACAGTCTTCCCCAGACGAGCAGACACTCAGGGTCCCTCTGCTGGGGTCTAAGCCCAGCCCTGCCCCTCATGGCTTGCTCCCAAGTCACTCAACCCAGAGCCTCAAGTGTCTTGGGGTAGAAAGGGGATCATGGTGGTCCTTCCCTCCGGGGACAGTTACGCGTGTTAACTGAACTGCTCAGCGCATGGCCTGGGACAGAGCTGGTGCCAGACGTCGGTTGTGATTATCATCAGAAAGATCAAAGTTCTGAAATATCCCCAGAAATATCTACCATCTCCCATCTGTCCTAAATCTATAATTTTCTTTGGAGCAAGATATTTGTTCAAAGGGGCTTTCCAGGTGGCCCAGTGGTAAAGAATCTGCCTGCTAATGCGGGAGACAGAGGTTCGGTCCCTGAGTCAGGAAGATCCCCTGGAGTAGGGTGGACACAGGAGCTTGGTGGACTACAGTCCATAGAGGGTCGCAAAGAGTCAGGCACACCTGAGCGCACGCACATCTGCTCCAAGAGGCCCCACTCACTTAACAGAAGGACCTTCGCCTCCGGGGAAGTTCACCGGGGACTCCTTCCATCGCACAGCACCCTGGACAGTGGCAAGTGTTGCCTGGTCTTGAGACCCTCAGGGCACCAGGTGCGGTCACATGAGGAGCTGGCAGTGTCTGCGCTCCCGGTTTGAAGAGGAGGGAACCAAGGCTCAGAGTGTGACATGAGCTGCCCAGGGTCACTCAGCCAAGGAAACCCCAGGATCAGAAGCCAACCGTGTGACCCCAGAGTCAGCCACAGGCTCTCCTGCCTCCGGCCAGTCGCAGGTCAACCACATCGCCCAAGAAGTGTGTCCAGCAACTGTCCTGGAAGCAACCTGTGGGTTGAGTGCCCTGGATGGGCCAGCATGGGACAAAACCCTCCTCAAAGGCAATTCATTTTATCCTTCCGCAACCCAACAGGGGTCTGTTTGATCATAACACCCTCTTAGCAAAGGAGGAGCCTGAAGCAGAGGCTGAGTAGCCCCAGGTCCTGCCACGGCTTGAACCTTCTCTTATGGCCTGGTTGCATGTGTTCTTTCTCGTGAGACCATCTTACAAGTCAGTCCTAGAGGAAATCAACCCTGAATACTCATTAGAAGGACTGATCCTGAAGCTGAAGCTTTGGCCACCTGATGCAAAGAGCTGACTCATTGGAAAAGACCCTGATGCTGGGCAAGATTGAGGGCAGGAGGAGAAGGGGACAACAGAGGATGAGACGGTTGGATGGCATCATGGACTCCACAGACATGAGTTTGAGTAAGCTCTAGGAGATGGTGAAGGACAGGGAAGCCTGGTGTGCTGCAGTCCGTGGGGTCACAGAGAGTCATGTAGACCTGGCGACTGAACATCAACAGCCACATCCTGCAAGAAAACGAAGGGGGTGATTTAGAAACACAAGCAGGACTTCCCTAGGAGTCCAGTGGCTAGGACGTTGCATTTTCTGCTGTGGGTCCATATTCAGTCCCTGGTCGGGGAGCTAAGATTTTGCAAGCAGTGGGCAAATAAATAAATTAATGAATAAAACCCTGGTGCCACAAAGAAACCATCCTAAAACCTAAGAGTATTTCACGTGTGGAGTGGGTGCTTCTGAGTGCCGATGGGTATCAGTCACGCCCCTCACAGCGCCTGCAAAGATGAGTGGCCCCGGGATCTCATTCTTCAGGCGAGGAAACTGGGGCTCAGAGGATCTAGGTAGCTACTTCAGGTCCCGTCTGTGTTAATTTCCACGCAGGCCCTGTGCTGTTTACAGGTCAGCGAAGGAGCAAGAACTGCCTTGTTTGACGTGCAGTCTCTGTGTCCAGGCTGGTGACCCCCCCCCCCCCCCC
>NW_011494652.1:2534318-2548248 GCF_000754665.1 Bison bison bison | reverse complement strand
GGCTCCTTGAGCTGCTGGGGGCCCAGAACTGTGGCCCCTCCAGGCTGGCTCACCTGGACTAGGGCTGGGGGCCCTGCCAAGTGCCTCCCTGCCTGGCAACACCTGGCCGCTGCCTCCCTGTGGGCAGCTGCAGACACCAAGGGCAGGTGAGGAGCTGGCTGGTGGAGGCGGGGAGGCAGTGTCTGTCCACCCCCCTGCCCCCCAACCCTGAGCCCCGAGACAACAGCCCTGCTCAATGTCATCCTTAAGAGACTAGGGTCACAGGCCAGTCCTCCCGGAGAAATGTAATCGTCCTCCTGGGAGAGGGGCCTTCTCCTGGTGGGCAAGACTGCAGAGGCTGCCCCATGAAGGGCGGTCTCAGGAGCCTCACCTTCCCCGTGGCCCCAGCCTCCCCTTTGTTGAGATTCCCACTTAAACTATCAAAGCTACGGGGCCACAATGCCCCACTGAAAGCTGAGTCACCCAGGTTTTGTGACACGACCGAGCCCTCCTGCCATCTAGCTCCCAGAGGGGCTCCTAGCGCCAGATGCAAAGGAAATCCCCAGCCATGGGTGGGTCGGGGCGGCCCGGCGAGGCCAGCGCCACATAAAGGGGCCTTGTTCCCGAATCAAAAGGGCCTGAACACAAAGCGGAGAGAAGAAAGGGCTGGGCGGCGGGGCCAGCTGCAGTCTGGCGCACCTTGAAGGGCACCATGTACCAAGCCCACAGCGCCCGCTGGCAAGGGGGTGGGCCTCCTCCACCGCTCCCCAGGCAGCCCTGCAGTGGGAGGCAGAGAAGGATGGGGTGGGGTCTCACATGGAGCCAAGCAGCAGTACCCTGGAGACCCTGGCCCCGGGTGTGAATGGGGTACCCACGGGCAGCCAGCACCAGCATCCTGCCAGCACACCAGCCACACCACCAACAGCACCGTCACCACCAGCAACACCAGCCAAGGAAACCCCAGCAACGCCAAGGGCAGTGCCCGCGCTGGCCCCGCACCTGTAAAATAAGGGTCATAACGTGATGCCTGCCTTGCCGAGCTGTGGTCAGGATTGCATGAGTGATTAAATGAGGTCCTTAGACTCATGTAATCCCGAAAGAAATCAACCCTGAATATTCACTGGAAGGGCTGATGCTGAAGGTGAAGCTCCAGTACTTTGGCCACATGAAATGAAAAAGCCAACCCATTTTAAAGGCCCTGATGCTGGGAAAGATTGAGGGCAGGAGAAGGGGGAAAGAGAGGACGAGCCAGTTGGATGGCATCACCGATTCAATGGACAAGAACTTGGGCAAACTCCAAGAGATGACGAGGGACAGGGAGGCCAGGCATGGTGCAGATCATGGGGTTGCAGAGAGCTGGACACAACTTGGTGACTGAATAGCAATAATAAGATGATGGTGATGATGAGTCAAGTGTTCCGCTTAAGTTCCTAGAAAATGACAGCTGTTGGGAATGGGGGATCGGTTGCCAGACAAACCTGCCTTTCAGGGTGGAGGACTTAGCAGAAGCTGGACCCTCAGTTGGGGGCCAGGTGGGCTTTGCCAGCCCAACCAGGTGCTTAGAGGAGATGGGGAACTGGCTGGCTGCCCTGTAGCACCCCCTGGCAACCACAAAGAGCTTCAGGGCCTCATCCTGGGACTCCTGGGGCCGTCTGCACCTGAGGGCACTTGCAGCCTCCCTCCTGGGCCCTGAGCAGGTGCAGGCCTTGCCCCAGGCTTCATTCACCTGCTCCTGCTGAGCTAAAGGCTCATCATCTCATCAGGGTACCCGAACCCCATGTGGGCAGGATCAGCCTCCAGCCCAAGACCTGGCCTTGAGGGAACTTATAATGCTGGGGAGGGGGATCCATCTCTGCATCCCTCACTATCAGCCGCAAAACCAACTTCTTAGATAACACTTCTAAGAAGGCGTCCCCAACATATATAATGGACATGAGCTTGGGCAAACTCTGGGAGATGGTGAGGGACAGGGAGGCCTGGCTGCAGTCCATGGGGTTGCGAAGAGTCGGACATGACTTAGCGACTGAAAAACAACAACAACCGACTTTCTTCCTCTTCCTGGGAAACCAACGGGATGGCTGGAGCTGGAGCAGCAATCTTGGATCATGAGGTCACGAGAAAGGAAGACATATGCTGAGGAGGGAGGAGCAGAAAGAGAAAGGGCCAGAGTCCTTGAAGACTACAGACCCTCACACACCTGCCAGAATGCTCACCTGTTTTGCTGAAGTGAAGACCTGCCCTGTGGACCATTCATGCTGGTTAAGGGAGACAGGAAGTAAAACAATAAACATGTGAATGTGTTCGAGTCAGATGGTAATAAAGGCAAGGAGAGGGGTGGAGAGCAGCCAGGTCGTGCTGCTTTAGGAGTGAAGGCGACCTCTAAGTCCTGCATAATGGGCTAGTGGTGGTGGTAGTCAGTCGCTCAGTCATGTCCAGCTCTGTGACCCCATGGACTGTAGCCCACCCGGCTCCTCTGTCCATGGGATTCTCCAGGCAAGAAGACGGGAGTGGGTTGCCATTTCCTCCTCCAGGGGATCTTCCCGAGCCAGCCATTAAGGGTGGGGTGGGGAGAGACAGTCCATCAGAGGGGCTGGGTCTTGGAAATATGCCTTGTGTGTTTGAGGAGTAGCTAGGGATCGTGGAGCTGGAGTGTGTGAATGTTGGGGGTGTAAATGGAGTTGGGTGTGGACCCCCAATAGACATGTCCACATCACAATCCTGGAACCTGTATTACCTCATATGGCAAAAGGTATGATTAATTTAAGCCTCTTGAGATGAGGAGTTTATCCTGGACTGAGTGGGCCCCATATGCAATCACATGTGTCCTTATAAGACAGACACACAGAGGAGAAGATAAAGGGGCGGGAAACAGTGAGTCATGTGACCACAGAGGCAGAGATGGGAGGGACACGGCCACGAGCCAAGAGCTGCAGACAGCCACCTGAAGCTGGAAGAGACAGAAGGGATCCTTGTCTAGAGCCTTTGAAGGGAGCACAGCCCTGCCAACACCTTGAACTTGAACTTCCAGCATTCAACTGCAAGAGAATAAATTCTTATTGCTTTAAGCCACCACTTGAGGTCATTTGCTACAGCAAATACAGGAAACTAATATGGGGATGAGAGGTGGGCACCGACATTAGAGACTGAGGTGGGGGCCAGTTGTGCAGAGTGTCATAAACCACTTCAAGGACTCTGAGCCTTATTCCGGGTGAGAGGAGAGGCCACCGCAGGATCAGGAGCAGGGTGCAGTGGGATCTCACCTGCATTTTTAAAGGACACTCTGGTTGCCAGGTGGGAGGACCCCATCTGGGAGACATCTGCAATCATCCAGATATGAGAAGGTTTTCCTGGCCTCGAGGGCCCTGTCTGGGGCTTCCACACAAGCAATTGGGCAATTGCTTTCCATGTTCCAAGTGCCCCAGGGGCAGAGAATAGGGCATGGCTGGGCCCCTCTGATCAGCCAAACAGAACAGATGTGTTTTTAATGGGGAACAAGAGGCCTATGCCTTCAGGGCAGAGACACAGCTGCGTGTAAATATTTAGAAAACTGGGTGTGATGTGTTCATATTAAAAAAAAAGTCCACTTCCTTTTCTTTGAATGACACAGTGGAAACACCCAATTGTCTTCAAGCCAACATGCAGGCAGGTCAGTGACCTTCAGTGGGCTGAGGCAGAGGGGACAGTAGGGGAGAAGGAGGAACAGTAAACTTCAACCAGAAATCCTCGATCATGTGACAGAGAAACTGGGGTCAGCTGGTGCTTGGGAACCCACAAGGTGTGGTTACTAACAAGAACTGCATGGAGACAAAGGTCAGCTGCTGAGACATCAGATTCCTAGGTGAATGGTTTTGTCAATCAAGTGGAATCAGAGACCTTTGCAGCCGTATGAAGAGGCAAATCTACTACTCTTAAGATGAGTTTGCAACTGTTATATTCAAAGCGGAAAACCAACTTGCATCTGCTGTGTAGCACAGGGAACTCTGCCCAATGTTACGTGGCAGCCTTGATGGGAGGGGAGTTTGGAGGAGGATGGATACATGTATTATGTATGCCTGAGTTCCTTTGCTGTCCCCCTGAAATTAGCACAACATTGTTAATTGGCTATACTCCAATATAAAATAAAAATTTGAAAATAAATAAATGAGTTTGCAGAAGAGATCATTTTTCTCAAAGGGCCTGCCCCTCTCCCCATCTATCTTTGCTCATACCATATCACCTCTTCTCTGCGCTTCACCAGTCCAACTCCTGGCTTTATGTGAGCAGATGTCCAGGAGATCCTGGGCTGTGAGTGCAAGGAGTTTCCTTGGGCCACAGAAGAGGAGGAGAGGAGACCACCTGGGGCGTCTAGCTAAGGAGCTGGCAGAGCTGGGGAGCACAGCGCTGAGTCTGGGGACCGCTCTGTGGTTCAGGGACCTGGCTGCTGCATTCTCTACAGGGGGGGAGCTTTTAAGGGCACCAAGGAGCTCCGGCCTTGCCCAGACTGCTCTAAGTCATTCCCCAAACTCGTACCTCCAATGCCATCACCTCCCTGGTACACTAGTCCAGACTGCACCACAGCTTACCTTTTCTTGAGCTCCTTTAGCATTCATAGGACGGAAAGAGAGAACTCATGTCCACACATGCTGAGGGCCTACTATGTGTGAGTTTCTGTGCCAGGGCTTCACGTAAGTGATGTTTTACATCACTTATTCTCGCCATATCTTGAAAAACAGGAGCTAAGGAGATGCTCCTTTGGCAGGTGGTAAAACAGACTCAGAGAAGCGGAGACTTGTCCAGGCGCACACAAACCTGTCTGCACAGCACCCTGTGTTTTCCAGCTCAGAATTCATCTCTTTCTCCAAATATTTGTTGAATCCTATTTGGTGCTTGGCTCTGTTGCAAGCGCAGTGGATATCACTGTGAACAAAACAGATGCAAACCCCTGCTTTCCAAACGAGGCTTCTGTTCTGATCCTCAAACACAAGTGTGTTCAGTTTGAAAATCATCAAGGTACACCATCATCATCTGTATATTCACGGTACTTGAAGAAAAAAAAAATTAAATTCCTGCCTTCACTGAGGTAACATCCCGGTGTTTGAGACGTGGTAGGTTGAATTAAGGGCCCCAAAGATACCCAAGTCCTAGTATCTGGAACCTATATGTCACCTTGTGTGGCACAAGCAACTTTGCAAATGTGATGAAGTTAAAAATATTGAGGTGGGGAAATGATCATGCATTATCCAGGTGAGTCCTGAATATAGTGAAAAATGTCCCTAAGCTGCAAGACTGAGGGAGATTTGATTACAGAGGAGGAAGTAGCAGATGACATGTTGGAGGCAGAGTTTGGAGTGATGCAATGAAGAAGTTAGGAGACAAGGGACATAGGCACCCACTAGAAAAACGAAGGAGTGGATTCTCCCTGGGGCCTTCAGAAAGAATCAGCCCTAATGACACCTTGACTTCAGTCCAGTGAAACTAACTTCAGACCCCTGGCCTCCAGAACTTGAAGAGAATAAATTTCTGCTGTTTTAAGCCATCAAGTTTGCAGTCATTTGCTACAGTAGCAACAAGAAGATAATACACAAAGGACTTTTCTTTTCTTGAGCCACTTGAGATAGTTGCCAATGCCAGACTACCCCCTGATGGCTCTAGTCCATATTTCTTAGAAACAGTGACATTCTTCTGCATTATTGCAACAAACTATCAAAATCAAGAAATTAACTCTGGTGTATCACTACATCCTCTGGCTTCACCAATTGTCTCAATCGTGTCTAGCAAAGCATCCAGTTTAGATTCTTAGTCCCCTTCTGTATGGGACATTCTTCAGTCTTCTCTTGACCTTCATGATCTTGATGTTTTTGGATACAGGCCGGTTACTTTGAAGAATGACTCCCAATTTGGGTTTGTCTGATGTGTCCTCATGATGAGGTTCAGGCAAGCTCCGCATTTTTTTTTTCGCAAGAATATCACAGAAGGGACTCAGCATCTTTCTCACTGCCTCCTGTTGAGTGGTATGCGATTTCCATCAGCCCACAACTTGTGCCTGCCAAGCTGACCCCTTGATGAAGGTGGTGTCTGCCAGCCTTCTGTGCTGTGATGCTACTATTCCTCTTCATAATTAATGTATGTCTCAATTCATTTATTTATTTATGTCATCATGGAGTCATGGTTTATTATTTTAGCCAATGAGTTATAATACATTCCTACCATTATTTATTTTGACCCTCAACTTGTTCTACATTTGGCCGGTGGGAACCCCGTCAAGCCCCTCAGACGTGTCTCATCGTTCTTTGAGAACTTTCTGATTCGCTGGAATGAGATGCTTTAGATCCACCTCGTACCTTCCCTGCCCCTGGAATCAGCCGTTTCTCCAAGGAATTCTGTCTCCCCACCGGTGTCTATGCTTCTCAGTGAAGCAGGAAGTGAGACCATCAGCTGAGAGTGAGAACAGGGAAGCTTGTGGTGGAGGTTCAAGCAGAGGGGAGGTCCCATTTATCTCTCAAGTGAGCGGAAAGGCCTGTGCTGGTTATGTTGTCTGTCTAACAGGGAGCTCATATATGCGTCATATATATGCCATGAATGATGCTGAAGCTGAAACTCCAGTGCTTTGGCCACCTCATGCGAAGAGTTGACTCATTGGAAAAGACTCTGATGCTGGGAGGGACTGGGGGCAGGAGGACAAGGGGACGACAGATGAGATGGCTGGATGGCATCACTGACTTGATGGACGTGAGTCTGGGTGAACTCCGGGAGTTGGTGAGGGACAGGGAGGCCTGGCGTGCTGCGATTCATGGGGTCGCAAAGAGTCGGACACGACTGAGCGACTGAACTGATCTGATATTTGTAAAAAATACACAGACTCTCTAAAGTCACCGTTCTACCTTCTCTTCAAGCAAAAGAAGGAAGTGGGTAGATGCCATTTCCATCTCCAAGCTCTTGGTCCCTCTCCCTGGAAACCAGCCTTTCTCCTGCAAGACTCATTCACCCTTCCAGACCTGGCTCCCTTGTCTCCTCCTCTGTGAAATCTCAGGGGTCCCTGAGACCACTCTCAGGTTCAACAATTCACCAGAAGGGCCCACAGAACTCAGCAAAGCTGTTACACTCATGGTTCCATTCGTTACAGCAAAAGGATGTGCATTAAAATCAACGCAAGTGAGAGGCTGGTGGAGCAGAATCCAGGAGAGGCCGGGCTTCCCATCGTTCCTTCCTGTGGGTCACCTCCTCCCAGCAGCTTGTGTGACAGCACTCCTGGAGTCTTGCCAACCAGGGAAGCCCGCCCGAGCCTGGGTGTCCTGGGGGTCAGTCACACAGAGGTGGAGCCTCTCGATCTCCAGCCCCTCTGACAGCCACCCTGGCAGAGTGAGGCCAAAGGCTCAGGTGCATGCAGATGCTCTTCCAGGGAGGATGCCCCAATGGCACCAAGGTTATCTCCCGGGAGCTGGTGAAGCCTTGCAGAGTCCAGAGTTGGAGCACCTAAGTGCACCAACAACCACACGGAAGCCTCCCTTGCTCCCACCCCGTTCCAGGTCCCACCTCTGGGCATTCGTCCTGTCGTCCCACCAGCTGCCTTCATGGGCGCTGACCACACAGATGGCCATCTGTGCTTCTCTGCCCACACTAGGATTCCCGTGTCTCCCATCCCCATCCCAGAAGGTTCCTCAAGCCCCTAAGCTTCCTTTCTTCAGGACTGTCCTAAGACAAGGCTTTCCCCTTGCACACACATTAAGAGAATGTTCCTCAACTGGGGTTTATTTAATTTAATTTTTTTTTTTTTATAATTGTGTGTGTGTGTGTGTGTTAGTTACTCAGTTGTATCAGACTCTTTGAGACCTCATGGACTATAGCCCACCAGGCTCCTCTGTCCATGGGATTTCCCAGGCAAGAATACAGGAGTGAGTTGCCACTCCTTTCTCCAGGGGATCTTCCCGACCCAGGGATGGAACCCGGGTCTCCAGCATTGCAGGCAGATTCTTTACTGTCTGAGCCACAGGGAAGGCCCTGTAACAATTAGATTGAGGTTACATTTTTTCAAGCCATGTGCCCTCCTGAGGGCATCGTACGCTGTGGATCTGTCTTACTCCTGATGATGTAAACTTAGATCAGTTAGTGAAGGCGGTGCCTGCCAGCTTCTTTAGTAAATTTATTACTTTTCCTGATGTACTTTATAATTATTTGGTAGGGGGGAGATACTTTGAGACTATGAAAATACTCTGCTTCTCCTTGAAATTTTATCCACTCATTTGAGCCTCTGTCTGTGGATCCGTAACAATCATTACTATGTTGTTCTGACTTTCTATTTTCCCAGTTCTTTCTACATTTATTAAATGGGATTCTTTTCTGAGGATCAGCTGTCCCCTCTTCCCATCACTTGTTTACGTCACTTAGATTCAGGGTACAGATGCATTTCCTCCCCTTCAGCAGGGCAAATTTTCATGTGAAGCGAACCTCGAGATTCCTGTCTCGTCTACAGACTGACCTCGTGTGTTGGCCAGCGACAGGTCTTCCTATGTCCTAGAAAATTTCTCTGATGTTCTCACAAACAAAAGCTGAGACTGTGCTCACAAATAAATTTGTTGTTGTTGTTGTTTTTTAATCAGGGAGAATGTTTTCCTGTTTAAAAAATATACAGAGAAGGGTATGGGGAAAGGAACTCCAGGAAGAAGGAACAGCATACACAGTGGCTTTTAGAGGAAAATGCGAAGTCCAATTCTTAGCTGGAATCTGAGTTGCTTTCTAAAAATGCTGTTTACGCAGCCTCTCTTCTAATTCTGGGCTGGTCCCCTCTGTAAAGCCATTCTGTTGGTCTTTGTGTCTGAGTAAGACTGCAGAAAGAAATGTCCCTAATTGCTTTGTCCCTGAATCCATACCTCTGGATGCAGAAATTCCCATCAGGAGGCAAAGTGTTATTTCCCTGCACTCCCTCCCCCCAAAACTAGGCTGATCTTTGCTTCAGCCAGTAATGTGTGGCAGCAGAGAACCGTCGGCAGCTCTGAGTCTAGGGCCCGGGAGGACACATGGTCCCTGCCTTGTGGACCAGCTCAGGCTAGCCTGCTGGAAGGGGAGAGACATGTAGCTATGCTGCCCCCATCCTCCCAGCTCCGAGCAAGCCCACCGTTATGGGAGCGAGGCCATCCTAGACAAAGGAGCAATGCCATCGTAGACCAGCCAGCCACCAGACGACCCACCAGCCAACTGTAGACTTAAAAATGACTCCAGTCAAATCACTGAAGGCTGATCCAGATTAGCACAACTGCCCAGCTGAGCTGCAGGGCTGAAAACAGAAACAGATGTTTACCATACAAACCAGGTATGTCTGGGGTGGTCTGTTACACAGCAAGAGCTAACACAGCAGCTGTAGCTAACCACTACAATTGTAGCTAACCGCTACGATCCTTTCTACTCCCACGCCAAAACTAGACCCTGTAACGCTTAGAGACGCGTAGGGTACGAAGCACTCCTCGGGTCTAGTCTTCCTGGACTAGGGATGGAAGCTGTGTCTCCTGCATTGGCAGGCAGATTCTTTACCACTGAGCCATCAAGAAAGTCCACCTTGACCACTTCTGATTTGCCAGATCTCAACTTTCACACCTTCAGACTGAGACTCTCTAAGTCCAAAAAGTGCCCCGTGGGGCTCACCTGCACTGGCCCAGGACTGGCCTTGGCCATCCAGGGCTACTGCCCACCCGGGCAGTTTCCTGTTAATCTGGACAGCGGTCACCTTCATTACCTCTCCCTCCCCTTTCTCCTGGAGGAAACAGCTGTGCTCCGCCAGCTGCTGTGGCTGGAGGGGCTTCAGAGACTTCGGGCTGAGACATACACCACACACGTTGCAGTGTAAGTATTTGTTAAATGAATGATCAATAAGCAATATTAATTATGGGAATAACTCTGTCCTGGAATGAACTTCGTCTGAATAACAATAACCATGGCAGCAACAATAATAGTGGCTGCCATTTATTGAGGTCTTGGGGCTTCCTTGGTGGCTCAGATGGTGAAGAATCTGCCTATGATGCAGGAGACCTGAGTTCCACCCCTGGGTCAGGAAGATCCCCTGGAGAAGGGAACAGCTACCCACTGCAGTATTCTTACCTGGAGAACTCCATGGACAGAGGAGCCTGGTGGGCTACAGTCCATGGAACTGAAGAGTCAGACACACCTGAGCGACCTTCTCTTAACCCTCACTCCACACTCCCAGCAACTTACCATGGAGCAGGCGTGGTTCCCACGTCCCAGGTGAGGATGCCCCATGACCCAGGTGAGGATGCTCAGATGTGTGGAACCTGCCCAGTATCATCCTCTCCCCGCAGAGGAGCTTCCCTGACCACTCCAGTAAGAACCTCAAGTCCTCATTGGTGCCTGCCCCTTGCAATGGTCACGTGATGTGTCACCCACATCGTGCCCATGATGAGCTCATTCTGTCCACCCACAGCCACACTCAGAGTCTGTGTAACCAAACAGGGCTCTATGGGGCCTTCCCGGAATGGGCTCCCCCTACAAGTCCTTCACAAGACTCTTGACTATAGAAAGCTCTATCCTCCTAGGCCCCCCTCGAGTTCCAAAGACTAAACTTAATCAGATAAGTAAGAAAATGCAAAAAGAAAGGAAAACAGTCAAACAAGACCAGTTAATAATAGTTTAGCCAGGAAGCAAAGTCAAGTACCTTGAGCTCCTCCTCTGGGGCTGTAGATGATATTCTAAGCCACTTCCTTTGAGCTGGTTTGCAGATCCTGGATGCCCCCACCAGGTGGGAGAAGTTAACTGTGTGGTGCCCACAGGCACGGAGACCCCACACCTGTTAGAACCAGAAGGTTGATGATGTTGACTCCCAATTACCTCACCACCAGCCAATCAGAAGAAAGTCCACGAACTGATCACGCACCCTCCCGTCCCCATACACACACACACAACACCCCTCCCTTCCCCTGTCTTTAAAAACCTTTGCCTGAAACCTTTTTGGAAATTTGGGGTCTTTGAAGCAGCAGCTACCTGGACTCCTTGCTTGGCGCCTGCAATAAACACTGTGCTTTCCTTCACCACAACCTGATGTCAGTAGGTTGGCTTGACTGCAAGTGGGCGCAAGTTTGGTTCAGTAACACCCGGAGGGTGGCAGCAGGTGAACAGATGGAAGCTGAAAGCGAGGCTGCTGGGCAGTGCTGGGCCTGGAGGCCCTTAGAGCTTCTTTCCACCCAGCAGGCCACTGCTGCCCCAGAGAAGGCCTGTGCCTGGGTGGAGGAGCGGCTCAGCCCTGGGAGGTCAAGTCTGCGAGAGGCAGAGGAGCTGCCTAGACGCAGGCCCAGACTGCGCTCCAATCCAGTCGGTTTTAAGATCCTCTTCCTGGGGAGGCTGGGTTGAACTGCGACAGTAGGTGACCACCCCCCCGCCTGCCCCACCACCCCACCTGTTTCCTCACTTGCAGGAGGGCTGTGTAGAGGGGGAGACGCTGCAGTACCCCAGCTCCCTTTTCCACTCAAAGCCTTGAACTTGCCAGCAGTGGACGCGGCCCTGAGACACGCTGTCAAACCACCCTGTGTCAGAGTCTGAGACGATCTGAGTTAGTGGCTGTCGCTGTCCTTATCTTCCTGTTTTATTTTCAACATTTAGGGATTCCTCTTTTAATTCACCAGGGACTTCCCTGGTGGCTCAGACGGTTAGGAATCTGCCTTCAATGCAGGAAATGTGGGTTCAATCCCTGCATTGAGAAGATCCTCTGGAGAAGGAAATGGCAACCCACTCCAATATTCTTGCCTGGAAAATCCCATGGACAGAGGAGCCTGGAGGGCCAAAGTCCATGCAAAGAATTGGACATGACTGAGCAACTAACACACTAACTTATAATTCAATCTCATTTTTTTAAATTACATGAAATATTGACTTGATGATAAAGTCAGACGTGTCAAACAAGGCTGTTTCCTATGGCTGTTGATGTCTTTAAAAAAAAAACACACGTTGATTCTCTCACAGCTCTGGAGACCAGAGGAACCCAGACCAAGGTAGCCGCTTCCTCCTGGAGGCTCCAGGGGACACTCTGGTTCCTCGCCTTTTCCTCCTCCTAGGAGCCACCTGCATCCTTGGCTCGTGACCCCTTCCCTGGGTCACTCTGACCTCTGCTTCTGTGGTGACAGCCCCTCTAGCTCTGACCTTCCTGACTCCCTCTTATAAGGATGCTATGATGACGCTTCCCCTCTTGGTATCCAGAACAATCTCCCCATCTCGAGATCCTTAACTCAGTCTCTCCTGCAATGGCCTGTTTGCCCTATAAGGTCACAGGTTCTGGGGATCAGGACGTGGGCATCTTTGTGTGGGTGTGTTGGTCGCTCAGTTGTCTCCAAATCTTTGTGACCCCATCAGCTGTAGCCCACCAGGCTCCTCTGCTCATGAAATTCCCCAGGCTAGAGAGTGGAGTGGTTGCCGTTTCTTTCTCCAGAGGATCTTCCCGACCCAGGGATTGAACCCTCATCTCCTGAGTCTCCTGCGTTGGCAGACGGATTCTTTACCTTCTGGGCTACCAGCATTGTCCCCCACAGGAAATACAGTCGAAGAAGTCTTGCTCCCCTCCCTGTGTCCTGACCCCGAGAGAGGTAACTACTCTTTACACTCCTTGTGGTGCCCGGCTGTGTGGGTTTTGATGCACGTGTTGACTTGTGTGCCCACCTCTGACAGAGATCGGAATGTATTCTCGGGTGGGGAGGAACCCTCGGGGCAGGGGGGCGGATCCAGTTCCCCCAGCAAAACCGACCCAAGGTGGGTCTCTCCTGGGTTTGTTTATCCCCAGGCTGGAATCTAACACCCAATAAGAACAGTCATCCTGGAGGTCACAGTTTAGTGAGAACAAGAGTCCCATTGATGGATGGTACAGTTCATTCTTGGTGACATTGGCGGGGAGGGGAGGGCGGTCCAGAGCGCCGTGGGGACCTGGTGCTGGCTTGCATTCTGTCTGAGATGGCAGGAGCCCTTCCTCTCTCTTGGAATCCAGCGCAGCCAGCAAAGGCAGCTCTAACTCTGGCTCTGGGTAGGGGACCAGGTCCCTCCTCCCACTGCCACCATCAGCTATAGCAGGGCTTTTTGAAACCTCATCAAAATGAAAGGGGGCCTCGCGCAGGCTGGTCGGGGCTGGTGGCCCTCGGGGAAGGCATTCCAGGAGGCAACGAGGGGCTGGAGGCCCTTTCTTCAGCCGCCAAATAAAAGCTGCCGACCTCAGCGATGCAAAAAGGCGATCGCGTGAATCACTTCTGCAGGGACTGCAGTTCCTTTGAGGGGCCTGTCACCAGGGCCGGGGCAGCAAGAAAACATTTTGTCATGCACGTCAGCGGCCTTTCTCCAGCCTCGGGCGACCCAGGAGCTGCTCAGGGCTCGTCCATCAAACTCGTAATGAAGTGGCAAATTGCTGCCTTAGACTCTCAAAAGCCGCCTACTTCAGCCCATGTCCAGGAGGCTGTCAAAGGCCTGGCCCCAGGGGAAGGGCTCCCCCAGGAGCCTTTCTTAGGGGCAGAATGCAGAAGGGCTGGCTGGTCACTAAAGGAGCTGCAGTGACTGCCAGCAGCCCCGTGGTTCCCTGGGGGTCAGGCTACCCGCCCCTCCCCTGCCACCCCGTTGCAGCTAGGGGTGCCCAGCTCACCATTCCCCACGATATTTAAGATCTCAGATCCTCATTAATTTTCAGAGTTGGCTTCAAGAGATCCACCAGCTGGGCAGCACCTCTAGGCCCCTATCTGGGGGTCTACGCTGCTCTGGAATCTTCCTTTCCTCCACTGTGGTCAGCTGAGAGGGCTGTGAGCCTCCTGCCTGGTTGCAGAATCTCTGGGGCTGTCCAGTGGGGCCACCACTAAGCCCGTCCTCTGCCGCCACGCCTCTTTGGCCTGACGGTGGTGATGGTGATGATGGTAACTGCATGACCACCATCATGATGGGGGGCCTGCAGCTTTGCTCACTACAAAGTCAGAAAAATCTGGCTCCCATCCCCCAAGAGAGGGAC
>NW_011494652.1:2531399-2534218 GCF_000754665.1 Bison bison bison | reverse complement strand
AAGACCCTGTAGACACACAAGGCTTCTCGGTGCAGTGACTTATACTCAAGGCCTAAATGTTGAGAAGGAGCCAGGCGTGTGCAGGAAGCAGGGGGGTGGTGCAGGAAGAGGGGCAGAGGCAGCCAGCTGCAGTGGAAGCCAGGCCAGGCCCGGCGTGCTCCGGGCTGTGGGGCCTGAGCCCTCCCATCTGGCAAGGACGTTGGAAGGTGGCTGCCACACGGAAGGTGGCTGCCACACGGAGGAGCAGCAGGGACAGTAGCAGAAGGTGCTAGGCTTTGGGGGCAGAGCCCTGAGTCAGCACCTCACCTCCTCCTTCCCTGACAAGGAGGGTGGTAACAAGCTGGTGTCTGTGTGTCCGGAAGAGAGAGGTTGCCGGGGTAGAGAAGCGCCGCCTTCTACCCAGGGTCACACAGCAAGCCAGCACAGAGCTGGGCCCTCACCCCTGCCTCCCGCCCTGTCTGCATCTTGAAACAAGGGCTCAGCATCCCACAGGCGCTCTATGGAGGAAGGACCCCTGCCCCCAGGCTGACACTTAACCGGCCGAGGAGGCCGAGTACGTTGCAGGAAAGAAACCAGGACCCCCGGGCCACGGCGGCTCTTGCTTGAGAGCTGCCCAGGAGGAGAGGGAACCCAGGACTCCGGGAAAGAGGACCAAACTCTGGAGACGCTAGTATCCAGCTGCTGCAGCCACGCTGCCTCGGGCCTCCACTCCCTCCTCCAGGAAGTTGGCCTGGACCTCCCCGGGCTGGTGCTCCCGTAATCTCCAGCTGTTTACCTGTCCAACTCTCCTGCTGGTCATGATACTCCTGTTTTATCTCCAGTCCCTCCAGTTCCACCAGGCAGGTGTGACACTGAATACATGGAAAAGTGGGGTGTGGGGGCTTCTCAGAGGGGCTCCTTCTGGACCCCGACCCATCAGCCCCGAGTCCCCTTTTCTGTTTGGACAGGAGCTGACCACTGAAAACTCGACTTCGAGACCTTCCCTGGGCCCACCGCCCAGTGGGCAGCAGTCGAGGTGTGATGGCAGGGCGGGGAGACAAGGGCCACGGCAGCCACTGCAGGGGGGGGGCCTCTGCTCCGAGGGGACTCCTCCCCCCACCCCCAGGGCACCCAGGCTTGGCCTCCTCTTCTCTGTGCCTCCCTTTCCCCGATTCTTTCCAGCTTTGGAATTCCAAGGGGCAAATCCCAGACGGGCAGCAACTTGAAGCCTCTTAGGCCTTAAATCTGGCTTCCCAGGTGGCTCAGTGGTAAAGAACGTGCCTGCAATGCAAGAGACACGGGTTCGATCCCTGGTCGGGAAGATCACCTGGAGAAGGAAATGGCAACCCACTCCTGTATTCTTGCCTGGAGAATTTCACGGACAGAGGAACCTGGGGTTACAGTCCATGGGGTCACAAAGAGTCGGACATGACTGAAGCAACTTAGCACACACACAGGCCTTAAATCTGTTCTTGTACTTCCTTTGCCTAAAACCCTCAACTGCCTCCTTCCAGTTAAAATTTGAACTTCTTGGCTCCCTCAAAGGGACCTTCTGAGATGTGTCATGATTTAACTGTCAGCTTTCCCTCTGCCTTGATGTGTTCAGTCGCCCAGACGTGTCTAACTCTTTGCGACCCCATGGACTGTAGCCCGCCAGTCTCCTCTGTCCATGGGGTTTCCCAGGCAAGAATACTGGAGTGAGTGGCTATTTCCTTCTCCAGGGGATCTTCCCCACCCAGGGATTGAACTCGAGTCTCCCGCAAGCTCCTGCATTGCAGGCAAATTCTTTACTCACTGAGCCCCCCTGGGAAGCCCTCTTGCTGTTGTTCAATTGCCCAGTCGTGTCTGACTCTTTGCGACCCCCACGGACTGCAGTATGCCAGGCTTCCCTAGGGGGATATAAAATAATGGCTATTCTTAGAATCAGTGGGCATCCCTGGTGGCTCAGACGGTAAAGTGTCTGCCTGCAATGAGGGAGACCTGGGTTCGATTCCTGGGTCAAGAAGATCCCCTGGAGAAGGGAATGGAACCCACTCCAGTACTCTTGCCTGGAAAATTCCTGGAGGAGCCTGGTAGGCTACAGTCCACGGAATCACAGAGAGTCAGACACGACTGAGCAACTTCACTGCTTCATTAGTTAGAATAAGTGGTGTCTTACATTACACAATACACGGCAAAGCCAATCTATCTCACAGCACCCCCCAGCTCACTTAATCCCAGTAACAGCCCCAGGTGGTACTATTATTATCCCGTTTTATACAGATAGGCTTAGAGACGTTAAGACCTCCCCTGAGGTCACACAGTAGGCTTGTCCATGCGGTCCACCCCAGGGAGCTTAGGGTCAGCTACCCTCTCAGGGGACTCAGTGTTTCCACAAGGCCTTGACGAAAATCCTCCAGTTCCTTGCTGGTGGTGGGTAAGAAGAGGTGACATTCGGATGAAGGCGTCTCCTGATCCGAGGGCAGGAGTAGGATCTTGGGAGACATGTAGGGAAGGGGGAGACTGGAGGTGGGCTGGCTCGTGTATAAGGGGATGGCTGGAGTCTTAATCACAAGAGGTATTAGCTCCACGTTATGCTGGGCCTCGAATGCCAGAGCAAAAAGAAATCGTTGGGGAAGCTGTGGGAGCTATGGAGGGCTGTAGAGCGGGGGCATGGCAAGGCATGGCCTCATCTGAAGTGACTCCTAGGCATTGAGGCTAAAAGCAAACTCCTTTCGCTGGCAGGTCTGGCCTTTCCCGGTGGGGCCCTGGGGTCACTGCCAGGCCCCCAGGGAGCTCCAGCCACCTGGTGCTACCTTGGTCCCTGAGCCCACAGACTTGCTCCTCCGCAGGCCTGCCCT
>NW_011494652.1:2526034-2531299 GCF_000754665.1 Bison bison bison | reverse complement strand
GGGGGGGGTCCTATCTGTCTTTACTGTCCACCAGACCCCACCAAGCGGAAGTTCTGGCAGCACGGGCCCCCCTCTGCCTTCTGTCCACAGCAGTGTGGTCTAGAAGGGATGACTCAGCCCATGATGAAGGCTTGAATGAGCTCCATCAACAAGGGCCCATCTGAATCTGTTGTGTGAGCTCTTCGGTGGCACCTGGCTTGCGTACAGATGGGCATGGAAGTCCCGCCAGCCCTTTTCTCCCCATCCACCCACCTCCCTCACCGTGCTCCTGCCCTGAGAGCCCATGAGGAGCCTGGGGTGAGACGTCCAACAGGTAGCTGTGGTCCCAGCCAGGCGAGTTGGATGGGTGATGGCGTGTCTGGTGCCCCAGCTCACAGGCGAAAGGATAGAGGCCCAGAGGGGAGCCGGCGGAGCTTTGACAAACGCCTGGCACAGGCAGAGGCCTTTCTCTGCCTGGCCTTCCCAACACCTTTGCACTGCAGCAGCGGCGGGGTTTGGGTGAAAGGCCCATTTTCCGGACGGGGAGGACCAGCGATGTCTCAGCTTGACCTCAGCCACAGAGAGGGGCGGGCAGGCGGGGTGGGCGGCAGGTGCAGCTGAGTCCGAGGGGCCCACCTGCGACCCCAGCAAGTCTCTGTGCCTTCTCCAGCCCGCTCTGGAAGCTGGGGGTGTCAGAGTGAGGCCATCAGGGGCTGAGGCACACGTGTGGTGCTTAGCACTGGCCGGAGGCAGGCTGATGTCATCACGGTCATCACCGTTGCATCATCATCCGAGCCACAGCCAAGCTCACCAGAACGGGGAGGCCCCCTCTCAGGGCAGGGGGGCTAAGTCTGGAGCTTCCAGCCCTACACGGACGGGGCAGGGACACAGGCCCCTGCGGGCATCCAGGAGAGCCCTCGGCTGGCCCCACTTGGTGAGAGGGGGTGGTCACGTGCCCTTTGAATCATTGGGAAATGACCTGCCCCTTGCCCCACCCACCTCGAGAGCCAGGTACCCACATGAAAAGGACTCAAGTGGGCGAGCGTCTGCCTTTGTCATCCGATGCCATTAAGGCCGGAACTTCTCATGGGAAAAGTAACGCTTTGCTTGCTTGAAAGGCAGAGAGGGGACACAGCGCGGGCTGGCGGTCCCAGGGGCGCCCGACCTGAGCCGTTTGAAGTCCACCCGTTATCTGCCGCTGGGGCTGTTTGCTTCTGCCGGGGCATAAACAGGGTGATTGAAGTGGGCGGCCTGTGTCTTTCCGGATGACAAAAGTCCCCTCGTTAATTGCCACATCAAATGATCGAGGAACCCCCCCCCAATGGAAGCCCTCAAATTACCATGAACACACACTGCAGCCTGAAGGCCGCAGTGGCGCCCCCCACCCTGGCCGCGGCCCCGCGCCCCACCAGATTAGGTTTCGTGCGTGGGCGGAGGTACAGGAAGGTCCCTGAGGATTTGTTCTGCTCTGCTGCCAGCCCGCTATGCCAGCCCCCAGTCCAGCCCCAGCCCCATTGTTTCCAGCCGTCCAGCCAGCATGCAGCCAAGCTTGCACAAAGACCCTGGCCATGCAGGGGAGGTTTCCCCCAGCCACGGTCAGATCCTGGTGACGGGGTGCCAGCTCTCAGGCCAGCCCCATGCCGGACGCAAAGGGGCCGTCAGTCTAGGCACCTTCAACGGGGTCATCGCAGAGCTCAAGGGACATCAAAGCTGCAGCAGTGTCAGCCCCTGCCTGCCGCTCTGGGCTCTCTGCTGTGCCTGAGTGTGAGGGCAGGGAGACTGGGTGGCCAGTGGTCAGCACCCTGCACTGTCCTTACTCCACACTGGGAACAGGAACCCAGTGTGCCCAGCCCCTTATCAATACTGGGACACGCCAGGCACCGCGCCACCCCATCACAGCTTTACCTCGCTGAGCCCTGTCAGGCCAGGATCACAACTTCCATTTTACAGATGGGAAGACTGAGGCTCGGGAAGCCCAAGCACTTTGGTCCAGGACACGCGCCCCTGCCTGTGCTCCACAGCTGCTCACGGGCTGGCAGGGGAGACACCCTAGTCACCCAACGGTGACAAGCAGCTCCCGACTTACCAAGGTCCACACAGCAGGGTGGGTGCAAACCCCTCCGAGGGGCACACGGGGCTCCCAGGGGCCTGGCTGCTGATGGCCCCTGTCCCGGGCTGCCCACCTTCTGAGGCTGAGTCATGATCGCCACCTGCTTAGCACTGGCGTCCCTTTGGGTAACTTCTTCCACTCCTGGGGTCCTGACACCTGCCTCAGCCATCACACATCAACTCAGCCTGAGGAGGGAGGCGAGATCACGACAGAGACAGGAGAGATGAGAGGCCGGAGGAGAGGATGCCAAACAGAAAGCTGCCTGGCCTGACGGCGGGACAGGCCATTCCCCAGACGAGAGCAGCCGGGCAGGACCACTCCAAGGTGTGGAGCCAGTATGTGCCAAGGTCCTGTGGCAGCAGAGTCTGGGCCGTAGCTGAGGGGTTGGGGAGAGCCGCGAGCTGAGTATAGCGGTCAGCGGGGCAGGATGCAGGGTTCCTGCCTGCACGTCCACTGGGCTGAGGATGTCGATCGCAGTGGGATGGGCCGTCACGTGGGTCGGCGGCTGTGGGGGTGACAGATGAGGACCGAGTTTCAAACCTGCTCTGCTGTAGTGGGAGCCCATGTGTGCGCGCTCAGTCGTGTCCAGCTCTGTGTGACTCCAAGGACTATCGCCCGCCAGGCTCCTCTGTCCATGGAATTTTCCAGGCAAGAACACTGGAGTTGGTTGCCATTCCCTTCTTCAGGGGATCTTCCTGACCGAGGGATCAAACCTAGGTCTCTTGCCTCTCCTGCAAGGGCAGGCTGATTCTTTACCACTGCCCCACCTGTACAGTGAGACCAGCTCTCAGCTTCTCCTGGGAAGCCCCAGTGTCTGGGTGCCGAGTACCCGATAGGCATGAGGAGGGGTGGCCCACAGGTCTGGGGCAAAGGAGGACTCTCAGAACGGTCCCTGTGGTCCGGGAGAGACTGGTGTGGACAGCGCCACAAAGATGGGTCTCTTGCCAGGGACAGGTGTCAAATCTGCATCAGACAGAGCAGAGCTCAGTAGGTTCTAGGCGGTAGGATGTGGACCCCGAGGCTTTACAGTGGCAGGGAGATCAGGCAGGAGGTCTAGGGCATTCTGCCGTCAGCTGGATCTAGTGGCTGGGCCTGGGGGCAGCCAGGACAAGGTGGCCAGCGTGGACTCTGCACACAGTGGTTCTCCCCAAACACGAGCCCTGAGAGCCGTGGACACGCTGCCTCCCTTCCCTGAGCCCCTCTCTTGTAAAGGCGTTGCCACACGTCACTATTTAAAGCTGTTCTTTGTTAGGACCGCCTGTTTCCCCGGTGAAATGGAGCATCACAGGCAAAGCTGAGCACACCAGAGGTGTGCGGGGGACAGCACCTGAGGCCGGGGACCCCTTGGTGTCTTGTCCCCTCCTCCACGTGCTCCCAGCCGGGCGTTCAAGAGGCACCGATATTCTCTGGGGCTCCAACAGTCCAGGACCCTGCCAGGAAGCAAGTCAGCATTGGACAGAGCACCGCCCCGTCGCCCACAGCCTGGGTTCCCGCCTCGCTCGCTCTGTGATGTGGGTGGGAACTGGCGCCTGGCTCTCCCGGTGGGTCCTGCCCCGAGGTGCTGACCACTGCCCAGCACCGCTTGCCGGGACATTTCTGCATTAAAAGAACCAACAGCAGTTTTCTCCAAACTTCTCCAAATGACATCTGCATGACTTTGCCACCTCTGTGAGTGTGTGTGTGCGTGTGCGTGTGTGCATGCGTGTGCGTGCGTGTGCACGTGTGTGCGTGTGCACGTGAGTGCGTGTGTGTATGCGTGCATGTGTGTGCTGGAAAATAGAATGAGCATCTTCTCATGTGCTTACCAGTCATGTGATGTCTTCTTGGGGGAAACGCTTGTCCAGTCCTCTTGCTTGCTCTCTCTGTTGCCGAGTGACGAGAGCTCTTCACGCTCTGGACACTTCCTGGCTCTAACAAGGGCTTTCACTCTCACTTTCTGCCAACAGCTGGGAGTCGAGCAAGGGGGCAGGGCTGCAGAACGGCTCATGCAGGTGGCTCGGCGGGGCCCAGGCTGGCATGGGCTGGCTGGGGAAGCACCAGGAAGCGACGCTGGTCCTGCCCCACCGCAGCGGGAACGACCTCTGGTTGCTTTAGTGTTCTCTGCAACAAAAGATGTAACAACAGAATCTGCCTCACAGAGCTGTTTCATTGAATAAATGACTTTACGGACATAAAGCACGGAGCAGAGAATGTAGCACACAGTAGGTGCTCAGGTAATGTTAAATCTGATTACTATATAAAGTGTACAATGCAAGGAGATCCAACCAGTCCATCCTAAAGGAAATCAACTGTGAATATTCACTGGGAGGTCTGATGCTGAAGCTGAAGCTCTAATACTTTGACCACCTGATGCAAAGTGCCGACTCACTGGAAAAGACCCTGACGCTGGGAAAGATTGAAGACAGGAGAAGAGGCCGACAGAGAATGAGATGCTTGGATGGCATCACTGACTCAATGGACATGAGTTTGAGCAAACTCCAGGAGACGGTGAAGGACAGAGGAGCCTGGCACACCGCAGTCCTTGGGTTCACAAAAAGGCGAACATGACTTAGTGGCTGAAGAACGACCATGCTCTGTCATCAAAGGAATGTCCACTGAAGTGTAACTTTTGCCTCCCCAGATGTTATAAACTTAAAATCAAGTCACACTGCTGAGGATTAGCAAGGCACCCGGAAAACGGTTCCTTTCACGAAGCCAAGTAGACAATTTTTCCTTTTAGAAAAATCTCCTCAAAATATTTAAGTGGCTGCTTAAAGCAAAGATAATTGTGGAGTATTCTAGGGGGGGGGCGTCAAAAATATGTAAAAGGAGATGTATGAAAGCCAGAGGACAAGAGATGGGGAAAGGACACTGTAATGAGCTTCTTGCTCCGTGTGAAGCTGTGTGGGATGTGATGCGAGGTGGGGACACACAGACTTCAAAGCAAGCGCTAAACAAACAGAACGAAGACCAAGAGGCAAAGCTAATAAGCAGATGGAGAACGAGAAGAAAAGAGAGACGGAGAACAGAAGACCGAAAAACCAACAAGGCATCCTTCAGCGCAACCCCCTCTGGGGACATCACTGAACAGTAATGATCTATAAATGCTCCCAAATAAAAGGCAGAGATGGTCAGATTGACTACACAAGTGAGACCCAACCATTCCCTGTCCATAGGTCATGCACTTTATTTTTAAA
>NW_011494652.1:2512612-2525934 GCF_000754665.1 Bison bison bison | reverse complement strand
TTAAACAGTTACTATTTTACTCTTTTAATTAATTAACTTGACTGCTCTGAGCCTTGGTTGCAGCTTGCACGATCCAGTTCCCTGACCAGAGATTGAGCCCAGACTCCCTGCATCAGGAGCCCAGAGTCTTAGCCCCTGGACTAAGTGGACACAGGTTGTCCACTTTAAAGGTGAAGACAGAGACGTGAAAATAAGGATGGAAGGTTAGCCGCCAGGCTCTGTCCAGCTGGACCACCTGGACCCAGATCCTTGTGCACCAGGATCGCTCTGAACACACGTGGCCACGCACCGCACGCCTTCCCCACCTGTGTGTCACTACACTTTGGCAAAGCCTGGGGGCTTCCTAGGTGGTGCAGTGGTACAGAATCCGCCTGCCACTGCAGGAGCCGCAGGAGACAAGGGCTCCATCCCAGGGTCAGGAAGATCCCCTGGAGAGGGAAATGGCAACCCACTCCAGGGTTCTTGCCTGGAGAATCCCATGGACAGAGGAGCCTGGTGGGCTACAGTCCGTGGAGTCACAAAGAGTAAGACTCCACTGAGCACAGTGCAGGGAAAACAGCCGCACAAGGAGCAAAGCCTAGTAAATCCAGGGCTTTAACCAACAACAGTGTATCAGTCTGGGTTCATCACTTGTAACAAACGTGTCCCACTCATGCAGGATGTGAATAATAGGGGGCTCTGAGGGGCATGGAAGGCTACACACCATCAGCTCTATTGCTGTGTTAGCTTCAAACTGTCCTAAAATTAGTCTATCAATTGTTGAAAAGCACACCAATCAACCGGAAAAGATGGTGGTCGGCACTGAAGATGCGGAAAGGGGCGGGCGCCTGACCTGGGAAGCGGAGGAGCCCCGAGGCAGCCGTCGCTGGCTTTCTGATTCTCGGCCAAGTTCACCCAGACTACTCCTGCACTTAACACTTATCACTTCCCGGCATTAATTATCGCTGCTCCGCCCCACTTACAAGTAGCTTATCAACAAACATCTCGTGGGCGCATTGCTGGGATGTCTGATAACATGCCGCGGTGACTGCAGGAGCTTCCAGAACCTTCCAGCCTTGATTGTGGCTCAGGAGGGCACAGATCAGCATGGCCGTGCCCAGGTGGGCCCAGAGGCCCAGCAGGACGGGCCCTGAGAGTGGTCTCTGCAAGGCAACCTGGGCGATGCCAGCCCCACTCCACCCCCACCAGCCTGGGTGGTTGGCCAACTCACGCCCCATCTCGCCCCGTCCTGCTCCCCAGCTGCTGGCAGCAAGAGACCAGAGAGGGGAAACAAGTCTTTGGTGCCGCGTGAGGCTGGGCCAGTCACTCGGCCTCTCTGTGCTCAGGCCTGATTTCCAAGCTGGCCCCTAGATCCCAGGGTTAATGAAGAGAGGCTGTGATCATCTCAAGACCTGGCCTCCAAGCACCAAGGCCGCACTCTACCTTGTCTCACACAGCCTTGTGGGCGAAGGCCCATTTCACAGGGCAGACCACCGAGGCTCAGGGGTCCCGGGCTGCTGGCAATGGCGAGTGGGCTTCCTGGGTGCAGGCACCCACTGTCCATGTCGCTTGCCAGGGAGAGTCTGGAGGGGAGGGAGGTCTGCTCCCGAGGGGTCCCCCTGCACCCGGGGAGTAGCTCAAGGTTGACAAGCTGGCAGGCCCAAGTGCTCTCTGGTCTCCACGCTGCCCGCGGAGAAGCGAGCGCGTGTGTTTTCTATCTACGGAAATCCTCCTGAGCTGGACTTGGTCATTTCGGCCCCGCTCCAGGGGACTCTGCGGTCCCTGCGGCTGCATCCCAGTGGCCAGGAGGGGCTTTCATCCCATGGAGGGCTCCAGCTGCGTCGCCACCGAGCAACGGAAAGAACTTATTTTAGGAAAACGAGAATCCACCTACCACTTAGTGAGGAGTCCAGGCTAATTGCGAAGCTGCTCTCAGTTTCTTTATTTAGCTATTTATTAAACTGGCTCAAACTGGAATTAATGGCTGAGCCAGCCTCGTGGCTCCTCCTGTGTGTGTGTCCTGGGGCGCCCCCCATAGCAATTTCGGCCTGATTAAAGGCTCCGCCAACCCACCGCCTCACTCGGACCCACAGCTCAAAGCGCCAGACCCAGGAACGTGCGGGCCATGGCTTGCAGGCCTGGCTGCCACTGGTGAGTCCATTTCTGCCTCAAAACCCACGCCCTGACCCCCCCACCCACCCCACACACGCTGCCCAGCTGCTGTGTGAGCACCTGCCTTGGCCTGGGCTAGCCGACCCCAGCACCCACCCCAGGAACCTTCCAAGCCCTGGACACCCTCTGCCCATCACCTCACTGTTGACTTTGAGGCACTCTCTGCAGTTTGAGGTGGTCTCATATATCTATTTGCTTGCCGTTCCAGAATGTATGGTCCACGAAGCCAAGGCCTCACCTTCCCATTGGCCCTGAGTCACTAGATTTTAGAATATTGCTGGGTATACAGCTGGCTTCTCAGGTGGAGCTAGTGGTAAAGAATACAGGAGACATAAGAGATGTGGGTTCAATCCCTGAGTCAGGAAGATCCCGTGGAGGGGGGCATGGCAACCTACTCTAATTGCGAAGCTGCTCTCAGTTTCTTTATTTAGCTATTTATTAAACTGGATCAAACTGGAATTAATGGCTAAGCATGGCATGGCAGGAGGGCATGACCTGGGTCTAGAGTCCGTAGGGTCACAAAGAGTCAGACATGACTGAGCGACTTAGCACACATGCATGCATACAGCTGGCGCTCGGTCAGCATGCATACAGCTGGTGCTCGGGCAGCAGGCATTGAATGTCTCACTTTTACTTGGAAGGGAAGGTGTCAGAGGCCAGCCCGGAGACTTCAGTCCTGAAGAGAAGCTCTCGGTGAAAATCAGAGGGGCCGACAGTTGCACAAGACGTTGAACTCACTAGCACCCACTGGACCGCACAGTCGAACAAGCAGATTGCATGAGCTGTGAATTGCATCTCCACGAGACTGCTGCTGCTGCTAAGTCACTTCAGTCGTGTCCGACTCTGTGCGACCCCATAGACGGCAGCCCACCAGGCTCCCCCGTCCCTGGGATTCTCCAGGCAAGAACACTGGAGTGGGTTGCCATTTCCTTCTCCAATACATGAAAGTGAAGAGCGAAAGTGAAGTCGTTCAGTCGTGTCCGACTCGAAGCGACCCCATGGACTGCAGCCTACCAGGCTCCTCCGTCCATGGGATTTTCCAGGCAAGAGTACTGGAGTGGGGTGCCATTGCCTTCTCCCTCCATGAGACTAAAGAGACACAAAAGGAGAGCCCTGTTCAGCCTGTGTGCTCTTGTGTACACCCAATCAAAATGCATGCACACATACCCCAAAAGGCATGTGCTGGAACGTTCTCTGACGCTTTGGTTAGAAAAGCCCCAAGCTGACCCCACCCAAAAGCACATGGAGAGGCGAGCGCACAGGTTGACCCTGGTGCCTCCATATATTGGCATCCATGGAGCCTTGAGAACTCCTGACCTGCAGCCCACCCAAGGGCTGATCAGACAGATGCCGAGATTACTGAGATTACTGGAGCCAGACTGGAGAGCACAGACTTTGGACGATTCCTCCATAGAAAGCAGCAGCAGGCAGAACTCAGATATGTTGATAGGAGCCAGGAGCGGTTACCCTTGGGGCGTGCTGCAGGGTGTGGCTGTCTTGGTCAGGACACTGGCTGTGCAGGCAAGTCACCCAGCTGTGCACGTGTCTGAGCTGCATCACGTATCAATGCAAGTTTCTCAAGGTTAAGGTCAGAACCAAGCGTAGACAGCCGCAGGGTGCGACCAGGCTGGCGGGCAGGTTTGGGGGTAAGGTTCCCCCACCTGCTAGCTGGACTCAAGGCCTCGCTTTTCTAGCCAAGCTTGGTTCCTTTTCAGTTTTCTCACCTGTACCGTGTGAGCGATGGTGGCCCCTACCTGGGAGGGCTGTTCTGAGGGCCCAGTGAGCAGGTAACGGGAGTCCGACCCTGCACAGGCCAGGCAAGCTGCTGCCCCTCTGACTCGGCCCACTGGACGTCCTCTCAGTTCCTGGAGAGGGAGCTAAGCGTCTCTCCTTCCCATAAGTGTCCACACCTTGACCCCGGGAACCTGAGAATACATCACCTTACGTGGCAGACGGACTTTGTAGATGTGACAAAATGAAGGCTGAAGCGAAGTTAAGGGGGTGGGCATCCCGGGTTGCATAGTGTTAAAGAACCCGCCTGCCAATGCGGGAGACACAAGAGATGCAGGTTCGATCCCTGGGTCAGGAAGATCCCCTGGAGGAGGGCATGGCAACCCACTCCAGAATTCTTGCCTGGAGAATCCCGTGGACAGAGGAGCCTGGCGGGATACAGTCCTTAGGGTGACGAAGAGTCAGACACGACTGAAGCGACTTGGCACGCACACACACAAGAAACCAAGGGGAGATGACCCTGGATTATCTGGATGGATTCAATGTCATCACAAGGATTCTTACAAGAGGGAAGCAGGAGATCAAAGCCAGAGACGGAGACGTGATGGTGGAGGCAGAGGTCGAAGAGATGAGGCCACCAGCCAAGGGATGCCAGCAGCCTCCAGGAGCTGGAAGAGGCAAGAGCACATACCCTGCCCAGAAGCTCACTGAGGACTCTGACCTCCACAACTACAAGAGAGAATCGGTTTGTGTGGTTTGAAGCCACCCAGCATGTCACCATTTGTCAGAGTGGCTACGGGCTGCCTGTGGGCTGGGCCTCTTCCATCCTGCCCCTGTCCCACTGGGACACGCCCAGAGCCAGGCCCTGCACTCAGGGTCTGCATGTAAACCATACAGCCCCACTCTCATCACACAGGCTGGGCTGGTGCCCTGGTGGTGGAGGAAGGACGGAGGAGACCCTCGGGCTGGACGCAGAGCTCTGTCCAGGCAGGACCAGCTGGCTTCTGGGTGCATCAAGGTCTCCTCTCCTGGGGCCTCGGCTGCCCCAGCCCAGAGCCCATGCCTGTCATTGTGACGGGGACCCGGGGGGGAGGGGGAGATGAGGCCCCTGAAGGAAGGTCCTGGTGGGGCCCCCTCGGCCTGACAGACAGCAGGAGGCCCCCAGGGCTCACCCAGGACACCTGCAAGCACCCTCCACCATCCTGTCTCCACCCAATACACACTCATGGGGGACCTAGTCTGGCCAGGAGGGTGGGGACACAGAGGTGAGCAAACTCCAGTGGGGTCTCCGCCCCAGGCAGCCCAGAGTCCAGCTGGGAAGACAGATGGTAATCACATCATGCAAGCTGGGCTGTGAAGGACTTAGGAGGGGCTGACCAGCCAGGAAAATCTGGGAAGACCTACCTGCGGAGGTGATAATTGAACTGGGGGTGGGCGGTTCAGGGATGATGGAGTCGGGGGCTTGTGAGCCGGGGGAGAGGAGATGCAGACAAGGCCAAGAGAATAGGTGCAGGCAGAATCCTCACCTCATAGAAGGTTCTGGAAGGCTACAAGCTGGGGGTATGGTGAGCCAGTCTGCTTTGGGGAAGACCACTCTGGCTGCCCCATGGGGACTGAGGGCAGAGGGCTCTGACCAGTGCTAACCCAGGGGCCCCTCCCTGCGGGAGACGGTGCCACCATCCCCACCTGAACGCCCCTCCCAGGTCTGGGACCCCTGGCTGCCACCTGGGAGCTGGCTTCGGAGAGACCTCTCTCCTGCTGGCCTGTGTGCAGTGGAGGCAGGGCCCACAGGGAGAGGCGGTCCCAGCAGGGGGGCTCCAAATGGTGCCAACTCTGCAGCCTCCGGAGCCCTCCAGCCTGCCCTGTCGTAAACCCACCCCAGCTCCTCCTCCGCCTGCTCACTGACCTGCAACCAGGTGCAAATTGAGGACAAAACGGCTTTGATGAACCAAATGGCGGGTTTTTTGTTGTTGTTAAGGGAAGTACTGGGAAGGCCTCGGCACACAGGAATGGTGTCCTGCGGAGACCCCGGCCCAAGAAGGGAGGGAAGGGCTTCTTTTATGAGCCTCCCTCTCCCCACGACCGACCAGGCCTCTTCCAAGAGCAAGGGCCTCAGCCCGAAAGCCTGTCCCTGAAGGCAGGGGCTTCGAAAGAGAAGGAACAGGGGCTCTCACAGGGACTGGAAAAAGCAGAAAACGCCAAGCCAACAGTGATGGGTCCCAAGGCCTTCTCTAGGTAGGGTCTCGAGAGAAGCCGGGGCACAGAGGCTCTGGGCCCTCCCAGCCTTACCTGGCCCTGCAGCCTACCTCCCTGCTCAGAGAGTCCTGACCCCGACAGAGACGCCTCAGCTGTTCAGAGCTGATCAAGTCCTTTCCTGGGCTTCTTAGATGCCAAGACGTGGGCAGGCAGGATGGATCCGCACCTGTTCCTTCACAGAGACGCTGAAGACAGAAAGACGGGAAGACCGGGCGCTTTCTCACCCCCCTCCCACCACACATTGCCCCTCCCCATATTTGGAGCTTCCCATCCTTCCCTTGGGCCCTGCAGAGACGGAAGTGGGCTATTTTGGGTGCTTTTGATCTAAAATTATCCCCCCCGCCCCCACCCAACCTGGCTAACCTTAGACTCCCACTAAGAGCCTCCTCGGCTCCCCCACGATCCGTTCCCCAAAGGCACGCAGTGATCTTTCCAAACGCAGGGCACCACAGTCGTCCCACCGCCCCGCACCCTTGGCCTCTGAGGCCTACCCGACAAAGCTGCCACCCCTCTGGCTCCCAGGTGGACAGCTCTGCCCCTAGGGATTCACGGGCCAGGGCTGCCCTGCTCTTGGACTGTATAGTCACGGGCCTGGGGTTCTGGAAAATTCTCCGGCCTCGCTCCATAGCTGGATGCAAATTCGGACCAAGCTGCTAACATCCTGCCTCCGAAAGCTCAGGCATGAGGGCTGACCTCCCCGGCCATCTTCTACTGCTCGTCTCCCACATTCCTTCAAAGACACCCCACCCCTGCTGCAGGCATGACTGTGGGCAAGAGTCCCCCATCTCTGCCCCAGTCCCACTGAGGCAAGGCTGGCTGGACCAAAGCTCTGGCCTCCTGAGAGGGGAGAGGGATCGCTCATCACCAGTTCCTTCCAAGCTGACTTACTGAGTACCCGCTATGCGCCGAGCACTGTACAAAGTCCCGAGGATGCAGCTGCATGCTGGACAGTGTCCCTGTGCTCCTGGATCGGGCCGTTCCTGAACTCCACTCAGGATAACACTCCAGGCCTGTTAGGGGGCACATTCATTTTTACCCATTTTCACAGCCCAACAAAAGCCTCAAGAGCATGGGCTTTGTCGGCTGACTGACCTGGCTTCAAATATGAGCTCGCCGCCTGCAAGCTGAGTGACTGGGCAAATTATAAAAGTCATAACCGTTAATAGACAGTGGAGTTGTTTTATTGTATATTTTGCTGAGTTCCTGGAACAGTTATAAATAAATTCTTCCTCACAGTGAAAAAAGAGAAACCATCATCATAACGGCTTAAACAAGCAGCACACAGAGTAGATGCCGGGAGTGCTCCAGGTGCTCAGTTGGGACCGTTTAGTCATCCCGAGCCCTGTGGGGCGGGCACCGCTGTCGTCACGTTGTAGGGGAAAGGAAAGGGCGCGCAGGAAGAAGCCTGTTGCTCATGGCAGTGTGCTCCGTGCTCTGAGCCTCTGGTCCGGCCCCAGCGACCTGCAGCGGACGCGTATCAGTGCAAGAGACCAGAGCCTGGGTGGGGTGAAACGATGCGGATTAATTCTCTCTCATTGTGGAGCCCAGACATCCAAACTCGGGGTGCTGCAGGGTGCTGCCTCCCTCCGGAGGCCCCCAGGGCGGATCCGTCCTGCCACTCCCATCTTCTGGGTTCCAAGGCTGCGCCTCTCCAGCCTCCGTGCTCACGTGGCCTTCTTCCTTCCGTGTCTGAGAGGACCTTTCTGCCTGCTTTCCTTATAAAGACACCCATTGTCAGATTTCAGGCCCATCTGGGTGATCCATGACGACTTCAGAAAGTGTTAGTCCCTCAGTCGTGTCCAACTCTTTGTGACCCTGTTGGACTGTAGCCCACCAGGCTCCTCTGTCCATGGAATTCTCCAGGTAAGAATACTAGAGTGAGTTGCCATTCCCTTCTCCAGGGAATCTTCTTGACCCAGGGATTGAACCTGAGTCTCCCCCATTGCAGGCAGATTTTTTACCATCTGAGCCACCAGGGAAGCCCTCAGCTCTGGAGCCTTATCTCAACTCCATCAGCAAAAACTTCTGTGTTAAATAAGAACACATTCCCAGGTTCCATGTCTTTTGGGGGGCGACCGGTCAACCATCTCCAGAGGCCTTCTAAGGTGTAGGGCCTGGGGCAAGGGCTCCTCTTTTCCAGAACTCAGGAGAGTGCTCCTGTGGGCTTTGAGGTTCACAGAGGAGTTTGGATCTTTGTGCCGAAGGCAGACAGCATATTAAAAAGCAGAAACATCACTTTACCGACAAAGGTCCAAATAGTCCAAGCTATGACTTTTCCAGTAGTCATGTACGGATGTGAGAGTTGGAACATAAAGAAGGCTGAGTGCAGAAGAATTGATGCTTTTGAATTGTAGTGCTGGAGGAGACTCTTGAGAGTCCCTTGGACTGCGCTGAATATTCATTGGAAAGACTGATGCTGAAGCTGAAACTCCAATACTTTGGTCACCTGATGAGAAGAACTGACTCATTGGAAAAGACCCTGATGCTGGGAAAGATTCAGGGCAGGAGAAGGGCACGACAGAGGATGAGATGGTTGGATGGCATCATAGACTCAATGGACATGAATTTGAACAAATTCTAGGAGATGGTGAAGGACAGGGAAGCCTGGTGTGCTGCAGTTCATTGGGTCTGAAAGAGTTGGACATGACTTAGCAACTGACCAACAACAGACATTTTTCAGGTGGGAAGCAAGTTCAAATCAGCAGCCTGGAAATACTGCAAGGACTTGGCAAATTGAGGGGTCCGGTCAAGAACAGTTAGGAGCCTAAAACACTGGCTATGATGTCATAAAGGATCACCAGGGAGGCCCCTCTGACTGTTCCCGGCTAAAGCCCCATATCTGGAGGGGCCCGAGCTGAACCAGCAGGCATCCCTGGTCTTCTCACCTAGACCAACCTTTCTTGCTTCTGCCTCAAACCCTCTTGGCTCAGAGGTTCCACCTGCATGACCAAATCCAGGCTGGAAACCGCTCGCTGGGGTCTTTCCTCCCCGCTATATTCCAGATGCTCCTGCCTCCAGCCCTGGCCACACACAGGAGCTCAGCGGTGAGAGGCCACTGGTGCAGACGTGTCCAGAGCCTGGTGCTTCCACCCCGGGCAGCGGGGGCGGGAGGATTAGCTGCCCTCTCCCCAGAAGGCTCTCCCCTTCCGGGTGTCCAGTCTCCGACCAAATGTTTTTGATTTTACAGGAGGTAGAACAAGGGGCTAATCTGAGTTTAATTTTTGAAGCCAGGCCTTTGATTTAATACTTATTCATCTAAGTAATTAATGCCTCTGAGTCTGGGGTCAGAATGCATCTGAGTTTAGCCTGTCTCCTCCTTTACATCCAGAGACAGACCTCACAGCACTTGGTACCGCCAAACCATTCATTTATACCAATTGGGACATTCCAAGGGCCCAGAGCAGTTACCAAACAGGACTTTGTAGGGTTCTCCAGCATCACGATTAAATCCATTATCCTCCACCATTCCCAGGTCCTGGAGGGAAGGCCCTCCCGCTCTGGCCCAAAACCTGCTCCCAAGCCGGGTCCTTTCTCCCAGGAGGTATTTGGAGAGAGTGTGGGATATAGAATGTTCTGGGTTGTGAGACATTTCCCCAAACCCAGACCTCGTTCGATCCACAGGCATCTAATAAGTGCCGACTCTCTGCCAAATACTGGTAGATTCGTGCCACTGTGGTCCTGAAGCAGAAACACACGGACACACAACTCCGAAGGTGCGAGCAGGGTCTGAGCCCTGGGGCGCGGCAGCATCTCAAGGCAGGTGGGCTCCAGAGGTGCGGAGGGCGTGGCGAGCCCGTGATGCTGACCTGAGCACAGAGGTGAGAGGGCCAGCCGAGGAGGGCGCAGGGCTGCACCACCCAGGACTGAGCTTTGGAGGCTGTTTGTAGACACTCTGGACAGCTTTTCATACAGGAGATCCTAGGGGGAAATTTTTGTTTTTTGCTTGGTCTTTCTTTTTGTTTAAAGCGTAGGATGAAACCACCTCCGTGATTGCCCTCGAGTCTGCCGGCACGTCTACCTCGTCCCCACCTTATTGTCAGTTTCACTTCCCGTCATCCCACTGATGGTCAGCACACAGGGACCCAGCATCTGCGCGCCCAGAGGCTCTCAGCGTGGGGCTTACAAACCACTGCGGCTCCCGTTTCACAGATGGAGAGACAGCGCTTGAATCAGGGCAGACTGTGGACCTCGCAGGCTCCGGGATAACCACCCTTTTGACGGCTCTGGGATGGCGAGGAGAGGCCGATATCCACGGGAGACAGACTGCATCAGTGCTGATCAGAGAAGAGGGGTGGGGGGACAGACCCGCAGCCTTTCCCTCAAGCTCGGGGCTGGGGTGGCCAACTCAATGGGCCCTCGGGAGAGAGGGCCTGGCCTGCGGACCACACATGGAGCTTAGCCACAGACAGTTCCTCCGGTAAGAAGATAAGTACTTAGTCCTACGAATCCCTCACGCCCACATGAACCCAAGGATAATCCCAGCTAGGGGGACAGAGGGATGCCAGCTCTGGGCAAAGCTGGGGCTTAACTGTCCTTTCTGGTCTCTAGACTTCTGAGGGCTCAGCGTGGACCAGGCCAGACGGGGGCGGCTGCTCCTGCCCAGGGAGACGGGGGCTTCAGCCGTTGAGCGGCCCGCTGCTGGGCCCCGGGGAACCCCAGGGCAAGGATTTTCACCTTGCTTGTTCATTACTGCACAAGCTTGGCTTGGTCGTGCGGAAGCGTTTGGGGAAGGGAACAGTGTTCAGTATCGGGAGGTGTGGATGCGATGCTGTCTGGCCCTTATACGGGGCTCTACCCTGAGCTACAGCACTGTCACAGCTAGGAGGCCCTAGAGCTGGGGAACCTGTGGGTGCCTGTGTTACCTCAGCACCTAGAGCTTCTGATAGGCTTCTTTTGAGTCTCAAAGGGGTTGATCATTCCCCAAACCCCTGGCTTCCCACTCATAGGCTTGTAAACCATCCCTGCTCCCCAGAGCCACCAGGGCACCCCTCAGGCTGCAGGAGCAGAAGAGGAGTGTTGTCAGCTCCAACAGGGCCAGAGAGGCTTCGCAGAGCAGGGGGCTTTGGAGAAGGCCCACCCCTACTGCAACCGGGAGGTGGATGAAGCATCTCCTGATGAAAAACAGAGTCTGACCAATGGCATGTTTGTTCATTTCACCCTATAAACTGACCCAGATCCTGGGTTGGACGCCAGCCCTCCACATCTTAGCTGATGCTTCGGGGTGAGTCATTTGACCTCTCTGAGCCTCAATTTCCCCATCATAAGATGAGTTATTCATAGAACCTGGCCCTGAAGGCTGTCAAAAGAATTAAATGACCCTCAGATATTTTTCTTACCTGTGAATTAGAAGCATGGTACCAATTCCACACTGTATGATTCCCAGAACATTTTGTACTATTAAAAAAAAATCATTTTTCAGGCTATTAAAACACTGATATTAGAATATAGCAAATGAGATTACTCTTCTTAAAGCTGTGAAAGTAGAAGTGTTAGTCACTCAGTCATGTCCAACTCTTTGCCACCCCATGGACTGTGGTTCTCCAGGCCCCTCTGTCCATGAAATTCCAGGCAAGAATACTGGAGTGGGTTGCCATTTCCTTCTCCCAGCGATCTTCCTGATCCAGGGATTGAACCCAGGTCTCCTGCACTGCAGGCAGATTATTTACATTTGAGCCACCGGGGAAGCCTCTTACAGCTATAAATCCTAAAATAAAACTTTATGGCATTTGCCCTAAGACCTCACCTCACCCCAACCCCCCAAAAAGAGAAATTGCTCGGATAGGAAGGAGCAGATGGGAAGAATCGCTCAGTACTCAGCGTCTGTTGGTCACGAGGTCAAAACGCCTAGTAGAGGCCAGGTTCTGGGACCAAATCTGGGAGCCTGTTGAGCACCAACAACCTGACCTCAGGGAGTTCAGAGTGTAGTCAAGAGAGGTCAGCACAGGAGACCTGCCCCACCCCTCCTCGGGCAATCTCTTGTCCAGGGACCTGGTCTCTGAGCAAAGTCCTAAAGAATAAAGGTATCAGCTGGAGGGCGGGGGGAGGGCAGCTGAGGAGAGGATGCAGGGCTCCCTGCTCCACACACACACATACACACACCACACACCACACACATGCAGGAACACACACAGACACATACACACATGCAGAAACACACACACGCAAACACACACACGCATGCACACACACCGCACACACACCCCCCACACACACGCACACACACACGTGCGCAGGTATGCACAAGTGAGCATGCACCAAGCGTATAAATGCACACACAAGCACAAGGCACACACGTGTGCACAGGACCAGAACGTGCACCACGCACACAAACACACATCCACGTAGGCAGGTGCACACACATCTGCACACACGACGGCACCACACACACATGTGCACAGGTGCTCAGGTGAGCCTACACCAGGCAAGCTAACATGCACACATGCACAGGCACGGGCTGGACCACACGGATGTATGTGTGTGCACACACTCACAAGTGCACACACAGAGACGCACAGATACCGAAAGCATACACCATCGCTCAGAGACCCACACACGCAGGCATGCACACACCCGCACACTCACACTGAGCACCCGCACCGGAGGGCGTCTCCTGCCCTCTGCACCGAGAGGACAGAACTCCCTTCGGCTGTAAGGAGATCCCCGAGGTCCCTCCTCTTAGGTTGCAAATAAAAAGAGCAAACCCTCGAGCCCCGCAGAGCAGCGCCATCTTGTGGTGGCAGCCGGGCACGTGGCTTTCTTTCCTTTGGGGACAGTTCTTCCTAGAGCCGCTTCCAAGGTGGGCTGACACCAGCTGTAACCTGGGGCAGGCACTCAGCCACCCTTTTGTTTGAGAGCAATGGGGTGCTCTGGTCTGCTCTGGGGCACGCCCCGACTCCCGCCAGACCTGCGGTCACCTGGGCACTGAGTCCAGCCCTGCTGTGGGTTTTAGGAAGCCCCCTTCTCTCCCTGGGCTTCACTTGCCTAATCCGGTAAATGGGACCTTTACATTGATGCTTGCCTGTGTCTAGACAGAGCTCCTGACCCACCCTGGGACTTCCCCAGAATAGGCTGGGCTGCCCCTAAGCTGGGCTTGAAGCAGGGGTTACCCAGGCATCTCCTCTTGGCCCTTTAGAGATTGATTAGCTGGAGATCAGACCCAGGGCCTCCTTGCTCTTCGGCAGACC
>NW_011494652.1:2500719-2512512 GCF_000754665.1 Bison bison bison | reverse complement strand
TCGTGGCCCCATGGAGAACTTCTGAGCCCAGGGGGCTGGGACCGCGCCCCCCCGGAATACCCTTCTCTGGGCACCCATTGGGGTAACCACCTCTGTGCCTCTGTGTCCTCATCCAGGAAATGGGGTCAAGATCAGAACCTGTCCGGCAGCGTCCTCGGTAGGGTTAAAGGAAACCTATTCCAGGCAAAGTGAAAAGCCCAGCCCCTGATCTACAGAACTGCTCAATAAATGTCAGTGGGTAGGAGCGGGGGCGGCTTTGCCCCATCACGTGAGCCCCTCCCCTGTCCTAAGCACAGTTAATTTTGAGTTTCACCTCCAGAGTTTGGGGAGAGGCCTCTTGGAGACAGGAGGAGGAGGCTGGGACTCCTGAAGCCCCAGCGTGGACCTAGTGGGTAAGGGATGGCACTGTGGCTAGGGACCCCGGTTTCAAAGGCATAGGAGGTGGGCATGGCTTCTCGCGTTTCCATAATTCACTGCGCTCCAATTAATCTTTCGCTGTTGATACTAGCACGAGCCCTGCGGCGGTTCAATGGCCTCCCCGGGAGGACGCGTCCCGCTCAGGCTCCAAGGGGGTTTCCTTCATTTGGCACAATGTTAATTTCCCCCGAGTCTCCTGGAAAGAGGTTTTAGAATAAGATGCGAAGCTTGGCAGGAATCTGACATCTGAAACAGCCGTGGCGACGAGAGGAGGGGTTGTGACTTCTGCTAATTGCCAATCGAGCTCTAATGTGATGCACTGAGAGGCTTGGAGGAAAGTCTCCATCCCCAAGCCTGTGCTGGTTTCCTGGCTGGAGATACCCCCGTGGGTGCACCATACTTCGCCATGGGTAAGCATCCTTCTAGGATCTAAGAGAAACAACAGGGACATTTGCTCTTGGAAAACCAGAGAACGTTGGGAGGCTTGCGATCCAGAGCACCTCTGCTGAAATCCAGCTGGGTGGACAAGGGCGGGACCCTTCTCTTCCCCGAGCATCTCTCAGGTGAGGGCCCGGCATTCCCAGACCACTGCCCCAGGGCCCACCCCTACTAGCCTCAGCCAAAGTCTGCCCCTGGTCCAAGGCCTGCAGAGCCCTACCTCCAAACCTTCCCAACGAGGATCCCCAAAGGGGACCTGCCTGCCATGGCCCCGCCCCATGGTCTGCCTACAGCGGACCCAGAGCCAGGACAGAACCTTCAAACGCAAGCTCTGAGGCCCTGTGCAAACTTGGCTTTTAAAGGCATCGGATGTGTTCAGCGTTTGGCGTAGGAAAGCTGGATCAGCCGCAGCATTGCGTCCTGCCAGCGGGAGCTCTTTGGGGAGGCCGGGTCTTGCAGAGCACGGAGCCACCGACACTCCCTGCTGCTCAGCTTCGTACTCCTTCCGCAGCTTCCAGTAAGCACCGCGGTGAAATGCCCCCAAGCGCAAACCAGATCCAGCGGTGTGCCCTGGCACTTCCATTTCTGTTGCAGACGTGTGTGTGTAAGCACACAGGATGGGCCTAAGCCTAACCCTGCCAGCCTGCCAGGGCTCTCTGGTGCCCACGACGGTGGCCTTTGCCCTGCCAGTCCCCACCAGCAGCTCCAAACAAACACACCATCTAAGTAAAAAGAGCTCACCTCCGCTTTGCAACAGTTTGCCTGATCCAGGGCCCTTCCACTCAGTCTGCAGCCCAAAGCCCTCCCCACAAATAGAAATCCCCCAGTGATGTGAGCTGGACCCACTACAGCGCCTGTTACCTGCAGATCTGGGGGTGCACTGAGAGGGAGCTGACTTTGGGACCCCCTCAGACCATGCAGCCCAACCGCCAACCCCACAGGCCCTGGCTGTGCCTGACTTTCTAGGCCCGTGTCCTGCTCCAAGAGGAGTCCAGGGCCCCTTTCCTGGCCCCGGCGGCCCTGTGCTCTGGCTCCAGAGAGCCGGGGTCCCTGGGGAGGTAGCGTGTGCCTAATTGCTGTTCCAGCTCGTTAAACAGACTAATGAGAGGGAAAGCCAGAGAGACAAAGAGAGCGCGGACCCTCTGCGCTCCCCCCGCCCTGGGACCAGCCTTTGTGCTCTGTCCTGATTTCCTGTCCCCCAACCTCAGGACTAGGGGCACCAGCCAAACGACAGCCGCGCCAATAACACACCCAAGTGTGGGTCATCTACGCCTCCCAGGAGCCAGGTTCTGTGCTAAGCACATTGTCCTCCAGCATCTTCTGGAACCTTCTCGATAGCCCAGAAGCAGGCTCTGCTATTGACCCTGTTATTTTGTTTGTTTTAAACTTTTTACTTTGTACTGGGATGTAGCTTATTAGCAATGTTGTGATAGTTTCAGGTGAGCAGCAGAGAGACTCAGCCATATGAATATACATGTATCCATTCTCCCCCAAGGGGCTTCCCAGGTGGCATTAGGGTAAAGTACCCACGTGCCAATGCAAGAGACGTGAGAGACGTGAGTTTGATTCCTGGGTCAGGAAGATCCCCTGGAGGAGGGCATGACAACCCACTCCAGTATTCTTGCCTGGAAAATCCCACGGACAGAGGAACCTAGTGGGCTACAGTCCACAGGGTTGCAAAGAGTTGGACACGACTGAAGCAACTTAGCACCCAACAGCAACAACCTCAGGACTAGGGAAATCAACCAAACGGCAGCCACACCAATAACAGACCCAAGTGTGGATCATAAGTGCCTCCTGTGAGCCAGGGTCTGTGCTAAGCACACTATCTTCCAGAATCTTCTGGAACCTTCTCAGCCCAGAAGAAGACTCTGCTATTGCCCTCATTTTATTTTTTTTTTAACTTTTTATTTTGTACTAGAATATAGCTGATGAACAGTGCTGTGATAGTTTCAGATGAACAGCGAAGAAACTCAGCCATACCAATATATATGTATACATTCTCCCCCAAGGGGCTACCCAGGTGGTTCAATGGTAAAAGGGTCTGCCTGCCAACGCAGGAGATGCAAGAGACATAGGTTTGGTCCCTGGGTCAGGAAGATCCTCTAGAGTAAGAAATGGCAACCCACTCCAGTGTTCCTGCCTAGAAAAGTCCATGGACAGAGGAACCTAGGGGGCTACAGTCCACGGGGTCTCAGAGTCGAACACAGCTGAGCCTAAGAACAATGATTCTCCCCCAAACTCCCCTCCCATCCAGCCTGCCACAGGACACTGAGCAGGGTTCCATGATGTACCATGCTGAGGCTCCGGAAGGTCTGACAGCATTTCCAAGGTTACTGAAGACCCACCAGTGGAATAATAACCAGTGAATTTATTCAGGGTTGAAATCCTGATCTCAAAGGCAGAGATGGTCGCCCTGCCACCCCGGCCCTGAACACCAGGTCCTGGGAGTTGAGGCCGATCACCTAATGGCTGCTCCAGAGCTGCTCAGCCTGGTGCGGACCATAAACCACCGGGGGCACGGGCGGCCGTCTTGGCTCAGTACCCGACTCCTGGGTCACGGCCCCGGGGCCCTTTCCAGGAAGGCAGGCAGGAGGCACCGGGCCCCGGCAAGGTGCAGGCGGCCGAGGTTAACGACTTGCCGCGGCTGCTGGTGCCCTCGTCCAGCAGAACGCTCTGCCTGCCTTTATCTTTGGCACCGAGTTCTCTGGGCAACGAGCCCAAATTTGAGGCCATAAATGACTGGCCTTTGTGCCCCCAGAATTGCTTTCTCAAGGGCTGCTGATCCCTGACCCGATTCGTTTGTTTATTGGGAGCATTTTTAGCTTGTACTCTTGCTCCCGGGATCACCAACTTTCCTTTTCAGCCCTCCGTGTGAGTAGAAAGGAAACAGGGAGTGACACGCAGGTCCCTCAAAGGCCGGGGTAACTTTCGGGCAATGTTTTATAGGCCACCGGGGTCAAGCTTCTGCCAACAATAACCCCGCTGCGGCTGGCAGATGGTGTATGAGCTGTGTGGGGTCTGGCCGGAGGCGAGGATCTGGGTATCCAGGGCCCACCACCAAGGATCCAGAGCTGGGATAGTCAGGACCACCATCTCTCTGAGCCTGGAGCCTTGGGCCCCAACAGGACACCTGTGTGAGCTCCAGGTGTGACATTTTGCGCAAGGTTGGGTGTGCTCCCAACACACACCCCCCAACTTCAGAGCAGCCCTGCCCCAGCTTCCTGCTAGTCTTAGAGCCCTTGAATCCTGACCCTGCTGCTCTGCTTCCTCCCTCCACTGTGCCTCACTTTCCACATCTGTAAAATGGGGGTTAGCGAGAGCACCAACTCTGTCAGCTGGTCAAAGGATTAAATAAAGGGCCCCTGGGCCCATGGTAAGCACCCTGCAAGGAATGACACTCACTGTTGTTGTTACTGGTGTTGGTTACAGCAACGTGTGTGTCACCTTCCTGGAAGCAGAAACCCTGGGTGAATAACCCCAACCGTAACCCCTGGGTAGTGGAGGGGGTTGGTGGGAGCAGGGGTGCTGCCCTGGGGCCAAGAGGGAGCAGTTAGAGCCCAGAGAAGGGGCTGTGGGAGGGGACTGCACAGGAGCCGTGGCCCTGCCGCCCCGGGCCCAGAAGGAACAAAGCCAGCCCCTCTCCCCTTCCTCGCCCTCATCTGTCGTTGGCATCTCCCACTGGCCGAGCTCAGCTGTCACCCAGAGGCCAGGAAGCCGGTAGCCATGAGCCTCCTGGGGCAGAGAAACAGGGTTGGAGACGGAGGATGGCTGGATCTGGGGCAGGTAGACAGAGGTCAGCACTGCTGCAGGGGACCCTCGTGTGCCCGGCCACCCCAGGTCCTGCAGGCCCAGAGGACCCCAGGCCTGGGTCCGAGGAAGCTGGAGTCTGTGGACCGGGGGTTCCAGGCCTGGCCTCTCCGTCCCCCAGGTGGCCGCTCCCTGCCCCCGGGGCACGTGTGGATAGGCTGGGTCGTCAGCCTTGGGACGGACTCCAGTGGAAGTTGACCTTTTGAAGCAGGGCTTTGTGCTCTGAGTCAACACCTCCTGAGCAAGAATGTGACAGTCAGCAAGTAGCAGGAGCTGCCGTCTGGCCGAGGCACCCAGACAGCTTCCCTGGGATCCCCAAGGAAGAGGGGCCCAGGCCAGAGGGCTCATCCCATGCCCCCAGGCCAGAGACGTGACCATCTCTAGCCCCATGTTTCTCTTTGGTGCTGAATTGTTGTTCAGTCGCTAAGTCGTGTCTGACTATTTATGACCCCATGGACTGCAGCTCAAACTCATGTCCACGGAGTCAGTGATGCCATCCAACCATTTCATCCCCTGTCACCCCTTCTCCTCCTGCCCTTAATCTTTCTCAGCATCAGCATCTTTTCCAATGAGTCAGCTCATTGTAGCAGATGGTCAAATGTTGGTGTTTCAGCTTCAGCATCGGTCCTTCCAATGAATACTCAGGGTTGACTTTAAGATTGACTGGTTGGTTCTCCTTGCAGTCCAAGGGACTCTCAAGAGTCTTCTCCAGCACCACAGTTCGAAAGCATCAATTCTTCAGTGCTCAGCCTTCTTTATGGTCCCACTCCCACATCTGTAAATGTGACTTCCGAAGAAACCATAGCTGAAAAGCAGTTAGAAATCAGACTCTGAGCTGCTCCTGCTGACAGTTTGCCATTGGAAGAGTCACGTGTGGAACCATTTTTGCAGGATGGAGATTTTTGTCCTGGCCTTTTGTGCTAATGACCGGAGGCCACCAAAGCTGGGTGCAAATTAAATTTTCGACTATTGCAGAACAGTTTCCCCAAGATGGCCAGAGGCACTGCAGAGATGCACAGATGGGTCTCAAAGCTGGACATACTGACAACCACCCACCCAGGAAATCGTGACCTGGTTCACGTAACCCCCCTTCCCCAGAGGCTGTGGTCCTTAACCTTAAGGGTCACAGATCCTTTTGAGAATCTGATGAAAGCTACAAAACCTCTACTCAAAATAGGCAATAGGCTTTGTGCATAGACACAGTATTTTTATATAAGTTCAAGGGCCCCAGACTCTAGTCTCCACACCTGTGCCCTGAGTGAGGAACAAGGGCCTCACAGAGTCGGTCTGTGAGAGTGAGCCCACCAGGATGCCCTCCTCAGCCCCCCAAAAAGACTCACTTACTGTGAAGGTTCATTTCGTGTGTCTGTAAAATTTGGTATATGGTGTGTTCATTCTCATTCAGTTCAAAATACTTTCTATTTTCTTTGATGATTTCTTTGTTGACTCATCATTACTTGAAAGCATCTTATCTGTTTACAAATATGGGAGGATTTTCCAGGTTAATCTTTCCATTACTGATTTCTAATTTAATGTAGTCAGAAGACATACCTTGAGTGACAAATTTTTTTAATGTATTGAGGTATGTTTCATGGGTTTGCATATGGTCTACTTGACAAATGTTTCATGTACACTAGAAAATGATCTATATTTCATTTTGGGGGGATGGAGCATTGTGCAAATGTAAATTACATCTAGTTGGTTATCCAGCGTTTTACATATCTTCTATATGTATCTGTTCTTGTATAGGCATCTGTTCTGATATTAATACAGCGCTTCAGCTTTCTCATGATTAATGTAAGCATGATATATCTTTTCCCACCATTTTACATTTAATCTAATAATGTCTCTACATTTAAAGTGAGTTTCTTATATATGCCGCGTGGTTGGGCTTGGGGTTTTTATTCAGACTGAAAATCTCTTCCATTTAACTGGAGGATTTTAGATCATTTACATCTAATGTGATCTTTGATGCAGTTGTGTTCACAGCCATCCTCTTGCTATTATTTTCTGTTCGTCCCATCTATTTTTTTTGTTCCTGTTTCCCTATTTTTATGCTCTCCTTTTCATTAATTTAGTACTTTTCATGATGTGGTTTTATCTCCTTTGCTGCCTTTTCAGCAGTAACTCTTCGTTTTGTTATTTTGGTGGTTGTTTTACAGCTTATTGTGTACATCTTAAACTTACCACAATCTACTTTCAGTGGCTACCACATTGTTTCATGTGTAGTATTAATATAAAAATCTGACAGTATTTCTATTGCCAGTAATATATTTCCATATTTCTATTCTACCTCTCCCCTTTTTGCTCCTGATACATCCTACTTCTTACATATGCTACAAACCCCACACTGCATTGCTATTACTTTTGCTATATCATTAGTTATCTTTTAAAGGTATTTAAATAGTAAGTGGCATCACTGACTCGATGGACGTGAGTCTGAGTGAACTCCGACAGTTGGTGATGGACAGGGAGGCCTGGCATGCTACGATTCATAGGGTCGCAAAGAGTCGGACACGACTGAGCGAATGAACTGAACTGAACTGAAATAGTAAGAAACAAGTCACACATTTTCTCACGTAGTTATCTTTTCTGGCACTTATCATTCCTTTATCTAGATCCTGAATTCTACCAGGTGTCTCTTTCTTTCTGCCTCAAGAACTTCCTTTAACATTTATTGGAAGGTGGATCTGCCTGTGATGAATTCTTTCTGCTTGCCTGTATCTGGAAAAAAAACCAAACAAGCATATTTCGCCTTTGTTTTTGAAAAACATCTCACTCGGTAGAGACTTTTAGTCTGATGGGTTTTTCCCTCCATGCTTGCAGCAGTGTCTCCTTGCTCACATTGCTCCTGACAAGAAATCTGCTGTTGCCCTTATCTTTGCTCTCCTGCACATGACATCTTTTGCTCTCTGCTTTTAAGATGTTCTCTGTATCACTGAAAATGAAAGTGAAGGCCGCTCAGCCGTGTCTGACTCTGTGTGGCCCCATGGACTATACAGTCCATGGGATTCTCCAGGCCAGAATACTGGAGTAGGGAGCCTTTTCCTTCTCCAGGGGATCTTCCTGACCCAGGAATTGAACCAGGGTCTCTCGCATTGCAGGCAATTCTTTACCGGCTGAGCTACCAGGGAAGTCTCTGTATCACTAGTTTTGACCTATTTGATAGTAATGTGTTTTGGAATAATTTTCTCCATGTTTCTTATGCTTGGGATTCATTGAGCTTCTTGGATCTGTGGGTTTATACTTTTTATTAGCTTTGGGGAAAATTCACTCATTGTTTCTTCAAATATTTCTCCTTTATTTCCCCTCTTTCTCTGCTTTTGGGGATCCCACTTACATATATATCATATACGCGTATCATACATACAAGAACCAATACTGGCTTCACACCTAACAAAGCAGACGTGCACTTGGCTTCTAGCTGACGAGAGCATTGGAAGAGGAGGCCTAGATCCATCTGCTATAAACATGTTCCACTGCTCTTTGCTGAACGGTGGTAATGCCCTCCTCAGGCAGGGATCGGCTCCACCTGTGCGGTCCACGATGGTGGCCACTCATCCGCCAGTGGCTATGGAGCTCTGAACTGTGGCAAGTCGCCTGAGTGTTAAGTTACACATCAGATCCTGAAGCCTCACACCGAAAATAGGAATGCAAAACGCCTTGTTAATAATGCTGTAGTGTACATTATGTGTCTAATGACAACATTTTGGGTATATTGGATTAAATAGAATATGTTATTAAAATTAACTCCACCTGTTTAGCTTTACTTTTAAAAATTATATTTATTATTATTATTTCAAAAATATGTATTTTTATCTGGCTGCTCCGGCTCTTAGTTGTAGCACGTGGGATCTCTGATACAGCCTGTGAACTAGTTGCAGCGAGTGGGATCTAGCTCCTGAACCAGGGATCAAACCCAGGCCCCTCGCACTGGGAGTGTGGAGCTTAGCCACTAGATCACCGGTGAAGTCCCTCATTTTCTTTTTTTTTTTTTTTAACATAGCTGGTAGAGAATTTAATACTGCCTATGTGACTCCCATCTCATTTCTACAGAAATATCCTTCCGCCCCAGTCTGGAAACCAGCCAACCTCTGCTATGCTGCCTAGGCCCCGGCCAACCCCTACCGCCTGCCACCCCTAGCCAGACATTGAAAACCGCAAGACCACCACGGTGGATGTGGGGATCTGGATTCAACTCAAAACTGGCTCTGAGGGGCCTGGGAGAGTAGAGTGAACTCCCGGGTGCTGGCCAGGGTCAGTAACCAGCTGGGCACATTCCCTGGCCAGGACTGAGGTGCCTAGAGCCTGCTGCTGAGTCATAGGAGTCAGATATTCCTGGGCCAAACTACAAGGAAACTCCTTCTCCGGGCTCCCTGTTTTGGCAGCCCGGTTAATGAGTCACCTGCCGGTCGCATGCCTGGGGAACCCAGCCTGGGGGCTCCCTCACATGCCCGGGTTACCTCAGTGCCAGAGAAGGTGGGCAGGGAGTTTTTTACGTACTACTTGAAAATCTGACTTCTTCAGAAAGGAACCAAGTAAAACGTAGCCATCATTTGTATTTCCCACCCAGAATTAACCACTTCTAACAGACTTACACAAAGAGTCGGACACGACTGAGCGACTGAACTGAACTGAACTGAACAGACTTATTTACCTCTAGTCTTCTGAAAAATGTATTTACTTTCCATCAAGCATAAAATGAATATATATTTATTTCTTATAAAGAAGGGAGAGCCAAAGACTATATTACCCATGAAGCTAAAGCACCTTCCCTACCTCCTTCACTTTCATTCAAATTTCCTCTCTCTTCCCAGAGAGATCACCACTACATATTCTGGGAATCTCTCCATTCTTTTAAAAATACCTATTGCCAACCTACAGCGCTGTTTGGGGTGGATTTCCACACCACCCCCCCCATTTTCTCCCAAAGGCTTCACACAGTGTGTGCCGTCCCTCCCAGAACAACAGCCCTTGGCATGCCCCACTGCTAGGGTTGGGGAGCAGCCAGACTCTTCCTGCCCCACCGGGGCAATGTGGCTGAGTCCACCTACCTGGACAAGGACCCACATGCTTTCCACGGGTCTAGGAATTCATCTTCCTTCCAGTGCACCCAGGCTGAGGTTCCAGGCTGCTGCCACTGCATGGTTCACAGAAAACAATATTCTGTAAATTATGACGATGCAGGCATGGAGTGCTATGCAGCCATGAACAAGAATGAGCCAGCTCTACCTGAGCAGACGCAGAGAGCTCTCAGTGAGTCAGGTGACTCCAAGGAGCTGCAGGGCCCTGGGTGGCTCAACACTTCTGATGGCCCAGAAGAGGCGAACAGAACCTAACTCTCGAAGACAGGTCTCAGGTCAGGGCATGAGAAGAAGAGAGAATTGTTACTTTACTCTTTGTGATCGTTTGATGATCTTTTCCTAACTATACAGGCATGACTTACTTTTGTTTAAGGACGATGAAATACACATCTGAAAACAGCAGCTAGGCTTCATCCAGAGGATCTGTGGGGGCCCCCTTCGCCTCTGGGAGGCTTTCCTCCTCAGTGCTGCCTTGGGGATGAGGGGTCCCCCGTGGAAAGCCCGGCTTCCAACAATGCTGTTCCCTCAACCTCCTCTAGGGGGAGCGCCTGAGCACTGTGTGCGGCTGTGTTCACCTGGGGACGGTGAGCCAGGTTAAAGGGGGCTGGCAGCCCATGCAAGGCTTTCTTAGCAATGGAGGGGGTGGGCAGAGGTTCGGGATTGGCACAGTCAGTGCCTAGGCAGGTTCCCAAATGGCCTGGGGAGCAGCCCCGGGGGTTCCCTGTACCAACGGGGAGCGGGGAAGTGGTGCCTTGGGCACGTCAGGTTGCCTTCGTGGCCTCAGTTTCCTCCCTGAATAATGGGGGCAGTGAGTCCGCCTCCCGGGATGTTGGAAGAAGGACAGAGGACCTCCACGTGGCGGTGGTTACTCGCTGTCTCTCTTGGGCTTCGCAGGGCCGCAGCCGGCCCCCACCCCACCCCGCCCATCATGCACTGCGGTCCTGTGTCCGCACTCACCGCAGAGGCATCCACAAGTGGTTCCGGGGCCTTCCTCCCCGACAGCTCACTCTCCCTTGTCTTCTCCACCTCCCCATTTAGGAAGAAAGAAAACACAAAGATGCTTAGGGCAGAAATCCTCACAGGTAATTCAAAGGCACCCCCTGGAGCCTGCTAGCATTGAGGCCTCACCGCACCCCACTTCATGGGGAGCCCCCCTCCTCAGGATGGAACCCAAAACCTGCAGCTGAATGACAGCCTGGGGGTTCCAAGGCACACCAGTTTGAGAACCACCCCAGGCTCTAAAACAAACCGTACCGCGGGTGATGAGTCCAGGTCACACAAGGCCACCACCCTTACCCAGTGCTGCCCGGCAAGCAGTGACCCACAAGCACCTCAAACTCTGGGCCAGGGTCCACCAGCTGCTCCAGCCTCCAACTTCTGTGGGGTCTCTGTGTCAGTCGCTTCAGCCTGAGGTCAACACACTCAGTATCCAGAGGGGCCGGCCCCTTCCTGTGCCCAGATTGTTCTCCAGGCAGTCACCCCTCCCCCTGCAGGTCCCCGGGAACACCTAGGGTGGCCCCACCTGTCCTGCCCCTGGCTCATCAGCACGTGCCCCAGGTGTGTCTTGGGTAGGGTGCATTCCTGACCTTGAGGTCAGCGGGGCGCACTATTTCCTGCAGAAATGTAGAAGGGGGACCCGCTTTCCTTCCCAGGACTCAGGCCGGAGAAGCTAGCTAGGACCTGCCAGGGCATCATACGGGGTGACGGGGGACGGGGTGCCTGTCACCGTCCAGAGGGACACAGAGGCCAGACATGAGAACCGCAAGGGCCAGTCTCACGCTCGAGCTGCAGGGCCCGGGGCCCTTAATGCCCGCTTTGAAGGGGCTTCTTCCCCTGCAACCAAGGGGTAAAAACACCCACGAGAACAAGACACAAAGCTCAGTCCAGAGCCCCTCCAACTGGAAAGATCACCAGAAGCATCACCGGGTTCAGCGGCCCCTTCCCCAGCCAGCCCAGCACAGAGGCCTGCAGAGACGCCCCGCCGGCTCCTCCCACCCCGTCCCGGGCCCAGGCCAGGAAGCCCAGCGCGCTCTCCGCTTATCTT
>NW_011494652.1:2497214-2500619 GCF_000754665.1 Bison bison bison | reverse complement strand
GGCATCCGCTCCGCCTGGCCTGGTGCTGCACCAAACGCACAGGGCCGGACGCTATTGTTAGCTATCTGGTTGTAAAGGTCTGCCTTATCTCCAGCCGCCTCTCACTGCCAGTCACTGGTTTATGCTTTTACGAGGGCAGTTTGCTTCTCCTGGAGAAGGAGGTGCAGTCTCCGAAGGCGCCTGGGAGTGGGGGTGGCGGGGGCTGCGGTTTCTTCCTTGTAAAGCAACGGCCCTGTGCCAGCCCTGGCTCAGCAACTGTGTGGGCCCCCTGGGAACCTGGAGGGGGGGGCAAGGGTGGAGGCCCCGGAGGGCGGGGAGGACCCAGGTCAGCAGCCCCACCGCGAGAAGCAGAGCCGGGGGAGGTGACATAAGGGGACCCTCTGGGAGGGATAACTCTGGGGTGCCCTTCCTGTTCCCCCTTTCCATCCTCTGGCTCTCCTGACACCTGCATCCCACCAGCCCACCCACCGCTATCCTGCCTGTGGGGGCTGGGGGACGACGGGCCAAGCCCTGAGCCTGGAGGCTGGGGTTCTGCCTTTGCTCGATGCCTCCATCATCCTCCCAGCCTCAGTTTTCCCTGCTCCACAGTGGGCGTAAGATGCTGGGCCCCCCAGTGTGCAGGGTGGCCGTAGGGACCCCCAGAACAGAGCAGTGTTGAGAGTTCTGTCAACCAGCCCGTGAGGTCCGACTCACGCAGCATCCACCGTAGAAAGTTCTAGGAGGCTGATCCTTTGGTCGCCCCCACAGGATGTTTGCACTCTTGAGGCCATCAGCATGGGTCAGGCTGAGCCCCAGGGATTGTGTACTCCATCAGGTGAGAAGTTTCTAACTCCAGGACCCTGGATTCATTCATTAAAAGAATAACGTGTTGCGCATCTATTATGGAGCACACCCAGACGGGCTGGGGACCCAACAAGAGACCAAAGCAGACACCACCTCTAGGCTCCAGTGGGAGTGAACAGACACTCAATGTGACAGATACAGAGACTCTATGGTCCACTGTGTGGTGATGAGAGCTAATGGGAAACCTCCAGAGGACAGGCATGTCCTGGGTGGGGACTGTTGTTGTTGGGTCACTAAGTCATGTCTTACTCTTTGCGACACCATGCAGCAGTCCAGGCTTCCCTGTCCATCACCAACTCCCAGAGCTTGCTCAAACTCATGTCCATTGAGTCGGTGAGGCTATCCAACCATCTCATCCTCTGTTGCCCCTTCTCCTCCTGCCTTCAGTCTTTCCCAGCGTCAGGGTCTTTTCCAATGAGTCGGTTCTTTTCATCAGGTGACCAAAGTATTGGAGTTTCAGCTTCAGCATCAGTCCTTCCAATGAATATTCAGGGTTGATTTCCTTTAGGATGGACTGGTTGGATCTCCTTACAGTCCAAGGGACTCTCAAGAGTCTTCAGTTGTGTACTGTTGAGAGCTAAACAGGAAAATCCAGAAGATGATGGGCATGCCTGTGGTGGGGATGAAGCCTCGGTTCTCTATAGGGTAGCCAGGGAAAGCCTCACCAGGTGCGTGACACCCAAGTCAAGACCGAAGGCGATGAGGAAATGAGACGTGGAGAGACTGGGAAGAGTGGTCTGGACAGTGGTCAGCTTGTGCAAAGGCTCTGGGGCAGGAGACCTGTATATTCAGAGAATGGCCGGAGGGCTGGAGGTCAGGGGTCAATGAGAAGGTCAGAAGAGGAGATCAGAGAGGTAAAGGGCCAGTGTATAGACTTGGCTTTGACTCTGAGTGAGAAGGGGCCTGGAGGATTTTGAGCCCAGGAGAGATAATAGTCTACTTGCTTTTTGAAAGACCCCCTGGCCACTGAGAGAGCAGCAGATGAGAAGGGCTGGACAGAAGTAGGGAGAGCAGGTAGGAGGCTCTTGCACCATCTGAGCAAGAGCGGGCGGCAGGGGGACCAATGATAGCAGACAGGTTGCCGGGAGGGGCTGCAGGCTGGGTCTTTGCGGGGGACGGAGCAGGGTTTGCCAGTGGATGTGCCTGGCAGGGTGAGACAGGAAGGGGAGCACAGCCCCGAGCCCTCGCAGGGCTCATCACATACCCTTGACTCCCGAGATCCTCTCTGCCATGGAGGTGCGGTCGTCCGCACTTTCAGGATGGAGGGGCTGAGACACAGGGTATACACAGAGTCACGACTCAATCCAGAGCCTGGGCGCTTGACCGCAAGACCACCGGCTGTGTGTGAGGTGAGCCTAGCTCCTCCTGGGCTGGGCAAACGTCGCCTAGCGAAGGTGTGTCTGTCCACCTCTCGTGTTTAGATGCCAGGGATCCTGCCACCGTCCAGACAGCGCTCTCCACTTACCCACGTGGAAGGCTAGGCCCTGCCTGGCGCTCATGAAGTCAGGGCTCAGCGGACCTTCTGTGAAGGGCCAGAGAGGGAAGATTTTTGGCTGCACGATCCTGTCTCATCTCTCGGTTTCCCACCACTTAGTAGGAAAGCAGCCTCGACAAGTCAAGGAAGGGGCAGCCAGGCTCCAAGAACCCTTGCTGATGGACACCGACTTGCAAGGCCGTATTGCTTTCATGGGCTGTGAAATGTTCTACCTTTGATCGTTTTCACCCATTAGAAAATGTGAAAGTCATTCTTAGCTCACGGGCTCTACGAGAAAGGTGGAAGAGGATTTGACCTGAGGCCGAGTTGACAGCCCTTGACGGAGGTTGTCACCCAAACTGGGACACGGGAGGAGGGGAGAGTCTGGTGCTAATTAGTGATGCAGATGGCATGGGTCAGGCCCCCGGGGAAGCAGCAGGCGGTGGGCAGGGGCCAGCATCCGGCCGGACACTGCGAAGGACCTGAGGTCAAGCCCAGTCCTGGCCCCTTCTGTCCCACTTCCCTCAGCCGCCCTCAGCCCCTCGTTGCCCCCATAGCAGATGATGACCTCTTGGGGTCATCAGTTTCTTGTAAAACATCATCCATCCCTTACCATTCACTGGCTACCACGCTGGGTCCTGCTAGCCCTTCCTCATTGGGTCCTCACCCCACTCTGCAACCCACCCCAGGATGGAGGAGAAGCACTTTCTTTGATCCACTCTATGGCCGGGGTGGGATGGGGACAAGCTGGGCTGCCCTGGGGGTTGCAGCACCCACTGCAGATGCCCTTCTGCCAGGGTCCCTGCCCTCCTTTGCTTTCTCTTCCCCGACCCAGACCTCACGGCACTCCCCACCCCTGCTGCCCTGCACCAGGAGGATGACTTGGAGCCCACGAGGGGGTGGGAAATCCACCTTGAAGATGGGGAGATGCTGGTGCCTGGCCTGGGGCAGGCCTCAAGAACCGTAAGCAGGGGACATTTTTAAGATCTCTCCTGGATGGAGAGAAGAGGTGGACAGGGGTCTTCTGCTGGGAGGGGACCCGGAAGAAGTGGGTTTGGAGGCAGGTTGCTGGCTTCTGCTTTGCACGT
>NW_011494652.1:2495592-2497053 GCF_000754665.1 Bison bison bison | reverse complement strand
CCCAGCCGGGTTGGGGCAGGCACCATGCGGAGGCACCAGTGGGCAGGTGGGTAGTGGGCCCAGAGCCAGGGAGGCCTGAGTGTCTCCCTCTTGCTGTCAGGCCTCCACCTCTGACTCTCCTTTCCCGGCTCCTGGACTCTGTCCTGCCTGCCCCGCTGCCAGCAGCCTCGCTGGGACCCCGTGGGGGGCTGACCACAGAGCCTGCATCTTGGACGCTCTCTGGGATGCTGGGCGTACAACTGGTGCTCAATACATGTCTAATGAAGGAGAGTCTAGCCACGGAGACCCAGTGGACACAGCAAGCTTCTGGGCAGCCTTCTGGCCAGTGTCGACTGGCCCAGTGTCCACTCCCTCACTCCTCTGGCCTGACTGAGAGCCAAGAACAGCTGCTGTTCCCTTTTCCCCCGTCACTGCCCCCAAGCGGCATCCGTGACTGGGGAGGGTGAGGGGTGCTCTCTGGGGACTCCGGTCCCCAGGCAGGCGCTGCCCCCTGGTGGTCACTCTCTGGAACCGCAGGGTGGGCCTCTCCAGTTCTGTTAGGGCCCCAGTCTCTAATCCAGACAGACCACCCTCAGGGACAGGTAGGGGGGCCTTGTCCAAGGAGGGACCCTGCTGGAATCTGTCTACTAGGGCCAGAGGGTGTCAGCGGCTGCCCAAGGGGCTCCCAGGTGCGCTCTGGAGGCCCACTCACCTGTCAGGGGCCCTCAAAGGAATCCAAGAGCCCCCTCTCTGGGCCAGGGTCTTAGGGCGGCCAGCAGTGTCCTGCACGCACGCCAAGCAGAGGCTGCTCATCTGCTCCAGGTGCTCAGCACTGGGCCAGCTACAGGGGGAGCAGCGCCCTTTCTGAACTACGCCCCCAACACAGCCTGCACTCGGGGCCCTGCTCAGGTGTGGGAACGTGGGCTAAACCCACACCTGTGCCGGCAGGTGAAGCAGGCGTGGCTCCGGCCCAGACCGAGGACCCGAGGCTCCCCTTCTCCCATCAGGACTGGGCGCCGGGAAGGCCCAGCCGGTGGGGGAGAAAGCCCTTCCGGGCACCGGTCTCGGGGACAGGCGAAACGAAGAGCCACCCACCTCGAGAGGGCGGCAGCCTGCCCGCAGCCTGAGCCCCAGTCTCTGGGACCCTCAGCCTCGCCTCCTGCCCAGCTCCAGAAGGGGACAGCAGTGTCCAGAGCACCCCTTCCCAGGGAACAAGTCTCTAACTGAGGACAGCTGAGCCCACCGGTGCCGCCAGGAGCCCCCTGCCTCAGCACATGGACTCCCTCTGTTGGCCCAAGTGCAGGCAGTGGGCATCCTGGATAGGGCGAGCCACTCAGGGAGGCTGCTGTGAGCAGGGGGTCCTCAGAGAGAGCAAGCCTGGGGCCTGCAGTGGGCACTCCGCACCCTACAGTTTATGAGGCACCTCCCAGAGGCCATGTCCTCCAAGCCTTGCACCCACTGGAGAAGGCGGGGGTAGGGGTG
>NW_011494652.1:2487807-2495492 GCF_000754665.1 Bison bison bison | reverse complement strand
CTGAGGCCCAGGGCAGCCAGGCAGCTGTGTAAGAACTGGGTGGGGAGGAAGGCGGCGGCGGGGGAGGGCGGGGCAGGCACGTGCAGGCCCCTGCGGGGTGGGGCCAGTCTTGGAATTTCCTGTCGCTCCTCACCCTGGAGTGGTGTCCGAGGCCAGGCGGTGCCAGGCTGGGAAGTCTCTCAGAAACCTCCACGCCCGCCACACCTGGTATTTTTATTCCCATGTAAGTCTGATGCCAGGAGAATGTGGTTAAGGCCCTGCCTTCCATGGTTGCCTTCCATGCCCAGGTCAAGGGACCCTTATCTGGAGAGATTTTATCTGCATGTCCTCCGGGTCCTGGAGCTGGCTCCTGGAGGTACAGGAGGCCCCGGGCGGGCTATCAAGGTGCCAAGGATTGTCTGCAGGGTAGGGCCTCTGTCCCTGCCCCCATACACCGCCTCCCCAGGAGGCCTTTCCGCCTGGCTGTGTCATCTGCCTGCACCCCACGGCACTGGAGGTGTCAGGCCATAAAAAGGACTTAGGAAGGAGAGGGGAGGCTGGAGGAGGAAGGCAAGGTTTTCCAGGGCTCCAGGGAGCTGCTTCCATCCCAGGTCCCACAAGCTGGCTCTGAGCTTCCTGGCAGCCAAGGCAAATGGGAAAAGCATCGAAGGAAGGTGGAGGAGAATAGGAGATGAGTCTGATGGACAGAGCCTGGAACGTTCCCCAGGTGGTGTCTTTTCACTAATGTGTCAGCCTTCCCTGACACGAACGGTCTTCCCAAAGAACGAGACAGAGCAAACGTCACGTTTCATGGCGGGGCAGGCGTGTTCACCCCCACTTAGCTGTTCACACATCCTTTTGCCCAGCAGACACTCGCTGGGACCTACAGTGTCCAGGCCTGCAGTAGGGGCTGGGGAGATGGCAGTCAGTAAGGCAGGCATGGTCCTAACCCTTGAGGCCACAGTCCCGACCCTCAAGACCCCCCATCTCAGAGGAAGATGATGGTCAACAAATGGTGCAGAGAAGTGATCATGTGTCATCAAGGTCCGGGCACAGGTGAAGCAAGAGGACAGGGTGAAGGAGGGCCAGGCTGGGCCTGCGTCAGAGCTGGGAGCCTGGGCAGCTGGGGACTGGGGCTCAGGGCCGGGAGGAGGGGCCGAGGGCTGGGGCCCGGAGAGGCGTGCCCGGGGAAGGAGTGAGCCGGGTCCCAAACGCCTGAGCCCCCCACAGACTGAGGGCCCCACCCGCTGCCGGACCCCTGCCCGTCATTTCATCTCTTTGTGCCTCAGTTTCCTTGTCTGTAAGAAGAGTATGTGTTACTACCGACCAGGGTTCTTGGCCTCCCTTAATCAATAGAAATTGATTAGAGGCCAGACAAGAAATTCCGGCAAGGCTTTCTTGGGGTCCCTGCTGCAGCAGGGGGGAGCAAGAACAAGCAACAGGTTCCCTTGCTAGTTCCTGGGATGTCGGGGGGGATGAGCTAGTTCCTTATATGGGGCGAGGGTAGGGCTGTACCTAGGGGTCGGGCTGGAGGGGTGGCATAGGTGGTCTGCCCACGCCTTTGGGGTGGTCCTGTGTGCGGGTGGTGCGCGGGCTGCGGAGCGGCGCGGGCAGCCTGCTTTTGCTCCCTGCTCTTCAGAAGTGGCATTTGCGTTCTTTGGTCTTTTTGTACCTTTCGTCCAGAATTTGTCCCAACTGCGCATGCACAGTTGCGTTTCATCCCCGATGGTTTCTCTGTATTTTGTTGCTCCAGGAGAGGTGTGTCCAGGTGCAAGCGTTGCAGCAAAGGGTCCCAGGCCCCAGCCCTTCTCAGTGAGAGCTCTGCAGTTAGTACAGGCGAGGCGCTCAGCTCGGGGCCTGGGGTGTGCCGCGCACAGGAAGCGTGAGCCGAGGCTGTTTCTGGGACCCCACGCCGAGTCTGACATGGGCATAAACTGTCCTCTGCCCTGTTCCTTCCCGAACTTCAGGCCCAGCGCAGGCTTGCAGCCCTGTGTAAGGGTGATGTGGGGGATGAAAAGGGAGATGTGTGGATCGGAGGGTGTCGTGTGGGCGAGGACTCTGCTGCACGGCCCGGGGGGCACCTGGGAGACATCCCCTGGTGGAGAGGCTCCGGCCACGCCCCATGATTGGGGCGGGGGAGGGGAGACATCAGGAACTGTCGAGAATTATCAGCACTAGTTCTGCAGGAGCAAAACTGCGTCTTCACAGAATCCTGTGTTATCCAGCATTGCATTATGCGAAACCCTGGTTTCAATGCGGAAAAAGGAGGTGCGTGGCTGGAGAAGGTCGGATTGGAAAAGCAAGTCGCATCCTTCTGTGGGAATTTCAATATTGTGGGTGGGTTTTGCAGCAGTAAACCTACTTTCTCAAGGTCAAAGGAGAAGATTGCATTCTCCAGAGCTGCCCTACCCAAATCTGAATACCCCATTGTTGCTGCTATTCAGTCGCTCAGCCGTGTCTGACTCTTTTCAATCCCATGGACTGCAGCACGCCAGGTTTCCCTGACCTTCACCATCTCCCGGAGCTTGCTCAAACTCATGTCCATTGAGTCAGTGATGCCATCCAAAATCGTCTCATCCTCTGTCGCCCCCTTCTCCTCCTGCCTTCAATCTTTCCCAGCATCAGGGTCTTTTCCAATGAGTCAGTTCTTCATATCAGGTGGCCTAAGTATTGGAGCTTCAGCATCAGTCCTTCCAGTGAATATTGAGGGTTGATTTCCTTTAGGATGGACTGGTTGGATCTCCTTGCAGTCCAAGGGACTCTCAAGAGTCTTCTCCAACACCACAGTTCAAAAGCATCAATTCTTCAGTCCTCAGCCTTCTTTATGGTCCAACTCTCACATCCATACATGACCACTGGAAAAACCATAGCTTTGGCTAGATGGACCTTTGTTGGCAAATCGATGTCTTTGCTTTTTAGTATACTGTCTAGGTTGGTCATAGCTTTTCTTCCAGTGTGACTCCAGCCACCTTCCGGACCACATGGACACAGCCTGTAAACAACAACCCCCACCCTGCATGCTCCCAGGTCTTCACCACGGCCTCCAAGCCAGCCCAGCCAGCTGGCCCCTGCTGACCCCTGCATCACCTCACACTCCCTCGGCATGCCCTCCAGCCGGCACCGGCTGCACTGATTGGTGTGAGTCAAGCATGGTGGGCCAGTTCCAGCCTCAGGACATTTGCACTTGCTGGTCCGTCTGCCTGGACTGTGCTTCCCCTGGTAAAGTCGCCCACCTACTTCTCAGCCTTTATATCACTGCCTCTGCAGTGCCTGTCCTCCACGCTGGGGCCTCTCTAGCTCCTACCCAGCACAGAGTAGGATTTGTGCATTTTCATAGAACAAAGACACAGAACACTCATTGTTACACTTTTAAGGCCCCAAATGGAACTAAACTGCAGCCCAGCTCCTCGATTCCTGGGCTTTCCCTGCTCCAGCCCCTCATCCCCAACATGGTGGAACCTCCCGGTCACCCCCTATTGTGCTCCAAGCAACGCAAACCACATTTCCCGATTGAGCCCTGTCTCCAGCTCTGGATCTGACTGAGGGAGCCCCAGCCAGTTTGTGTGTGCGTGCTCAGTCACTCAGTCGTGTCCAACTCTCTGCGACACCGTGGACCACAGCCTGCCAGGCTCCTCTGTCCATGGGATTCTCCAGGCAAGAATACTGGAGTGGGTTCCATGCCCTCCTCCAGGGGAGTCTTCCCAGCCAGCTTAGCATTCTTAAGAAAACCAGACCTACCACTGGGGGGCGGCATGGTGTCGTGGGAAAAAGCCGGAAGCTTTGGGTGACCTGGGTTTAGATCTAGCCCCTGCCCCTCCATGAGCCGGGGGGACTGGCCCAGTCACTTCTGCTCCCGAGCCTCAGTGTTCCCCTCCATAAAGTGGGCTCACCTGCCAGGAGAGGGAGTGAGCATAAAGGGGCAGGACCCTGTGCCCCCCGAGATAATTTCAGACGGACTGGGGACGATTGCTCCCAGCTCCTTTTCAACATCCGAAGAGTTGTGGTGGGGAGAGGGAAGCAACAGTTTAAAAATAGGAGGACACATGTCCAGAAGGACATTCTATCATTTCCCACTTGGTCGCTCTTGGCAGGCTCCAGCTGGGAGGAGCGGGGAAGGGCTGTGCTGAGGCCATCGCACTGTCTGGGTCTCTTTGGGGGTTCTGAGCCTAAGCCCCCTCCTTGGGCAGCCAGGGAGAACTGAGTCTGCTTCTGTATCCCCACAAGGTCCTTCCGGCCAGCTCTGGGGTCTGGGCAGATTTCGGGATGGAGTCCCTCCCAACAGGCACTGGGTGATGTAAACGCTTTGGAAACAGACCCACGTGACCCCGTCCATTTAGAGGACAGTAAACCACTTCCTTTCGAACTGTGGTGCTGGAGAAGACTCTTGAGAGTCCCTTGGACTGCTAAGAGATAAAATCAGTCAATCCTAAAGGAAATCAACCCTGAACATTCTCTGGAAGGACTGATGTTGAAGCTTTAGTACTTTGGCCCCCTGATGCGAAAAGCCAACTCATTGGAAAAGACCCTGATGCTGGGCAAGATTGAGGGCAGGAGGAGAAGGGGACGACAACAGAGGCTGAGATGAATGGCATCACCGACTCAATGGACGTGAGTTTGAGCGAACTCCAGGAGACAATGAAGAACAGGGAAGCCTGGGTGCTGCAGTCCTTGGGGTCTCAAAGCATCGGACACGACTGTGTGACTGAACAACAACAAAAGCCATTTCCTAGAACGAGACCTGCATGAGTCCCTACCCAGCTGTCATAAACTACCACAGCCTTACCAACTTGAAGCCACACAGATTCATTCTCTTGTGCTTCCAGAGGTCAGAAGGCTCACTGGGCTAAAACCAAGGAGTCAGTCGGGCTGGTCCTTTGAGGGGGTCTCTGGGAACAAGCCATTGCTCACCTTTTCCAGCTGTTCGAGCACCACCCACACTCCTTGGTTCCTGGTCCCTCCTCAGTCTGCAAAGCCAGCGGTGCAGTATCTTCAGGCCTCTCACCCTCTCTCCGACCTCTCTTCAGCATCGCATCTTTTCTCTGACTGTCCCTCCTGCCTCCCTGTTGTAAGGACCCTCGCGATGGCGTGCGACCCACCCAGATAATCCAAGAAAATCTCCCCCGTTGGCCCCTCAAGCTCACCGCATCTGAAAAGTCCCTTTCACCCCATAAGTTCACATACTTTTTAGCTTCTCACATCGCTTAGGTCCATTTTCCAGTCTGTCACAGGCCTTGCACACCATTGGTGCCTGGGGTACTTATTACAATAATAAGCACCCTGGGGGTCTCTCCCTGCTGAGGACATATTTCGACACCAGTTTCTCGGGTCAGGTGGTATTATTTTTGGTCCCAGGGCACTGGCCCCTGGAACACAGATGCTCAGTGAGCCATGCCCTCCCCGGGCTTTGCTGAGGGCCCATTGCTGCACACCCACACCCCACGAGACACCCCCCAGGAGACGTCTGCTTAGTCTCGGGTCCCCCAGGGCCCTGGACCATTGAGGTGAACTCTTAGAAGGACAGAGACACTCCAAGGCTTCTCCACCGCATGAACCTCACTTTGCCCATTTGTAAATGTGAGGAGTGGGGCTAGGGGGCCGGGTGGGAGGTGGGTCGGGTCTGGAGTCTGTTAACTATTGACCCTGCCTTGGGGGCCTTGTAATAACGTCTCCCCCCCCACCCAGCCCCGAACACAAGGCCACTGGGGCACTCAGCCTCACTCAGGAGGTCTCATGTAAACCCATCTTCTTTCTCAGCCTCCAAGGGCCCTGATGCAAAGCTGTGCCATGGAGGGCTTCCCTGGTGGTTCAGTGATAAAGAATCTCCTGCCAATGAAGGAGACACAGGTTCAATCCCTGGTCCAGGAAGATACCACACGCCTCAGAGCAACCAGGTCCGAGTGCCACAACTATTGAGCCGCTGCTGTAGAGCCCAGGGGGCCGAGCTACTGACGTCCCAGAGCCCGTGCTCTGCAACCAGAGAAGTCATCGCAATGAGAAGCCCACGGACCACAGCTAGACACTAGCCCCCGCCCGCCCCAGCTAGAGAAAAACCTGCCAGCAGCAGAGACCCAGCACAGCCAGAAATCACACATTGCTTAAAAAGCAAAAAGTTGTGCGAAGGAAAATGTCTCATTAGACCAACAATGGAGTTCTCTCCACCACCAGGGGGCAGCATTGGCCCTCACCGCTGAGCCTTCCTTGGAGACCCAGCTGCACCCCCAACCCCCAAGGTCAGAGGTCTCTGGGTTCATGGCCTAGGGGCCTGAAAGCCTGACTGAGCCCCGCCCCACCCAGACCTCACCTCCTTGTTCCCTCCGAAGCAGTGGCCACCAAGACTGATCAAACCTTGAAAGGCCGCAACAGGAGGGCCTCCCGGCCGGGGTTCCTGCTGTGAAATCCCACCAATGCTCCTTGGCCCTTATGCTCCCTGATGCCTGGCAACCTCCTTCCGGAGCCCCCTTCCCTGACCCAGCCTGGATTCCCCCTCCCCCAGGCTGCTGTCCCTGGTTCACTCCTGCCCTGGCCCAGAGAGCCCTGGGAGACCCCTCTGCTCGGATGGTGGAGCCTCCAAGGCTGATGGCCCTCCTGAGCCAGTTGGGGCTCACAGCCCCTTCACTCCCGCCAGTGTGGCTCCCTGGCGCTCTCAGACACACGCACACACGTGCATTCACACATGCACACACAGCACTCACACATGCGCACACACCCATGGACAAGCACATACATGCACCCTGCTGTTCTAGGGCCCCTCTGCACTGTCATCCCAGGAGGGTCCTCATCTCCATCAACACCCAGAGGCTCCCTCTGTCCTGAGCTCCCCTGAGGGGAGCCCCCTTCTGGGAGTGAGCCCTCCTCCCTGGGGGTCCTCCCCTACTCGGCCTCCATGGAGCCTCTCCAGAGCTCTCAGTAAGCCCGCATGTCCGGGCCCCACAGCAGGGCCTGCTTGGACCCTTCACTTCCTCTTGGACTGTCTGCTTAGCGGCCTTGGAGCATGGGGGCAGCGGGGCGGGGGAGGGGGTTGCCCTCTCCAACCCCCAGAAATGTGACGCTTGAATCCTGCCCCACGAAGTGCATCTGCAAAGAGCCAGCAACCAGTGAGCTTCCCAGGACCTGCGCGTCAGTGGGAGAAGGCAGGGGGCTGTCCGGGGAGCTGTCCAGGAGGGGTCCGGGGGGTGTGTCCAGGGAGCGTCCTCAGGCTGTCTCAGATGGACCGTCTCCTTGCTGTACGCGCAGCACGCTGCGGTGGGGAGGTCAGGAGGGGCTCAGCCAGGTCCAGGGCCCATCCTGGGGGCCCATGCTGGCCTTGAACTTGGCCTCCTCCCGGGAGAGGGGCAGAGCTCCTTCCGCAGGGCCCCGAGGAGGCCGGCTCAGGGCTGACCTCCCATTAGGAAATGTATGTCACGAGGGATCCACCCCCGAGATCCCGACCCCTCCCCACTTCCTGTGGGTTCCTGGGTCACCCACAGCCTCCTGGCTTCTCTGAACCTCAGAGTCACAACAGCCTTTGTCTGAAGATAAACATCTTTCCCGCAAGAAATAAAGGGGGTGATGGGGGGCAAGGGGAGGGAGGCAGGCTCAGACCAGGAGGCAGGCTCAGGCCGGGGCGGGGGGCCGGAGCAGTGAGCGCCCCAGGGGCCTGCGGGCCTGGCCCTCCTGCCGCCTCTCTGGTCTTGGTCCTGCTGCCCACCCAGGGCAGGCCTCCCCAC
>NW_011494652.1:2484259-2487707 GCF_000754665.1 Bison bison bison | reverse complement strand
CCACTGAAGCCCTTGACCGGGCCTTTGAACACCTCTCTCGGCTGTGGGCCCCCACCCAGGGGTGGGGGGAGGCCAGGGAAGTAAGCCAGGCCCCTGGCCCTCAGCTGGGGAATGAGATGGATGAGACAGTCAGCAGAGGGCCCCGGGCAGGGCTTCCTCATAGGTGGACAGGTGGCTTCAAACACGGACGGGCCGGGACAGCACACGCCGGGGGAGGGCAGGGCACCGTGTGGGCCAGGGCCCAGGGGCAATAAGTCTCGGGTGTGCCCAGGGAGCAGGGAGCAGGGAGTGGGGCCAGAAGCAGGTGTCTGCGTTGCCCTGCCCGTCCGAGCGTGGGCCAGGCTGAGTAGTCCTTTCCGGATACTGGGTGTGTGCAGTGCCGGGCTTAATTTCCATGGGCTCGGTTTGGGCTCAGTGCATACTGGGGAGACTGAAAGCAAAGCTCCAGCCGCACCTCTAACTATCCCCTGCCCCAGCATCCCCCTCGTGGTCTCATTGCGATCACCACCCCCAACTCCTTCTCCAAGAGTCCAAGGGGTCTCAGGGCAGCCGCTGGCTCCGGGCACAGCTCCTGGCCTCCAGGGCGCCCAGAGCCGCACGGGCTCCAGGCAGGGGAGGTGGACCTGAGACACAAGAGCAGGCAGAGCGCGCCCCGAAACCCGCTCCAGCCACAGCGTTCTTGGGCTGGTGCTGGGACCTCGGGACCCCAGAAGGTCCAGGGGACCCGAGGCTGCTGGGAATGGCCTGGGGGAGGCGCAGGGTGGCGCTGGGTGACCTCACCCTGGCCTGGCACCATTCCTGCGAGAAGCCTCTGGACTTAGCAGGGCACCTGGACTGAGGTCCCACAGGGGATCCGGGCACCTGGACCCCGACCTTGAACCTGAGCGGCGTTGTGTGGCTCCTGGTGCCCATCCCCTCGGGGGCCATGTGAGGGGACGTCAGAGGGCAACAGAGGGTCAGGGTTCTCAGAGGCCACTTTCCACACCAAGAGGAATTGTAGCTTCTCCAGGTGACAGCTGAATTGTGTTCCCCTCACCCCAGATTCATACTCTAAAGTCCTGAGCCCCATCACCTCACAATACAGGCTTATTTAGAAACTGGGTCATTACAGACATGATTAGTTACGGTCCACCTGGGGTAGGGTGGCCCCCAATCCACTGTGACTGGCATCCTGGTAACAAGGGAAGTGGAGACAGTCACGCACACAGGGAGAACCCACGTGAAGACTGGCGTGGCGGCCCCAAGCCAAACAGCCACCAGGAGCCAGGACGGCGGCCTGGACAGGCCACCCCCATGTCTTAGGGGAAGCCCGAGCGCTGCCCACACCTCAACCTCAGCCTTCCAGCCCCTAGGACTGCGGTATAAGATGTTTCTGTGGGTTAAGCCCTTCCATCTGTGGTTCTTCGTTCCAGGAGTCCCAGGACACTAATTCAGTGGAGATGGGGATTCTGCCTTTAACTCTGGTCACCCCAGACTGTGAGATAGCAGGCGGTGGGAGGGGCCAGAAAAGGGATTCATTCTCTGAACCCTGCCCTCTTCTCAGAACTACAGCAGAAAGGGCTTCTCTTTCCTTCTAGAGGCTACCCCCAACAACCCAAGACCCCCAATAATCCCCAAAACCAAAGTCCCCACTTTCCACAGCCAAGGGGTTCCCTGGGGCCTTGTCTTCTTGGGGCTGCATGGTGTCCAGCCCACAGGGACATATGCGATAACAGTGCCCCAGCGAATGATGGAGGGATGGATGGATGGATATTTGATGGATGGATATTTGGTAGATGGATGGACGGATGTTTGACAGATGGATGGATGGTAGATGAACGGATGGATAGATGTTTGATGGATGGATGGATGCTTCATGTATGGATTCGTGGTGGGTGGATGGATGGATGGATGGATGAATGTTTGGTAGATGAATGGGTATTTGGTGGATGGATGCATAGATGGATGGAAGGATGTTTGGTGGAAGGATGGATGCTTGGTGAATGGGTGGATATTTGGTAGATGGATGGATGGATGTTTGTTAGTAGGATAGACCGATGTTTGGTAGATGGATGGATGAATGTGTAGTGGTTAAATGGATGAATGGATGCTTGATGGATGGATCCATGGCAGATGGATGGATGTATATTTGGTAGATGGACGGATGGATGGATGTTTGATGGCTGGGTGGATGTTTGGTGGTAAGATAGGTTGATGCTTGTTAGATGAATGGGTGGATGAATGTTCGGTGGATGGATGGATGGATGGGTGTTTGGATGGGAGACGCTAGCCTTACGGGCTCACTCCTGCATCGCTTCCCCTGGGATGCAAACACTGTGGGAGGCCCTCTTAGCCCAACAACACTGCTGGCGGTGAGCATGCAGACTGGCACCGCCTGCCCTCCAGCAATTTCCATGCCAGTTGCCAGGTGAGGTTTTTCACTGCTTATTCCCTGGCTTGGAAACATGGAGAAACAAACCTCAGCTTCCCCGAGGCTGCAAGCCTCTCCTCGCATAGCAGGCGCCCCAGCCGGCACCCCACACTGCACCAGGTGTCCCGGCTCGGATGCTCTGGAAGGCGGCCCACGGAGAGAACCCCTCCATGCCGGCCCGTGTTCCTGGGCCAGATTTCTAAACTCGGCTCTGACAAGCACTAAATTTATGACCGAGTTTATTTAAAGGAGGAAGCGACAGTCAAGTACGACACCCAGGAAGTGATGAGCTGAGAGCTCCGAGGCGGACACGAAGCAGGTACTGACACCCGCAGGACGCGTTGTTTACAAGTCCCCCAGCTGACGGATCGGATGGCCAGCAGGCCAGACACCGCTCAGAAGGGATGAAAAGAGCTTATTTCCTTCCTCCCGATAAACACGCCAGCAGCCAGATCCTTCCGGGATGATAAACAGTTTCTTCCTGCCATCAGTGCGGGGGGTCACGCCTCTCGACTGGCCAGAACCTGTGGTCCTGCAGAGGCCCCGGAAAGGGCAGTGGCAGGAAGACGCTCCTGCATCAGAATTCCCAGAAGCCCGGCCTGTCTCCAGGATGCCACCTTGCTCTGTCCAGAGCCCCCACAATTCTCAAAACACCGGAAAATGCAGGGGGATGGCGGGGGGCAGGGGGGAGGTGAGGTTGCAGCTCTGACATCCTGCCCAGGGCCAGGACTGTGGGATCGAAGGGGCTCCCAGCACAAGATTCTAGAAGGAAAGGCACCGGGGAGGGGGCAGGAAGGACACCTCCCTCGCTGCATGGATAGGGGGGCGCTCTGGGCCGTCCTTTGGGAAGCGAGAAGCCAGCTGTGACTCCCCAGGGCCAGGGACCTGCTTTGGCTGAAGTCTGAGTGCCCTGTCTGAGGGGTCGGGAAGCAGATGAGGCCGTCACCCTACGGCAGACGGGCATCACGGCCCCCGCTGGGGCTGTTTCAGGAGGAAACTGGCTGGAAGGCTTAGCAGAACTGGAACAACCACCCCCCC
>NW_011494652.1:2483189-2484159 GCF_000754665.1 Bison bison bison | reverse complement strand
CTGGGGGTGGGCAGGAGGCAGGACGGACCCCTGGGTCTTAAGGACATTCCCTTCCCCCGGGGACGGTGCCCTGCCTGCCGAGCCCTGACTCCCAGGACAGCTTCTTGCTCTGCAGTGGGAGGAGGCGGGGGAGTGTATGGGAAGGGATGAAACACTGACCTGGCGACAGCGTGGATGACCCTGGACACCGTTCCGCTCAGTGCAAGCTGGCCTCCCAGGGCCTCACACCGCCCAATCCCGTTTATATGAAATTTCCAGAATCTGCAGATCCATAGAGACAGAATGCCGATCGATGGTTGTCCCCAGAGTTTGGGGTTAGAGAAAGTGGGGAGGGATTACTTAGTGGGCCCAGGGCTTCCTTTTGGGATGATAAAAATATTTCGAACTTGATAAGGCTGACGGTCATACCACGCTGGGAACACATGACATGCCACTGAATTTTTCACCTGAAAATGATTACTTTTATGTTATGTGAATTTGACCTCCGTTTTTTTTTTTCCTTTAATGCAGGCGCAGGTCAGTGTGGCCTCTGGAGGCACCTGCATGGGGCTCGGACAGGGAGCCTCGTGTGCAGCCTGTGGAGCAGAGGACACTCAGAGGGCCACCTTTCCTGGTGGCCCCTCGCTCACTGGACGGTCCGAGTTCTAGGCCCGAGAGACGGTGGCACTTCTGTACTCAAAGCCAGCTCCGCTGCTGCTGGGAAGCTGAGCCAGATGACTGGACTTCCGGAATTCTGTCTTCACGTCTGTAAAGCAGAATCCGCAAGGACACAACCCCAGAAAGCCCAGGGCCCCGGATCCGGTGTGAAGCTGGCTTCTGCTCACAGCTGTCAGTGAGGCCCTTGCTGTTAGCTAGCCTCTCTCCCAGGTGGAGCTTCTGACCGGGCTGTAGACGGAGTGTCACCTGCTATATCCGTAAACAAAGGAAGCTGCAGCCAGCAAGCCGGCAGCCCCTGTGGTCACCCCTGCCC
>NW_011494652.1:2481371-2483086 GCF_000754665.1 Bison bison bison | reverse complement strand
ACACAGACGCACACACACGCTGTGAGCCCCGAAAGGACTCCGCACGGAGGAAAGCAGGCTGCTGGCCCCAGGCTGCGAGGCGCACATCAGGGGAGTACTTCAGCGATCCCAGACCCTTGCCTCTTGCCGTACACAGACAAGCGCTGATTCGTTAACGTGAGATGTCTGGTTTCTCTTTAACTTACCGTAATCTTTTGATGTACCGACTACCTGGGTTTTGTTGCAAAAAACCCCCCATATATCCCAGCTCCTCCCTTGTCTCTCCACAGCAGTCCCTCTGAGCTGAGAGGCTGCCCTGAGTTCTGTCTGAATAAAACATAAATGACTTTTAGGCTGTGCTAGTTTTTCTTCAGTCGGCAAGGGGCCTGTCTTACCTTCCTTGCCAGACAGCCAGTCCCAGACGGGGCAGAGTCTGTTTCATCTCACTGTCCCCACAGCCTGGCTTCCCAAATTCCAGGCTATGGGCAAGCAGACTGTGTCAGCGTTTCCCGGACTCCTGCTGAAAGTTCAGATTCCACCCCCACTGGGGTGGGGCCTGCGATCTACAGGTGAGCAAGTGTCTCTGCACAACCAGGTTCAGGAAGCTTCTGCGATTGGGTGGGAAGGGGGCCTAGAGGGTGCACGGCGTCCCCGAGGACTTCAGCTCTGCGGACAGCTCTGTCCCCCGTGGGGGCCGGCGGCAAGTGGGCCGGAAGAGGCCTCCACGAACCCTGTTTGAGAAATGCAGTCACTCGCTTGACCCTCAGCAGGAACCCCATCCTTGGCCCCAACAGGAAACGATCCTCCCGGAGACTGAGGGTTAAAAAAAAGAAGAATTCTGTTTAAGAAACCTGTCAGGCAATTTTTTAAAAAAATACAAAAGGAATGTTCAGAGCCTTCCCGCCAAGGAATAATAAGATTAAGGGATTTAAGAGGTGGTTGGTGACACATCCACACTCCTCCTGGGAGGAGCCGCTGGGGGCCCCAGGGAGGGCCCAGCTCCCCCTTGCAGCCTCGCTCAGGGGTGGCAAAGCCGGCTGGGATGTACCCAGAAGGACGATTAGCATGGTCGTCTGCCGGGTCCTTGCAGGCCCTTCGTAGCCCTCACCTTTCTCAGCGCTCTAGCTGTTGCAGGAGGAGGTAAGAGCAGTAACAGCCAAGACAGACTGAGCTCCTTCCTCCTGGACACAGAGCCAGTCTCCGTGTCCCGGCCTCCCTGTGGTTAGCGTGGCCTCTGCCTGTGGGTACAGACGGCCCAGGCCCGGCCCAGAGGAACCTCCCAGGGGTCCCCCATCCGCAGACGATCCTAGAGGAAGACTCTGAAGCCCCAAGAGGACCACAAGCTGGCAGGAACCTGGATCCCCGAGTGACTTCCTGGAACAGGCCCCTGCCCTCCCCCTTCCTGTACTGGATGGTGACTTGAGGGAGAGAGAAAGTGTCATTGTATGAAGCCCTCCACTTCTGGGCTTGGAATGTCAGCGGCACTGGCTCTCTCACCCTGTGAACTGGTGCGCACAGCTACGAGCGGTCAAGCTCTTAGCACCAAGCACAGTCCCGAGCACGTCTGGTGTATGTTAATACAAACTTTCAAAGGTTCTTCTCCAGTGTGGTTTTGCACAGGATGTTAAAGGCAGTTCCCTGTGCTACACAGTATGGCCTTGTCTATCCATTCCACGTATGACGGTTTCTGTCTCCTGTTCCGAACTCCCATCCGTCCTTTCCCGACCCACCCCCTT
>NW_011494652.1:2472455-2481271 GCF_000754665.1 Bison bison bison | reverse complement strand
GTGTGTGAGTCCACTTCATGGGCAGGTTCATTTGTGCTAGACTTTAGGCTCCACACACAAGTGGTACCATGTGGTCTTTTGTCTTTCTCTGTCTGACTTACTCCACTTAGTGTGATAATCTCTAGGTTCAGCTCTGCTGATGCAAATGGCATTATTTCATTCTTTTTCATGGCTGAGTAATATTCCACTGCATATGTATGTATGTGTATGTGTGTGTGTGTGTGTGTGTGTGTGTATCTCACATCTTTTTTATCCATTCATCTGTTGATGGACATTTAGGTTGCTTCCATGTCTTGGCTGCTGTTAATAGTGCTGTTGTGAACAAGGGGGTCAGTTCTTTTGGTATATTGATGCATTCAATACCCACCCAAGCAAACAAAGCCCCGGAGGTTGGAGAGAGATAGGAGGCCTTGTAAATGACCCAAAGCCACAAAGCTGGGAGCCAGGGAGGCTAGCCTGTGAGCTCCACCTTTGACCCCTCATCTTCCCCAGTAGAGGAGAAAAGCAAGATTCAGCAGGATCAAAGGAGCTCGCCCCAGGTTGCCAGCTGGTCATTCTTGGGGAGCAGGGGGCAGAGCCCATGGCCCTGACCACTTACTGTACTGCTGAGGGAGATGGGAGCTGCAGCCTGAGCATCCCCACTGCCGTGCAACCTGGGGAGGGGTCTCAGAGCCGGAGGCACCAGCCCCCACCTTGCCACGGTCAGCTAAGGGTCTCTTTGGGGATGATCGACTCCCAGTGGGGACGGGGTCCTAGAGAGCCAGGCCCATTCCCACAGCAGCTTTGGCTCCATGGGTGCCCCCCACCCTGTGCCCACAGAGCCACGTGCTGAGGGCACAGCCAGCTTCTTCTTGAGTCCACGTCCTGGCCAGGGGAAGGGACTCGCCACTGACCCATTTGGACCCCCAAACTCTGGGGGAGCGCCGCCCCTCCCCTCCCCCTGCCGCAGTCTGGCTCATCTCCGCTCAGACAGCAGCGGAGCCACCTTAAGGAAAAGGGACTTTTGCTGGGTGGAGGCTCAGCCTCCTGTCTCTCAGGGGCCACTCTCTCCGCTTCTCCTGCGTGCCACCCACCTCGCCTCCCTCCACATGGTGGCCACTCGCATCCCACCCCAACCTCACAGCATCCCTGTCTGAAATGTTCTGACGGTCCCCCCAGATGCCACAGACCCCTACTCTGTCACCTGCGAGAGGCCTCCTGACCCCCCGTGCAGCGATCTATCACCCAGCTCTCTCACCCCCAGGCCCGCTCTCTCCCAGTGGGTTCTCTGGTCATTTGTCTACTGTCCCCCTTATATGAGCCCCTCAATGCCAGGAACTTCGTGTGTCTCTTGCTGTGATGTGGCCACAGGACCCGATCCCCGGAACAAAGAAGCATGTGCCAAGCATCTCCCGTCTAAGAAACTGTTAAAATCGCCACGGTTTTCGTTACCCTGTTGACGTCGCCCTCTGCGGTGCCAGGACCCAGGACCAGGGCTCTGGACACACCTCATACTTGGAGGGCTCCAGCCGTGCCTGGCAGGTTGGCCCGGTGGTTAGGGGTCAAAGGAATAGGGAGCACCCTGGCCAGGCTCCAGGCACCCCCAGGTGTGACCTGCAATCCAGCAGATGCCCCCACGAGACTGCGTCTTGAGCCACACGGAGCAGGCAGCCGTGCCTCTGATGATGGTTTCTGATGCCTTAAAAGCTTCATCAAACACCCCATAAAGCTGCCTGGCTTCATGTATTGCTTTATACAACTCTCATCAGAGTTCCAGGCAGCTGGAGGGGGGCCCTGCCTGGGCCTCCCAGGACACCTGACTCCCCTGGTCCCCACATCTAGCCAGGACAAGGCTCAGTGATCAGACCTAGGCAGGGGGGCGTATTCGGGGTCACAGGCCACAGGCCAACCACCGCAGCACAGGATTTCATCCCCGGAAACGCCCCTCCTGGCCTCCCAGTGCCTGATGACCTGCTGCTTTCTCTGTAGGAGGTCTGAACTGGCCAGGCCACAGCCTTCCCCGCCGTCCACACCCTGCCCGCTTCTGCTCCACCCACCTCCACCCTCCAGGCTCGCCGGGCCCTCAGCTCTCAGACCAGGGCCCTCTGCTTCCCAGTCTCATCTCCACAGGGTGGGCCCTTCTCAGCCGTCCAGTCCGGGCTTAAATGTCACCCTCGCGGGTGCCACCCCCACATCCTCTCCCTCTGAACCCCCTTGTCCTCCTCCCTCCCTGCCTCTCACATCTCATCTCACCCGCTGGGCACTTGGCTCCTCGTTCACGTGCAGAAAGGGCTCTGAATATGACTGTAGGGGGCTGAAAACGGTGAAGATCTGTCCACAGCCTCATCCCCAGGACCTGTGAAGGTGACCTCATTTGTAAAAGGATCTTTGCAGATATCATTAAGTTAGGGATCTTGAGATCATGATGGATTTAAGGTTAGCCCCAAATCCGAGCTTGAGATCATGATGGATGTAAGGTTAGCCCCAAATCCGAGGACTGGGGTCCTTAGAAGAGAAGGAGGAGGAAGGTTTGAGACACAGACACACAGGAGAGAAGGCTGGGTGTTGATAAGGCAGAGACTGAAGAGATCCAGGCAAAAGCCAGGGGTCACCTGGAGTCGCAGAAGCTGGAAGAGGCAGGAAGGACCTTCCCCTGCAGCCTCCCGTGGGAAGGCAGTCCTGCCGATCCTTGCTCACGGGTTTCTGGCTCCAGAACTGAGAGAGATCCATTTCTGCTGCACACTGGCCCCAGACTGGTTGTTTGCTGTGGCAGCCCCAGGACACTCCGGTAGACCTTTGCCTGCTGTTTCAACATTTTGGCCACAGCCCTTCCCCCTCTCCCTGCTGGGGCCTGGGCCTGAGTTTGGGAAAAGAAGACTTGAGCTGCCTGTGAGACTGGGCTTTTTCTGTGGACCAGATTGGAGACTTCCATCTCGGAAAGGCAGTCATCATGGGTGAAGGAAGATTGTTCCTGTGACCGAAAGGCACCAGAAAGCTACGGCCTCAAGGATTCTATGGAGATGAAGCGTACACTGTTGGTAGGGGAGAACTCTAGAAGGAAAAGAACATATGAGGGCAGGGGTGTGACTCATTAGGACCCCCTCGGCCACCCCAGTCACCTTACAGTGTCCATCACACAAAAGTTGCTTATTTTGGCAAACTTTACAAAAACACACGACCTTGTAAACACAACTCTCAAGTCCCTCCTGGGCCCTCGGAAGCTCCCAGCAAGGCAGACGACCTGAAATCGCAGTTGCATTAGCTTCAGGAAAAAGATCAGGGAGGGGACATCTGACGGGGCTGTGTGAAGACAAGAGTTGGGGAGAACTAAGTCCTTCCCTGGGGCCCTAAACTGGAGGCCAGTCTGTTCACCATGCTGGTTTCCGTGGCTGTCTCCTTGCCGGTCCCCAGGACCCAGTATGAAGAAAGAGCCCAGGAGATGCCTCCTGTGTGTGAGCACACCCCAGGGCACCCCAGCATTTGGGGGGACTCGCTGCTATGGTGTATACTCGGTTTTTGCTTTGGCTGGCCCCATATTGTGGGCACATCCACCCGGAAACCCAGCAGGCAGCTCAGGCCACCTGCAGAGCGAATGTAGGACAACGGAAAAGGAAGAGGAGGGGCTGGTCAGAAACCACGGGTGGGATGGACCCTCAGGGCAGGCGGTCTCCCCAGGAGGAGTCCTGTGGGGCCCCTGGTCACCGGATTAGGGCCACCCACCTGAACTGCTCCCCATCCTGGAAGGGACCCAGAGGTACGCACACGGCACTTGCCTGCAAGGAGCCCAACCTCTCTGGCTTAACTTCAGCCGGGGGCAGGGCACGCCTGGTGAGCCTTAACACCTTGGACAGGTGCACACCTGCTTGACGTCTGAGCTGCTTTCAGTGCAGGAGCCACCCCTGAGCCTGTGCACTTTGCTGGGGGCAGGTGAGTGGTGAGGCAGGACACGGAGTTTCCCAGCTCAGCCTTGCACGTGCTTCCAGATCTCAGACAGCCCCTCGGCTTTCTTATCCGCACAACGCAGGGTACGGAAGCACTGTGTAGACCCGGAGCTCTTGGGTTCAAGCACGATCTGGGGAGGGGTCTACGGTAGAACGAAGATCAATTTGGAGTTGCGGGGGGGAAGGTCCTGAGCAGCCGGAAGACCCGCCGCCTGGCCTCCTGCTTTCCCTTTTCCTCTAAAACGATCTCTGAAGCCTCCTCTCACCAGAACAGTCTATTTCCTAAAAGAGGAAATGTGTAATGTGGGCCCCAGCGAAAGACCAGCAGCACAAACCCCACCTGAAAAGTGTCCAGGTTTGCTTGACTTTTCCTTCTTTTAGCATCTGGGGGGAAGGTGGGCTGCTGACCACCAGCCCTCCCTGGTGGCCTCCTGGGCAGGGCCAGACCTTATCAGAGCTGGCCAGACCTCGTGCTGCGTCCACAGCCAAGGACAGTTGCCCCCGCCCCCCAGCCTCTGCGTGCAGGGCCAGAAGCAGGGGCAGCTGGGGTCCTGGCCCCTCCAGGCCCTTCAGTAACCGTTGCTTGTCCCCTTTAGGACCACGTCTCTTTCTTTCTCATGCAAGATCTTGAGATCCAGTGAGGGGTGGGGGTTAAGACCAAGTTCAGAGATTGTGAATAAACATTTCAACTCTGCCTTCAGATTTGTAGCTTTGTCTGATTCTTATGGGCCTGGGAAGGAATGTTGAAAGCAATAAATGGTGAAATGTTAGCTATGCAGTTATATGCCCAAGTCCCGTTGATCCCAAGCAGCTCGTAGACCCATCCCTTACTGTACACCCCCTCCCGCTCCCCACTTTCTGAGATGAGACCAGGGTCCCCTCTGCTCCCAGAGCACTGCAGCAGGCAGGCAGACGGGCTAGGGCATTCTCCACACAGCAGCCAGGGATGCCTGGGGCTTGTTTGGGTCTGCTGACAGCCAGATGCAAAGATGCAGCTTGACACAGAAGAGGTTTATTGATGGCGCCATGGGGAGACAGAGCAAAGAGCTTTCAGAACACAGTGCAGGACCCCTGCCTCTGGAAGGAGAGAGGAGCACCAGGGCCACGCAGGGTGGGTCCCCCCCTGCAGCCAAGAAAGGGGCAACCAAGCTGACTTTTTGGAGGGAAAAAGGCAATTAAAACCAGCAAAATTAGGACAAAGAGAGAATATATACATACATATACAGAATGCGTACGTGCTAAGCTGCTTTAGTCATGTCTGATTCTTTGTGACCCCGTGGACTGTAGCCCGCCAGGCTCCTCTGTCCATGGGGTTCTCCAGGCAAGAATACTGGAGTGGGTTGCCATGGCCCTCCTCCAGGGGTCTTCCTGACCCAAGGACTGAACCCGTGTCTCTAATGCCTCCCGCATTGGTAGGCGGGTTCTTTACCACTGGCGCCACCTGGGAAGCCCCATGGACAGACTAAGACAATACAAATGGAGAAACATGAACAGAGAAAATGGGAAGAACCACGAAGAATGGTGTGATCAACTTTATGCCAATAAATCTGTAGACTTGGATGAAACAGATTCTAAGAAACCGCGAATTAGAAGACTTCACCCCAGAAGAGACAGAGAAGAGAAAATGACCCAGCTACCATGAAAAAATGACATTCTCAATCAGACAGTTCTAGCTCGTGCCAAAACTGCACCAGGCTGTGCGGTTTCTGGGAATTCTAACAGAATTTTAGGGGACAGATTATTCCAATACCATTTAAATGGTTCCAGAGCATGGAAGAAGTAGAAAAGTCTCAAAAAAAAACCTTTAGAAAAAGCTAGTATAACACTAGTACCAAATTCAATAAAGATAGAAGAAAATTTTGAAAACCGTTGACCATGCAAGAATCTGAAATAGAATATTACCGAACACTACAAATCCTAATTTAAGGACAAAAACCCTCAGCGAAATACTGAATCGAATTGAGAAACATAGAAAATGATTATACAGTATGACCACATGGCATTTATCCCAGGAATGCAGGGTTGGTTTGACATATGAAAATCGATCAACAGAACATATAATATTGTTAGAATAAAAGATAAAACCACAAATTCACCCCGATAGATGTGGGGAGAACATTTAACAAAACATTTTCAAAATGAAATCACTCAACAAACTAGGAGTGGAACTTCTTCAACATGTTAAGAGCATCTATGAAAAACTCACATCTAACTTCAACTTAATCTTGAGATCAGAAAAAAGACAGACTCTGACTCAGCATTGTACTGGAGGTTTTAGCCAGAACAATAAGGCGAGAAAAAGAAATAAAACGGTTTCAGGTAAACATAGAAAGGACTCAGTCACACGTACACATGTATCCATTTTCCCCCAAACTTCCCTCCCATCCAGGCTGCCACATAACATGGAGCAGAGTTCTCTGTGCTATGCAGTAGGTCCTTGTTGGTCATCCAGTTTAAATATAGCAGCGTGTACATGTCCATCCCTAACTCCCTAACTATCCCCTCCCCCCAGGGGATGGCTCAAATTAAAAAAAAATAAAACGGACAATGATATATACATAACAATATTATTCAACCATAAAAGGAATGAAATGTTGCCATTTGAAGCCACGTGGATGAGTTGGAGGGCTAAGAGAAGTAAGTCAGACAGTTCAGTTCAGTTCAGTCGCTCAGTCGTGTCCGACTCTTTGCGACCCCATGAATCGCAGCAGGCCAGGCCTCCCTGTCCATCACCAACTCCTGGAGTTCACTCAGACTCACGTCCATCGAATCAGTGATGCCATCCAGCCATCTCATCCTCTGTCGTCGCCTTCTCCTCCTGCCCCCAGCCCCTCCCAGCATCAGAGTCTTTTCCAATGAGTCAACTCTTCACATGAGGTGGCCAAAGTATTGGAGTTTCAGCTTTAGCATCATTCCTTCCTAAGAAATCCCAGGGCTGATGTCCTTCAGAATGGACTGGTTGGATCTCCTTGCAGTCCAAGGGACTCTCAAGAGTCTTCTCCAACACCACAGTTCAAAAGCAGCAATTCTTCAGAGCTCAACCTTCTTGACAGTCCAACTCACACATCCATACATGACCACTGGAAAAACCATAGCCTTGACCAGACGGACCTTTGTTGTCAGACAGAGAAGGACAAATACTGTGTGATATTGCTTATAGGTGGATCTAAAACATACAACAAGCCAGTGAATATAACAAAAAGGAAACAGGTACAGAGAACGAACTAGTTGTTATCAGTGGGAAGAGGGAAGGGGACAAGACAGGCACAGAGGATTAAGAGATACACGCCACGGTGTATAAAATAAATAAGCTACAAGGATATACTGTAGAGCACAGGGAATGTAGCCAGTACCTTATGATAAATATAAGGGAAACATAACCTTTGAAAATTGTGAATCACCGTGCTGTACACCTGAAACACATATACATCAACTATTCCTCAATTTAAAAAAAGAGACAAATTTTTCGGAATCTTTGGCTTCTTTTTCTGACCTAACCCCAGGCATGCCCCACTCCCTGACGCGCACACACACACATTTCCCAGCAATACCCCAGCAGCCATCAGCCTGACACCTACAGCTCAGGGAGGAGGAGCTGGTGGCCTCCCCCAGCTGGAGATGAGGCTCCACAGACAAGACGCAGATTGCCCCTGCCCAGCAGCCTCCAAACTCCCATGGGTGAGTGGAGAGTTTAGAGTTCACGTTCCTGAAAAGTCAGCCCATGCGTTTTCAGGCCCCGCTGCCCCAGGATCAACTTTTGGAAGCTCTGAACAACCATCTTCCCAGCTTTGAAATCGCCAAGTTCCCTCAAATGCCATAAAACTCAATGTAAACAGCTTTGCAACTCTAACCACGAGTGTGTCCCAGTCACCCCGAGAGGTTGCTAGGATATTATCTCAGGCGGGGAAGTCTCTCCGCCAAGTCTGAAGACCAACAGCGTGGTTTCACAGCACAGAAAGTGGACGGATCCGCACGGAACAAATGTCCTGTCCTCCAGCCAGCCCTCCCGGGGCGTCTGGCCCTTCTGGGTGCCCACAGGATGACGCAGCAGAACTCGGCTTCCCGAATTCCAGGGTGGGCTTGGCTGTGGGTCCCTGGGGGAAAGGCCCCCAAGCTGTATCCCTTGCACTGCCCCCTCCAGCCCCTCCACCCAAGCAGCGAGCACAGGTCACTCAGTCCTGGGAGAGACTGCGGGGTGGCCGTGGTCAGGGCGCTGGGCAGACCCCAAAGCTTCTGAGCGCAGCCACCTCGGGCTGTCTCTGGCCACAGTGCGAGAACGGGGGTTGTCCTCCCCGTGCCGTGGGACAGCGATCCCAGGATTTGCCGTTTCTCATGTTGAAAGCGCATGTTGATGATCTGACTCCATCAGTGTTCTTCCCCCAGAGACAGAAGAGGAGAAGGGCAAGATGAACGTGTGCTGGGGAGTAAGAGTGCCCCCGGGGGAGTAGGGGGACAAGGATGCCCGGCAGGGCTGTCTGAGCCCGTGGGAGGGGGCTTTTTTCCTCTTCCGTCTTCTCAGCTCAGACACGTGGGTTCACCCATCCAGTAGTGACTCCCCAGGGCCTTTGCGTATGCTATGCCCTCTGCCCTGGTTGTCCTGGCCCACCCCAAAGCCACGTCCCGGGGTGATCCAGGTCAGGAGGCCGCCCTCTGAGACCCCCAGGGCAGCAGGGGCCATGTCAGGATGTCACTGTCCAGGGCTTGGCTCCCCAGCAACAGGAGCCTTTCCTGCCTGGGTTTCAGTTCTTACTCTGTTTTCTTTTTGTGGAGGCAGTCTGTATGAAGGTTGGAAAAGAATTTTCAGACAGAGAGCATTTCAGATGGGAGTGAGTTTATTAAGAACAAAGAGCAGAGATAATGTGGGCGCTGCGAGCACAGCAGGCCAACCTCCTGAAC
>NW_011494652.1:2465133-2472355 GCF_000754665.1 Bison bison bison | reverse complement strand
GCTGACAGTTTTCGGGGATTAGAAGCCAATTTTTATAGCCTCAAGACAAAGAAACTTCCTGCTGGAAGGGTGGCATTAGGTGATTGGTTGGGGGGCTATAGGGTGTTTACTGGAGTGGGCATCTTTGTTTAATTAGGAGTCAGGAAGCTTGTTAGTGATGATCAGGGGCATCATTGGGCAATGGTTACAACCATTGGGCAATGGTTACAAGGGGGCTGTCAGCCTCGGAGGTGCGCTGGGTTCTGTCGTCTTGGTGCAAGGCCTGCGGCCTGGGAGGCAGGACTCAACACTTTCCAAAGCTGGAGCCCAGTGCCCACAGCAAATCCTTATTAAGGACGGGGGAAAAAAAATCTCTATTAAAGACGGCCAGTGCTCTCAGCCCCAGAGGGACTAGAGTGAGTGCCAACCGGGCCACCGGGCCCCACACCGCGAACCAGTGAGGCTGAGCCGAGCTTCCCCCGGGGGAGGCCCTCTTATCTGGGGCCGGAACGGCCTTTGTTGTGGGCTGTCCTGTGTCCTGAAGGAAGGTGAGCAGCGCCCATGGCCCTGCCCCGTCTAGACCCCAGGAGCACCCCCTCCCAGTAAAATGCCTCTAGACATCGCCAAGTGTCCCTGGGGGATAAAATCACCAGGCTCCCCACCCCACCCCCACCCCGCGGAGAACCTCAGCCCCAGGGTGGCTGAGCTGCCCCTGCCCCTCGGGACGCCCACAGGGAAGGGGAAGGGAGAGAACGAGAGTCCATCCTGAGGTCAAGCTCCCCTCCCCACGCCCAGCTGGCAGCGTGTTATCGTCCACTCCGCTCAACAAGGCAGGGCCGCCCAGAGGCAGGTGGGGGGGGGGGAGGCCTGGGAGCAGGTGTGAATCCCGCCCTTGACCCCATCCACCTGTGACCTCCCTCCACGGGCCTGTGAAGGGTCGACTCAGACAGGATCATCCGGGGAATAAGAGAGCTTTACTGCACAGAGGCTCACGGAAGCCAGCTGCAGGATGATGGGCTTGGGAAACAAAGTCCCAGCGGGTGCCAGGCTCCCTGACCTACCCAGAGGGCAGTGCCAGTGGGCATGAGACAGAAGGACAATGATTTATCCCAGGTCCAAATCCATACAGGCAGAGACCCAGGGGAAACCAGCAGGGCAAAGGTCAGGGCAATGAGAAGTGGGAGGCCAGCAGCCGGGCCCAGGCGGCACTTACACTGGAGACCAGAGCTCAGGAGTGACCCGCCATGACCTGGTTTACCTTAGAAAGGACAGCGATCTCCAGATACCACAGGTGTGTCCTTTCCTGCCTTCTGCTGGCACACCGCCCCGGGGGACATTACCTCTCATCTGGACAGCTGGACAGCCTCCCTGGCTTCCTACCTGCTCTCCCCACCTCCGCTGGACACGCCACCCCACCCCCAATCTTTGCTCCACCTAAAAAGCAAACCAGCCACGCCCTGGGCCGAAGCCCTGGGTGGCTTGTCTCCCATTCTCCCAGGCAGCCTTCAGATCTCAGCTCGAGCAGACGGTATCTGGGAGGTGTTCCTCAGCCTCCCTGGCAAGGACCAGTGCCATGTGGCACGCCCTCCTGACTCCAGGAGGGGCCTTGCCATCGCCGCAAGTCCCAGATGACCATGTTCACTGGTCTCTGTGCTTTTTCAGATCAACATCCATCTCCCCTATCAATCCCCAAGAGGCCAAGGATACAGGGCTTGGGCACATATATAGCTCTTAAAGGATGGCTCAGATGGTAAAAAAAAAATCTGCCTGCAATGCAGGAGACCTAGGTTCAATCCCTGAGTCAGGAAGATTCCCCTAAAGGAGGGCACGGCAACCCACTCCAGTATTCTTGCCTGGAGAACACCCAAGGACAGGGGAGCCTGGCAGGCTACAGTCCGTGGGGAGTTAGACATGACTGAGTGACTTTTTCACTAACCGATAGCTGAATGAATGAAATTGACACAGACAAGGGCGGTCTCTCTTCTAGAGGCAGAGAGACAGATTCCAGACTGCAGTGGCTATCGAGGCACTGCCCAGCCTGGCCACTGACCCCCCACCCAAGCAGCTGCTATTCTGGACGGTGAAGCCAGACCTGCCAGTGACACCTGGTGACCTCGGAAGGTGGGCCCTGGCAGACGGGGACCAGTGGGGAGGCCGGCAAGGTCCAGGGGTATTGTGGACACACAGGACCCGCCCCAGAGAAGGGCAGGCCACTGCCAGGCGTTGGCACACCAGGTGAGTCCGGCCACTGCTCAGACCCGGAGGATGTGTGTGAGGCTGGTCTTGCAGGCTGGATGCAGGTCCTTGAAAGGATCCCAAAGAGTAGAACTTTGCGAGCAGAGTTCCTAAGGAGAGCGGGGTCCGGAGGAGCCCGAGAGGACCATGACATGGCCACGGGGAGTGGACAGTCCCACCCGGCACGGGATGGATACAGAGGACTGAAGGCTTGCTCGGCCCCCACGGCCCTCCCCCCTCCCCCCGGGGACCAGGCTGCAGCGGGGCGAGAGTCCATATCAGCATGTCGGCCGTTTCCCACGCTGCCTCCTGCAATGGAGAGACCAGGTCCCCGGGGGAGGCTATTACAGGGACTGACCCAGGCCAGACCCGGAAGCCAGCACTGGGAGTCTCTCCAGGACCGGCCCCGACGAGCAGAAGACTCCCCCTGAGAGGCTTGGGTCGGCCACTTAGGCCGCCGTGTGCCCCAGGCTGGTGGGGAGGGGGGGACCCTGCCCCGGGTGGGCCCATGGGGGCTCATGGACCCTGGACAGCCCCTCCTGATTTCTCACCTTTGGGTTTGTCACTAAAAAAACTTGAGACCTTCTTTCTCCACCACCCAGGCCCCACCGTTTGAAGGTGGATCCAGGCAAGAGGGCTTCTGGATTCTCCAGCATCAGCAAAGGGGTCAGTGACCTCGTGGAAATGTGCTGTTCTTCTCGCATGAGCAGGGGCAGGTTACAATCCATCTTGGTAGAAAGGAATCTAACCTTGCCCTGTTGTGCAGACTCTTGGTGAAGACACTTGGAACATGTCCACCGCCTGACGAGGAAGTGTTTTCATGGGAATCGCTGACTCCCTGTTGACGCAGTCGCCAGCACCTGGGGAGAAAACACAGTCCCTCATTTGAATTCTCCTCGGGGGCCTGACGTGGGTGGACCAGGCGGGGCCTGGGGTGCAAAGTGCTGGCATGAAGACCCTAGGTCCCCGCAGGGCTTGACAGGGCCCAAGGGGCTCCCAGCCCAGGTGGGAGGAGAAGCTGGAACTCTGGGGAAGCTGAGGCAGAACGGGCCGGCACAGGCTGGGGAGTCGCAGTAAAGGCTGCCCTTCTCCATGGCTGGGGCGGCCGAAGTTCTGCCTGTGCTAATTCAAGGCAGCACGGGGCATGCCACCCCCAGCTGTGGCCAGGGCTGTAGGTCTGGCCTCCCCGGTCAGAGGGGCCTGGAGCTGGGAGAAGACAGAGGCCCCCAGACCCTCGGTCTCCAGCCTTTTCGGCGCCAGGAACGGGTTTCGTGGAACACAATTTTTCCATGGACCGGGAGCAGGGGGTGGTTCTGGGTGGTTCAAGTGCTTTATATTTGCTTTGTTGTTGTGTAGTCACTGAGTCTGACTCTTTTGAGACTCCATGGACCAGAGTCCACAGGATCCTCCGTCTTGCATTTATTTACTTTATTTACACTGCATTTATTTTATTTATACTCTCATTACATCAGCTCCATCACACACCATCAGGCATTCGATTCCAGAGGTTGGGGACTGGTACCCCAGACCAGGGAAGAATCTGCTCTCAAGACCCCCACCTGCTCCTCTGGGGGTGTCCTGCTCCGGAGCCAAGTGGCAGGACCCCCTGGGGCACAATGAAGGGTCTTCCTTGGCACCCACCCACACCCTCTCCTGGGCCACCTCCTCCCACCCACTTCAGGCGTCACCTCCGGTCCGGGATCAGGCTGGCTGTACCCACCAGCTTTCAGGCCTCAGTTGGCAGGAGCCGAGTAGCCAATGAAACCTCAACTCACCACAGCTTAGATGGCTAAGACTCCCAGCGAGGCTGGCTCTTGCCCTAAAGAACCCAAAATACAAAGTACAAAGCTCAGCAAACAGGAGCCACAGGAAGACAATTCCAAATCAGAGTCTGCGGAGATCATGGGATTGGGGCAGACTTGTGTTGTTCACCATTTCCTGGAGGCTGGTCCCTGGGATACAGGCCTCCAGCCTTGAGGGGCCTCAATCAGGAAAGACTCATTTCCTTGTGGAAGCTAATCAGGGTTGGTAGAGATGGCACCTGCCATCTCAGTAGCTCAGCAGCTACTTAGTGGACAGGAGGAAAGGAGGCGAGAAGGGCAGGAGATGAGGAAGGGAGAAAGTAGGGAGGAAGGGAGATGTTCCAAGCATCACAATTCATGGAAATATCCCCAGGCTTCAGCTTGTGCTTCTCAGTAAGCCCAGCTGACCCAGGTGTTCCTACCCCATCCCACCGTCCTCCCTAAGCTGACCCCGGGCACCTGTACTTTTAAAATCTCTCCAGATGACTCTGATTCACAGCCTGGCTGATTCCCAAGTGAGGCTGCAGTTTCTCCTGACTGTCAGGCCAGTCTCCTTCTCACATGGTGGGCTGTGTATCACGGCTGAGAGGAGAATTCCAAGTCGACAGAGGAAGTCTCAGCAAGCACCTCTCCCCACCGGCCTCCGGACAGTCAGGGTAGAAAGGCCTCCAGATTTTGCTCCCCTCCCCTCTGCGAACAAATGGAGAGGAGGGCCCACCCCAGCCCTGCCCTGGCCTGTTCGGTTCCCAGCGCCGGGCTCTCTCTGCACCCGTGAGCCCAGCCATCAGAGCAGCGGAGTGATGCGAGTCCGTGCCTGGGCCTGGCCGTCGAGGGGCCCCTGAGTCACTGATGTGCTTGGAGAACAAGGCCTGAACCTCCAGGAGGCTGGAGGGATGGAGACACAGGATGGATTGGTGGGAGGGGCGCTGGGGGCGGGATGGCTCTCTGGCATCTGCATGGCTGAGTCACCACGGGGAGAGTCGGGCGGGCTGGGCTGACCACAGGACAAGGAGTGGCTGTGATAAGGGACAGATTTCAGAGAAAGCGCCATCTCATACCTGCACCGCCCGGCCACATCTCCAAAGGCTGAGACCCCTCCCATGGACAGAGTGGACACGGCCCACGCGAAAGGGGGATCCGAGCACATTTAATGAAGGGAACCATTGTAGGTGTGAACTGAAACCAGAGGGGCTCGGGGAGCTGCCCGAGGCCCCCAGGGTGGGCAGCAGTGGGTGGGGAGCCCGTATCCTCAGGCCGAGGAGGTCAGGGAGGCACTGGTAGAACCAGCTGCAGCTGCAGCAGTGGGAGAGGAACTCGGCCGCGGCCAGCGAGGAGTCAGGACTAATTCCTCAGCCTCTCCCACCGGCTTCCATCAGCCATCAGCTGTTCACCTCGACCAGAGGCAAGGGCGGGATGGGGGGGCCCGTGCCGCCCCTGCAGGTCAGCCCCCCAGACACGGGGCTGAGAGGGGTGCAGAGAGGCACTGAGGGGCCCTGGGGAGTCTGACCACGCCCACCTGGCATTCAGGATGGAGCCCCCTGCCCCCAGGAGAGTGTTGGTCCCTGTGACCTGCCGTGTCCTCTGGTGGAGGAGTAGGGGCCTGCTGAGTCCTGCTCCCTGAGACATAGGATGCTGGGGTCCCCGCACAGGACCCCCGTGGGTGAACACAAGCCGGGGCCATCGGGCAATCTGCCATTAGGGCTTGCAGGCTGGGTCAGACTTCTTGCACGGCAGCGGCCCCCAGGGCCGGGGGTCAGACACCCCACCGGGGACTCAGACAGACCACCCCTCTCCTGGAGAGGGACCACAGGTCTGCGGAGGACAGACTAGGGCAGGACAGCCAGATGCTGGGGGCTGGCATTCTTGAGAACAGATGGATTTCCCCTCCAAGTGTGAGGCGAGGCAAGTCCTTGCCTTGACCACGAGTGGACTCCAGTCTGGCTGCTGTAGAGTTGGGAGGTTAGGGGAGACACCCACTGCAGTCCCCAGGAGAGCTGGTGGAGGCCGGGTGTCAGATTGCAGTTCAGCGCAGTGAGGCAGGTGAGTGACTGAGGTGAATCGTAGGGCTCTTTGGAAGGTCAGGAGCCCTGGAGGGGGCTGGCCGAGCTCCACTGGGAGAGGGCTGTTTGCGCCAGCAGGAAATTCCATCTCTGTTTCTGTGCTAAACAGTTTGGGAGTTGCCAGGCCAGGCCCATACACATGTCCCCTGAGAGGATATGACCAGCACCCACCTAGATACCGAAACTCACTTCCTTTGTAGTTTCCAGTTCTTTGTCCCATCATCCCCCATCTTAGCCAGAAGCCTAGAATCTTCCTCTTGAATCCTCCTCCACCGATGTGAAAGTCCAAGAACCTCACAAGCCCAAAGTGTTGCGTCTTACTCAGCATGCAGAGCCTGTTACACCCAAATTGCCAATGACTACAGCCATGAAATTAAAAGACGCTTGCTCATTGGAAGGAAAGCTTTGACAAACCTAAACAGTATATTAAAAAGCAGGAACATCACTTTGCCATCCAAGATCAGTATATCAAACCTATGGTTTTTCCAGTAGTCATGTACAGATGTGAGAGTCGGACCATAAAGAAGGCTGAGTGTTGAAGAATTGATGCTTTCAAATTGGGGTGCTGGAGAAGACTCTTGTCCCTTGGACAGCAAGGTGACCAAACCAGTCAATCCTAAAGGAGGTCAGTCCTGAATATTCATTGGAAGGACTGATGCTGAAACTGAAGTTCCAATACTTTGGCCACTTGCTATGAAGAACGAACCCATTGAAAAAGACCCTGATGCTGGGAAAAGTTGAAGACAAAAGGATAAGGGGGGCGGCAGAGGATAAAATGACTAGATACAGTCACAAACTCAGTGGACATGAATTTGAGCAAACTCTGGGAGACAGTGAAGGACAGAGGAGCCTGGCGGGCTGCAGTCCACGGATTCACATTGAGTTGGACGTGACTGAACAACAGCCTCTTCAGCTGCCACATGGTGTCGCTGTTGAGCACAGTCCCAGAACGTCCCTGCTGCTTGCCTGGGCTGGGGTCGCCCTGCTGAGGTCCTGGCAGGTCCTGCACTCAGGAGCCCATGGAGTCAAGGGCTTGTCACTTCTCCCCAGCAGGAGCTCCACTGTGGCAGCCCCAGCTCCCTTAACCTTCAGGTCAGCTAGGGAGAATGCAGATCCTTTGACACCTTCCGGGGGGCGGGGGGGGGG
>NW_011494652.1:2434110-2459885 GCF_000754665.1 Bison bison bison | reverse complement strand
GCCTCCTTCACACCCCATTTTTAATGAGGAGCCTGGGCGCGGCGGGGTGGGGAGTGCTTGTGTTTGCAGAGGCCTTCATCAGCGGCGGGTGAGGCTTGAGACATTTATTTATCTTTTCAGCCATAATGCATGAGCTCCCAGAGAAGAGACTGAAGGCCCAGGCATTCCTGGACGCTGGCATCACCGCTAAGGAGCAGGCAAGGGCTGCAGGCACGGCTGTCACCAGGTGACAGATGGGTCCCCTCTGGGGGCAGCCCAGCTCCAGCCTCCTCTGACTCCTGGAATGGCTTGGGAGGGGGGCGCAGAGGGGGCCCCCATTAGCAGGCACCTCTGTGCCCTTGCCAGGCTCTTTGTGTCCTTACCACAGCCCTGCTAAGGACCGGAGACAGCTCACGTTCTCCCAGGTGCTGTTTTCAGCACCGACAAAGCCATCTTCTGCACAGTCGCCCTGGGAAGGAGGCACCCTTATTATCCCAGTTTATAGATGGGCAAACTGAGGCAGATGGGGCCGATAAGCAGTGGGACACCCGACACCCAGGAGGCGCTCAGGGCCACGTGCCTGGGGTTGGACACCATGGCCCCCGACTTACAGGTGAGTGCACTGAGGCCTCAAGGCCACGGGTCCAGCCCAAGGTCACACAGGTGGAGCCACAGCCTTGGCTGGCAGCTGCCAAGGGCGGGACTGCCCACTGGCCGGTAGAGAGGGCTTGCCCTTCGAAGAAGTGTTAACCCCCCGGCCACAGGGCAGAGGAGCACGACCCCTCACTGCCCTGTCAGGGACCCCCACACGCTTTCTCTTAGCAGGCAGACCCAATCTCCCTTTCCTCCCTGTCCATCAGCTGCTGCTAATTCAAACAGCTCTCACCCCGGCCCACGGGGCAGCTAAAATCTCCAACAGCCCCGCCATCCTCGGGTGCTTCTGATTGCAAGCAACAGGAACTTAACCAAATCTTAGAGACGAGAACCACCAGGTCAGATTGCCACGGAGGTGAGGGCGTCCACTAAGCCCCGCCCCTCTGGGCCTCGTTAGGAAGTTGTATCTCTCTTCTCGGCCACCCCTGCTCATCCCCAAGGGGCGGGTGACAGAGATACACCAGCATCTCCAGTCCGTGTCTCACCCAGGCTCCCAGCAACACTCCCAGGGCCAACTCACCCTGGACCAGTACAGGCCACCTGGCTTCCCTGGGCCTGCCGCTGCAGTCCAGACTGCCAGGGCTCGAGGCCGCCTAGGGGGCCGGCCCCCCCAAAGCTGAAGAGAGAAACTGGCCCCACCTGGGCCTCATGATCGGAGTGGGGAGACTGGAAGAAAGCTGGGACCCAAGAAGCAAAATCTGTGCCTATGCCCCTGAGACCACGCACACAGTCTCTGCCCACCATGGGCCTGGGAGGACATGGAAGGACCAGGAGTGACCGCTGCCCGTGACTGGGGGTCGGGAAGTACTTCGCTGCCGGCTGTTACTGAAGCTCCGCAGGGCACAGACCAGAGGGGACGAAGCCCCCGGCCACTCCTGCCGACATCACCCGCTTCTCCTCTGCGCCGGCCTTGACCTCGAAACCCCCGCTATCTTACCCCTCACAACAAGACCACTCGCATCAGAGAATCTGCAGAGGGAACCTTCTGTGGAAGGTTTCTTGGGCTAGACGGAGGGGGTGCTTACATCTCACGCCCAGGGCTGTTTCCTGCCAAATCCAGAGAAGACGCGTGTCTGCATCGCAGGCTTCTCGCCCACAGCCCACCACAAGGTCCTCCTCGCCAGCCTTCCCCATCCTCCCCCCAGACTGCTGCTGCTGTGGGACCCAGCCTCAGGCTCCTCACGCCTCCGAGGGATCTGCTAACTTGTGGCAAAGACCACCACACATAAAATTCAGCTTTTCCATTTGCACAATTCAGCGGCATTTGATGAATCCACCATGTTCAACCATCATCGCCATCTTGTTCCAGAATATCTCCATCTCTCCAAAGGGAAACCTTGTACCCATGGCAGCCAGCCCATTCCCCCTCGTCCTGAACCCTGGCTCTCACCAATCAGCTTTAGGTCTCCCCAGCTCCGGAATTTTTGAAATTTCACAGAAATGAAATGGTACCGTCTGCAGCCTGTGGTGATCACCTTCTCTCCCTGAGAGTCATGTCCTCACAGCTCATGCATGGTGTAGCCCATGTCAGAATGTCAGCCCTCTTTATGGATGAAGAGTCTTCCGTGTCATGGAGACACCACAGTCTGTTTATTAGTTCCTCTGCTGGTGGACACTTGCATTGTCTCCACAATTTGGTATTGTAAGTAAGGCTGCAGTGAACCTTTGTCTAAGATCTTTTGTTTGAACACGTTTACTCTGGGCCAACTAAACCCTAGACCAGATTGTGTATGGGGTCTCAGGGGTGTAGGCACGGCTTTTGCTTCTTGGGTCCCAGCTTTTTCCCCAGTCTCGCCACTCCAGTCATGAGGCCCAGGTGGGGCCAGTTTCTCTCTTCAGCTTTGGGGGGAGGGCCGGCCCCCTAGGCGGCCTTGAGCCTGAGCAGTCTGGAACTATGGCGGCAGGCCCAGGGAAGCCAGGTGGCCCGAACTGGTCCAGGGCAACCTGGCCCTGGGTTAGTTGGTGGTTAGCACCACCCTAGAAGTGAAATTGCTGGGTTGTGTGTAATTCCACCTTTAACTTATGGAGGAAGCAAACTTTTTTCATGGAGATCAAGCCAGTCAATCCTAAAGGAAATCAACCCAGAATATTCATTGGAAGGACTGATGCTGAAGCTGAAGCTCCAATCCTTTGGCCACCTGATGCAAAGAGCCGACTCACTGGAAAAGACCCTGATGCTGGGAAAAATTGAGGGCAAAAGAAGAAGAAGGCGGCAGAGGATGAGACGATTGGATGGCATCATTAATTCAAATGGGCATGAACTTGAGTGAACTCCGGGAGATGGTGAGGGACAGGGAGGCCTGGCGTGCCACAGTCCATGGGGTCACAAAGAGAAGGACACAACTTAGCGACTGAACAAAAAACTTTTTTCTGTAGCGGCTCCAACGGTTTATAATCCTGGAGAGGGGTTTTGAAAAGCTGGCTTATAAGGTTACAAGTCCCTGGCACTTGTAAGCATCCACTGGACAGTAAAAAGGGAGGGACGTCCCCGGCCGTCCAGAGGTTAAGACTCGGCCTTCCGATGAAGGGGGTGCAGGTTCGATCCCTGGTCAGGGACCCCACATGCCTTATTTTCAGGGCCAAAAAACCGAAACATAAACCAGAAGCAATGATGTAACAAATTCAATAAAGACTTTAAAAGTGGTCCACATCAAAAACCTTTAAAAAGAATAAATAAAAGGGAGGTGGTCGGAAGTACAGTCTGTACAGACACCGATCTACACGCAAACTCTGCTGGGACTACTTGCAGGCTGCGTGCCCTTGAGAGAGTTACTCAAAGTCTCTGAGCTTCCCTTTCCTGATCCGTCCAACCAGGCTGTTTCGAGGGCTGAACGAACATGGCAGTGTCCAGGTTGGCTCCGGGCGCACAGCTAGTGCTCAGCAAGCCTCAGAGGTCTGGTCTCAGCTCACACGTCTCATCTCAGCAGGAGGGGAGGTGGCCCAGAGAGGCTGAGGTGCCCGCCCAGCCACAAGCAGCCAGATCTGCCGGCTTCTCCCCAGCCACAGGCAACCTCCCCACTGCAGAAACGGAACCTTAGACACCGTGCCGAGAGCAAGTCTTTAATGCTCATAAAATTCAAGGAACTCAATAATCCCAAATATGGTCTCCTATGCGTTTCTCCAGGAACCCAGCCCAGAAGGCAGAATCGAAACACAGCTCAGAAGGGAAAAAAATGCCACTCTTCTTTCCTTGGGTCTCTCTTTATAAGATCGCAGCGATCGTGTCACGGGGCCCAAACAAGAGCACTTATGCGACGCCCGCCAACTCCTGCAGCTCAGACCCCCTTGCTGACAATTCAAAATAACCCCATAACATGTCGGAAAATGATAAGCGGGTTCAGGTTTAATGGGCATAAGGAAACCCACTATTCTTGCTTATTGGAAGGACTTGTGGAGAAGAAACTGCTCTCGGATCAGATGTCTGCATGGTGCCTGCCCCTTCACTTAATCATCTAATAATGAGGATTTTTTTTTTTTTTAAGTTTCCAAAGAGATGTTTCTGGAAGGAGCCCAGCCGGGCCTGGCCAGGTGGCCTCGGCCTGCCCAGCTTTGACTCTCCACCACACCTCAGCGCCACGACCAGCCTGGGAGACCCAACTCCAGGTCTCGGCACCCCCTTTGAGCCATGGGGCGACTTCTGCCAAGCTGCTTCATTTCTTCAGCTGTCAGCTTTCTCACCAGCTGAACTGGTGCAAGCGGGTTTCACCCTTGAATGAGAAAACGAGATTCTAGGAGGGCTGAGTGCACAGGGAACTCGTGGAAAACCGTCACCCTTTATTTTTGCTGTCATCTGGCTGCCTCGCTGCTTTGACACATACAGAAGTCCCGCGAGCAAATCTCACACAGCCAGTCCAGACCGCACGGCGGCAGAAGGGGCGGCTACCTGCAGGCCACTCTGCCCCCCTCCACTCTTCACCTGGCCCCAGCTCTGCACCCAGCTGCGTCCTAAGGTGCTTCATTCATTTTGTCGTGACCGCGTCCCTAGGAATAAGGACCATCACGTCACTTTGTACTGCAGAGAAAACCCATGTCTAGGGAGGAGAAACCTGTCCTTGGTCTATGGGGGTGCCCAGTATCAGGGCCGCTCCCTGAAGGGCCTCGAGAGCCAAGCTCCACCTGCGGTGGAGGACAGCAAGGGCCAGGACAAGAGGTAGGTGGCACAGGCAGCCTTGTCTGCTTACCCAGGTTCATCCATCGTGGTCCAGTGACGGGGAGCTGAGAAAGTGGCCACGGCTTGGGCACTGAAGCAGCCATCCTGGCACATGGACAGCTAGTCGAGGCTGTCATTCACTGGGACTTCCCTTCCCACCTGCAGAGAAATACCTGAGTCCTCCCCACGGCCTGCACGCTGCCTGGGTTCCTCTGTGCTGTCTCCTTTTCCTCCTGCTCCAGTCATGCTGGGCTTCCTTCAGACAAATTCCTTCATGTGTCGGCTCCTCCTGGCCACAGGGCCTTTGCACATGCCTTTTCTGTGGGCTGGAATTCTTCTTGTCATCACCTCCTCACCTAGTTAAGTCACCTTTGGCCTTTTAGCGCCAGCATCAACTCCACTCCTTGGTGTAGGATGTTGAATAAGTAAGTGAAAGTCACTCAGTCATGTCCACCTCTTTGTGACCCCCCCGGACTATAGCCTGCCAGGCTCCTCTGTCCATGGGATTCTCCAGACAAGAATACTGCAGAGGGGAGCCATTCCCTTCTCCAGGGGGGTCTTCCCAACCCAGGGGTCGAACCCACATCTTCTTCATTGCAGGCAGATTCTTTACTGTCTGGGCCACCAGGGAAGTCCAAGATGTTGAATGCTGTCCCCCGAAAGATATGTCCAAGGGCTAACCCCCATATCTGTGAATGTGACCTTATTTAGCAATTGGTTTTTTAAATAAGGGATTTTTTAAAATGTTTATTTATTTATTTTTGACTGTGCTCAGTCTTCGTTGCTGCGCAGGCTATTCCCTAGTGGCAGCGAGTGGCAGCTAGGCAATGAGTTTCTCGTTGCGGAGGCTTTTCTTGTTGCAGAGCACGGGCTCTGAGGCTCTCAGGCTTCAGTAGCTGCAGCTCCCCGGCTCTAGAGCTCAGGCCCAATAGCTGCGGTGCACGGGCTTTGATGCCCTGCAGCACGTGGGATCTGCCCAGACCAGGGATCTAACCCGCCTCTCCTGCATTGACAGGTGGATTCTTTATCACTGAGCCACCAGGGAAGCCCAGCAATTGGGTTTTTGCAGTTGTAATCAAGGTAAGGATCAGAAGATGAGCTCATTCTAGGTTCAGGATGGATCGGGCCCTAAATCCAATGACAAGTGGCCTTTTAAGAAATAGAAAAGAAGACACAGAGAGACACAGAGAGGAAGGGGACAAGAAGATGGAAGGGAGATTGGGGGGATGCAGCGACAAGGCGAGAACACCAAGGCTCACTGGCAGCCCCCAGAAACTGGGAGACAGGCCGGAAGAGCTTCTCACTCAGATGAGATCGGGTGTGTTCAGGGTGGTGTGGCCGTAGACAGCTTCTCACTCAGAGCTGCCAGAAAGGGCCAACCTGTCCACACCTTGATCTGAGACTCCTGGCTGCCAGACTGTGAAAGGACCCGTTTCTGCTGTTTAATGCACCAGTTTGTGGTCATTCGTTACAGCAGCCCTGGGAAATAAATACACTTGGAAAGCCTGCCCTATGGGGGCAAGCGCCTCAGTTTACCCAGAGTGGAGGGCTTCCCGAGATTTGGGATTGCAGGGCCAAAGCCAGGACAGTCCCAGGTGGGTGGGGAAGTCAGTCAGTGCTCAGTTCTGGGAGATGCTTCTTGGCATGAACAGCTGGTCAGTAAGGATCAGGCTGCGTGTGAGGTGACCATCAGCTTGTCCTTGGGAGCATTCAAGCAGGGAGGCTGGAGGGAGGGGTGTCGTGGGGCCAGCCTACGCTGGATAAGAGCTGCAATCAACAGTCTAAGGTCCCCTGAGCCCCGGGGTTCTATGAGCATCCCATTCTGTACACAGAAGACCCTCAGCCTAGGTGGAAGGGCACAGGGCAGGGTTGGGGTGGGGAAGGCAGGCACCCGGGAGTACAGAGTATTGAATGATGACAATGAACTTAAAGGAATGATTGCAGCGTAAGAGCAAAACGAAGGCAAGCATCAAGGTAATAACAAAAGCTGGACCCATCTTAAAGGTGAGAAAGGCAACAGAAAGTTAGTTAACTTGTCCTTGACTCTGGATAATGGAGCTTGGGGTCGTCATAGAGGATGAGACGGTTGGATGGCATCACCAACTCAGTGGACATGAGGTTGAGCAAACTCTGGGAGATACTGAAGGACAGGGGAGCCTGGTGTACTTCAGTTCGTGGAGTCTCAAAGAGTTGAATGGGACTTAGTGACTGAACAACAACAGTCTTTATAGTTCGCAAAATACTTTCTTAAATAAAATGGAAATGTGTTTATTTTTCCTGTAAAAGTTCTGCGTATGTGATAAGAAACCATGCTCCCTGCTTTCAGTGACCCAGGCTTCTTACATCTGGTGCCCTACCATGTGAAGGCTCCATTCCCCAAGCCACTTCATAGTCTAAGATAGCTGCTTTCGCTCCAGCCATCACGGTTGTATCCCAGCTAGTGGGAGTGGGAGAGGAAAGGGAAAGGGCATCCTCTCTGTAGGATGCTTCCCGACTGTTGCATTCTTGCGTACCATCATAATAAATAGTAGGTGCAATAACGATATTTTGGAATCTTGACTAACATTTTCTCATTCAGTTATTTCATTAATCCCACCAACATCGTTTTATCACCTACCCTGTACCACTGGCCTCTCTACATACATCCATCGTATGTATTTCTCCCAACAACCCTCTAAGGCGGGTCCCAGCAAGCCTGTTTCACAGACAGGGAAACCGAGGCTCAGAGGAAATCAACTTGCCCGCAGCACTCCCCCTCACCCGAAGACACGGCAAGGCTGGAGCCAGAGCTCAGGGCCTTTGATGCCAGCCTGGCTCCAGCGCCCCACCCATCACTCCAGGCACCGGAGCTTCCTTCCTGCTCCGGGCCTCCCTGTGAGTCACCGCGGCCCCTTTGTGTTCCCTCTTCGTTTCCTTGTGATTCACATTGTCGGGCCCACCCCAGGTCACTCCTTGGAAGGAACACCCAGGTATGGAGAGTGGTGACTGAGCAGATGGCCTCCAGCGATGGCCGCCTTTTCCGTGGAGGCTAGACTCTCATGGAGGGACCGTGGGGGCCACCCCCTTCACTAGGAGATGAGACAGCCGGTTCTGCAGGGGGACTTCCTCCAGGCTGCTCCTTGTGGAGGTGCCCTGTGTGGCTGTCACCAGGCTCTTGGTTCAAGGCCATGACCCCAGCCAGCCTTGCCCCAGCAGACCAGCCTGCGGCCCAGCCCCTCCTCTGTGAGCACAAGGGCCATCGCACTTCAGCGTCCAGGACGTGTGGCTGTGCTGAGCCCAAGCCTGGCGCCCCAACGACATCGGCCACAGCCAACAGCTCACTCTTCCTGCCACCCTGCGTTTGCTGCACTCCCTGAATACTGGGGCAAGTGGTGAAGAACCCGCCTGCCAATGCAGGAGACATAAGGGATGTGGGTTCCATCCCTGGATTGGGAAGATCCCTTGGAGGAGGGCCTGGCAACCCACTCCAGTATTCTTGCCTGGAGAATCCCATGGACAGAGGAGGCTGATGGGCTACAGTCCACGGGGTCGCCAAGAGTCGGACACGACTGAAGTGACTCAGCACGCAGCATGCACTGGACACCCCAGAAATCCAGGGACGCCCAGCCTTCCTGAATCCTGCTCGGCAACAGTCTATTTTGTTGTTTCAAATCTGTGTATCCATTTTGTTGTGCAGTCGCTCAGTCGTGCCCGACTCTTTGCGACCCCGTGCACTGCAGGCCACCAGGCGTCCCTGTCCTTCGCTATCTCCCGGAGTTTGCTCAGTCTCATGTCCGTTGAATCAACGATGCCATCCACCCATATCCATATAGACCTCAGAGACACAGGCAGTTCTTCTGACACCTGGTCCTGTGCACCTAGACACCTAGCCTACTGCAAGCCCAGGGGGCCCCAGATTTGGGGAGCATGTCCCCTGACTCAGGCAGCACCCTGGGAAGCAGCTCTGAAAGCTATCAGAAGCCCATTAGGGCCATACCCCGGAGTGGGGGGTCCTGAGGCCACAGGTGGACTGAGCCGGCACCTCCATCCAGGGCCAGATGGAACGAGGACTTCGATTCTCACACAGTCAAAGGCAAAGAGGCCTCTGCAGCCGATTCCTTGGCTCCGTGACCAAATAAGGCAATATTACATTTCACTGTTTACAGCGGCGTGAAGCGGGCGGCTCAGAGGGCATGGGGAGAAGCTGTCCGCCCCATCCCTCCGTCCTCATCATCCAATAACCCTGTCCAAAGCCAGCTCTAAGTTCCTTATAGAAACAACCATTTGTCACTTTGTAAATACACTAACAAACCCCAGAGGTGACCCCGTCTCGCCTCCAGGCAGCTGGGTGGTGGAACCCTGCTTTGAACCACCACGCGCATGATTTAAAGGTCCTCTAAAAATTTTATTCCAGGGCCTGAGCAAAAACAGAGACTCTTCTTAAAGAGCCAGCTTCAGAGCGTCATGCATGAGGTGCCTTCCTGTGCCCTGAGAATTTATTTCAGACTTTCTTTTGCCAGTAAGACCGCAGCTGCAGCAAAGAGCCATGAGTGACCTCCTTGTCCCGACAGCATTTATAAAAGGAGACACGCGGTTGGCAGGGTTGAGTCTTAGTAATTGGTATTAATAATAAGACAAGTGTAAATGTTGAAAACCCATTAGGAGGCTTTAAGTGCTAAACAAAGCTTCAGCGTGCTGGCATTTGCACCCTGCGTGTGGACCAATCTGACCTACAGCTGAGAAAATTGGACCCCTGGGGGGTTCTGCAGCGTCTCTGTGACCCGGCGCTGTCCTTGCAGAGCACGTTTAGAGCCCAGGATGGGGGCATGGCTCTGGCGAAACGAGGAACAACAGAAGAGCATCAGTCTCACCTCCCAAAGGGAAGTTTTGAACCTGACGTTCTCCCCACGAGACCCCCTGCACTGCCCCCACGCCCTGCTTGCTGTCAGGAACAAGGTTACTTTCATCTCTTTTCTCCACCCCAAAGTAGCCTTTCTGGATGCAGAAGGAAATGTTTCCTGGAAGGAAGACCCAATGAGTGAACGACTGAATGGGTGAGCGAGTGAACGAGGAATGAATGGGTGAAATTTACTATTGCATCTCTCGCCAGTGGCAGCCTCCGATTTTCTGCCCTTGAGTCCCACGTGAGCTAGTACCGGATGGGTTTCCAGCGGCCAGGCGAGCCGGGACCAGCTTTGCGATAAAATCCTTGAGCCCAGAGTTGATTTCTGGGGAGACCACCAGCAAACTGGTCCTCAGTCTCCTGCCCTGCCACCCCCGAGATCCCCTCGTTGTCCCAGTTTCCTGCCCTGCCGCCCCCCAGATTCCCCTTGTCGTCCCAGTCCACCCCAGCCCCATGTTGCCCCCCTGCCTCCCTCACCGTCCACTCCCTCACGCCCGTCCTCCACTTAGGACAGCGACCGTGCCCCGGCCGGGGCTCTGAGCGAGGTCTGCGCTGACGGTGAGCTGGGACACTGGGCAGCCGGCCTGGGGCCCGTGGGGGGAGCCCGCTGGCACCCCCAGCTACCAGCCCTCCTAAACCCGCCCTCCTAAAGGAATTGTGATTCCCACTCCCAGATGATGAGTACGTTCTCAGGGGCCAAATGCAGCCTTTTTAGAGATCTCATCCCTGGTAGTCAGACCCACCTCGGTGGAGACCGGCCTGCACTGTGCCTTTCGCCGAGTTACCCGACATCAGCGCTCCTCCAAAACGGCCGCGTACGGACACGCCGGCCAGCAAGACAGGCGAGGATCCTTCGCCTTGAGATGTGAGAGGCAGCCAACACCTACTGAGTGCTTACCGGGTGCTCAGAATTGTTCCTGCTCTGCCCCTCTTAGCCCTCACCATGCCCTGCACTGCCGAGATGCCCTGGGGAGACAGAGGCACCACCAGCAGAGACAGTTCCTCCCGCTCTCCCCGAGACCTGTCGCTGGACAGCCACCTGCCTGGACCTCGCCCCCTCCCCCATGAAACAGAGACACACAGCCTCCATTTGCTGGTGAGAATGTTCACAGAGGGCGTGCATGGCATTGTTGAGTGCCTGGCACAGTGCGAGGAACAGAGTAGACGCTCAGGGAAGCACAGCTGGGTGATCTGGAGGCACCACTGCTGGCCAGGGGTTAGTGTTCACCACGAGACAGGACCACTCTCCTTCAACAACCTTGCCTCTTCGGAGCTGAAAATGAACGGATGAAGGGACAGGATCCCTGGGCACCGGTCCTCCCCTTGAGCAGATAATCAGACCAAGAGGACCCTGGCAGGTGGGTCACCCAGGACCATGGGTGGTCAGGGCTTGTGGATGCCACGCGGCAGGGGTCCGCTGGGATCCCGGGGATGTGTCCAAGCTGTGTGTTAATGATTAACCCACACGCTCTGAACCCTCTCGCCAGCTGACTCATTTTGCAAACTCTGCTGGCCCGCCGGAGCGGCCTCTACCCCTTCACCGGAGATTCCAGGGCAGAGGTGACCCGACCCGCCGTGGGGAACCAGCACCCACCTGAGGCCTACGCCCGGGACATGCTCTGATGGAGGAGACGGCAGTGGACCTCCTGCTAGCGAGTAAGGAGGGGGCCCCCCATGGGATGGGGGGCTGGGGAACGCTACTCCCTGCCCGACCCAGCCTGGACACCCTGTCTTGCCCTCCGAGACCCTGCGCAGGTCCAGGGAAGCCCCACAGACCCCAGCGTCCTGTGGTGCCCAGCCCAGCCGGACTCGGGGGTGGCGGAGGTGCGCCCCCAGGGTGGGCAGGTGACAGTGGGAATGTTCGTGCAAGACCCTCTCTCGGCGGGAAGCCCCTTCTTAAGAACAGGGAGCAGAGACCTGGCTTCTCCGCCTGGCACTGTTGACACCGAGTCACTCTGGCCGTGGGGGCTGCCCTGGGCCTTCCCGGGCGTTGAGAGGCACCCCGCCTCCACCCCCTGGAGGCCAGCAGCATCTGCCTCTGTGGTGACGCCTCCAAAACGTCCCCAGATGTGCCCCGGCGTCCCCACTGAGCCCCCGCGCCGCCAGTATGAAACGCTAACTGAGCACCCGACATTCTGCTGAGCACTCAGGCCCACAAGGTTGGCCCCGATGCGAACTGCCTGACCCTCCGTGCCTTGGTTTTCTCATCAGTAAAATGGGCCCAACAGGAGCAGCCACCCCACGGCACCCTGGGGTGGGAAACACTAGAGCTGAGATGTGCAAAGGGCTCTAAACACGGGGCCTGGTCCCCACCACGCGCTGTCGTGACCCCCCTTTCACACGAGAGAGTAAGGCTGGGCCCAGAGAGTGAAGTCGCTGGCCAGTGGGTCACACAGCTCGTGGCCTCGGGGCGGGAGGGACCCTCTCCGAGGCCTCCTGTGCTTGGAGGGGCTCCGTCTGCCTGGCGAGGCCACACTCGGTGGGCAAGGACCCACCAAGGACAGTTTGCCCCGCACCTCTCTTGGTGTCCTTCCAGCCGTCCTTAGGGAGGGCCTGCTTGGTGGGGCCAGGGCGCTGAGGCCTTCCTGGCAGCCAGGGATTAGCCAGATGGCTTTGGGGAGGGTGGAGGGTCTCTCTGAAGACAGAGTCCTCTTCCTGCTGTATAGGAAATCAGCCAATGAAGGCAAGCTTTGGATCCATCTGACTAGCACCCCTCTCCATCTTTGGATTAGTGAATGAATGAATGAATGACATCACTCTGTCTTGAGCGGATGAATGGAGGTAAAGATGAGGAATGAGGAGGTAGACTCACTGTCCCCCCGCCCACAGAGGGAGCCCCAGGACCTGAGCTGAGGCAGCCTCTCCTGTAGGACAGAGGGCACGGAAGTTGCTCTCAGTGGCCCCCGTTCTGTGCTTTCACATGGAGGTCAGAGGTCAGAGTCTACAGGGCTTCCTTGGCCAAAGCTGGAACACCCCCCAAGGAATGGCTCTCTGGCCTCCTGTGGGAGACAAGTTGCAAGGGCAGAGGGGGACGGGGTGAGGTTTTGCAAAAACGAGCGAATTAGCTGGAAAAGGATGAATTTTTATTTTTGGTTTGTTCTCAAAGTGTCTGAGAGTCAAGCCAGAGGGAGGAGGAATGTGAGTTGAGCAATCGGATGTTCAGAGGGGCCCTCAGCTTGCTGCCAAGGGTCACCAGGCCTTGGAGATCCCTGCCCTGAGGTTGACCCGAGACCCACTTCCTCCTCGGTTGCCCCCATGGGGGCACTGCTCTGCCTTCCTGGTGGGAGGGGCCGGCCTGATGCCCATAGAGGAGCAGGGGGAGTCCGCTCCAGGAACTGTGGGAAATGCCGATTCTCAGAGCAAGCACAGGAGACTTTTGATAGAGAAAGAAGAAAGAATTAATCACTCAGTCATGACCAACTCTTTCCTACCTCATGGACTGTCACCCACCAGGCTCCTCTGTCCATGGGATTCTCCAGACAACTAGACAGGAGTGGGTTGCCATTCCCTTCTCTAGTGGATCTTCCTGACCCAGGGATCAAACCTGAGTCTCCCGCTTCTCAGATGGACTCCTTACCATCTGAGCCACCAGGGAAGCCCCAAAAGCCTGCAGCACCCGGTATTCCCAGGGATCTCCCATCCAAGTACTAACCAGGCCCAGCCCTGTTTGGTTTCCAAGGTCAGACAAGATCAGGTGTGTTCAGGGTGGGATGGCCAGATGAGATTGCGGATGATACCAAAGGCAGGAAGAAGGGGCTGCTGCTGGGGTGCTTTCAGGAAAGGGTTGAGATGTGGTGGCCTGCTCCATCGACATCTAGAGAAGATGAGCTTGCTGGGGGCAACTCCACTCTGCCAGGAGCACTTCTTGGGCAGAATTTCTGTCCAGGAGCTGCCTAGTGAGTAATACTTCTATGCTAACTACACAGCCCATGGATTTGTGACCTGGTCTTAAGTTACCTTCCTGCTGGCAGCACAGGGCTGTAACTTGAAAGGGTCCCCTGGGGAGACTTCTTGTCATGCTTTGGAACCCGCATCCTTCCTTCTCCATTCCTTTGTCACTAAGCTCTAGGTCCTCAGAGACCTTTATCAGAAAGCGGGTATCTCCAAAGGAAAACAGTCAGACGTGTATCAGTCAGTCACACGCTAGTATAAACAAAGTTAGCAAATGGGTACCACTGCAGGATGTTAGACAGCTGAGGGACAATCTTGCCGTATGGTGTGGGGGCTGTGGGGAGGGTCCCCGGCAAGGGGTGCAGGTGAGAAATTTTCCCTCTCCAGCTGTCACCAAAGACCCCGGGTTTCCCTTTCAGGGCCGCGTGTGCTAACTTCCTCCCAGGGTGGAGGCTGGGAAGGGCTGCAGGGGATCTGGTCTGAGTCAGGGCTGAATCCCAGTGCCAGGACTGCCTAGCTGGTGTGACCTGGGGCTTCCCAGGTGGCACAAGTGGTAAAGAACCCACTTGCCAAGGCAGGAGACATAAGAGATGCCGGTTTTGACCCCTGGGTCAGGAAGATCCCCTGGAGAAGAAACGGCAGCATACTCCGGTGTATTTGCCAGGAGAATCCCATGGACAGAGGAGCCTGGCGGGCTCCAGTCCATTCAGTCACATGAAGCTGGACATCACTGAAGCCACTTAGCACGCACGGGTCAAACTCTCAGCTCCCAGCAGCCTCGTCTGTGAATCGGGCATGTCCCACCACAGAGGCCTGCTTGAAGGACAGGACATCAATGGCAGTGTTTTCCCTGGTGATGCTCATTGTCTGATGCTGGACCCAGGAAGAACCACACTTGTCTGCTGCCTCTATTTCGTCTCTGGAGTGAGGCCCTGAGCATCTGACTCTACTGGGAAATTGTGTCTCTCTTTTCACTAAGCAGAGAGGTTGTGAAATGCCGCTGTGGGGTTCTAGGGTAAGGAGAAAGACAGCTAGGGAGCTCTGGGAGACCCCGACGGCAGGAACGTGGCCAGGATGAATGACGTCACTCCTCAGCAATCAGAGGAGGGGTCTCTACGGGGAGGGAGGAGTTGCTGAAGGTCAGAGGCGATTATGGCAAGGGGGTGCACTCTAGTACCCTTAGGGTCTCAAAGGAAATCTATGCCAACAGGAAATGCAGGCAAGGAGGAAGAGAGGAAGGGAAGGAGGGAGGGAGGGACAGAAGGCGAGCTTGAAGGACCTTCTTGCTCCTGGGGACGGTGATGCTTCATAGCAGAAGCCTGGCCAGAGCGTGTTGAATCTGTCTCCAGCTGCCCCAGAGGCTGGCCCTCCAGGGAAGTGTTTTCTCAGAGCCAGTGGGTCCCCACCCAGCCCTATGGCGTGTCCCCGGGGAGGGTGGGGCAGAGCTGGGCTGACAGCAGCCACAGTGGCAAAGGCCTTCAAAGTGTCACCAGCCTCATCGATTAGTGGTCACGTGAACACCCTGTCGGGAAATGTTCTTCAGGCCACGGTCTTGGCCGCCACTCCGGAGGCAGGGCCTATTTGCTTTAGCAATTATCCTGTGCAGGTCTGAAGTGAGTGTTTATATAAGAGAAGCTCTGTGACCTCGCACAGTTCATGCCCCCTCTCTTGGGGTTGTTCTTCATCTTGATCATGATGAGAGAGCTGCACAAACAGCCACATGGTGGGGGGCAGGGGGAGGGAGGAGAGCCAGGGAACGTCTCTGTTGGTTCAACAGCAAGGGACAGAAAAAGTTCTCTTTAAAAAGTGACTCTCCAAAAAAATAATAATAATAATAATAAATTAATTAATTAATTGAAAGTGACTCTCCTATAAGAGAAGTCCGGAAGGGTTGGTGGGGAGCTTCATAAACTCATCAGAGACCAAGGGTCCCTCTCTCAGACCACTCTGCCATGCTTAGCAAAGGCATTCTCCTTGTGGCCCAAGATGACTGCCTGAGCTCAAGCCATCAAATCTGCATTCCAGTACAGGAAAGAGAAATGGCAGAGAAGGGTACTTTCCCTCCATGGAAGTTACCCACACACTTTGACTCATTCCCATTAGTCATACCAAGCTGTAAGGGAAGCCTAGCCATGCCATCTTTTTTTCTGAGTAAACATATGCCAGTTAAAAAACTAGGAATTCTCTTACGGAGAAAAAGGCTAGGAATAAATATTGGGAGGAAACTGTGACGAGGTTCGGGATGAATCCCTAGTCCTAGGGACAGGCCGTCAGCTGGCAAGGGACCTGGTATCCTCTCCTCACTCTGAGCCTTGGTCTCTCATCTGAAAAATGGGACAGCTGTTCCCAAATGGCCTCTGCTTCGGATAAGTGACTCTGTTTGAAACAAAAGTGAGAGCGAATTCAGAGAAACGCTGGAATATTTGACTGACAGGCTGTGTTTGGAAATGCCAGCTTATCTCGGTCTCCAATGCAGAGTGCGTGAGCATGCCTAGGCTTTTTTTTAAGTGAGTACATAGACATTTGGACACATATTTTCCAGTCCTGGCAAAATATGAGTGTTATTCCAAATGCACGGGCAGCAGGCACTGAATCAGTTACGAGACAAGCTTCACAAAAGACTGAAATGCCTCATTTCCTGGGTAGGAACACACACATTTGTGTTTCTCTCTGCTTTGGAAACTGTAAAACGCTGTCATTTTACAGCCACTCATTGCACATATCTTCATCCTGAAGCTGTATGACAACTCGTGTGCCTGCTGGATTTTCCTCTCGTGTTCACACTGTATTGTGATCAGATATTTCCATGTAAATATGCAGTATGAACTCTTACCTGCAGTATGCCTGAGGACGTGGTTCATAAATGCAAGAGGATTCCACTCCTTATTCTTCACCAGCACTCCTGAGTCAGACCAGTTGTGAGAGTAAAGCGAGCTGCCCATGGGGCCTTTGCACAGCTGTCCTGGGCCCCGAATTGTTATCGTTGTTCAGTCGCCAAGTCATGTCCGACTCTGTGACCCCATAGGCTGCAGCACGCCAGGCCTCCCTGTTCCTCACCATCTCTCGGAGTCTGCCCAAGTTCACGTCCATTGAATCGGCGATACCATCCAACCATCTCATCCTCTGTTGCCCTCTTCTCCAGAATATTCTTCCTCAAATACCTGCATAATTTCCCCCTCTTCACTCAGGCCTCACGCAAACACCCCTGCCTGTCCCCTGCCTGTGGCATCTTGTCATTCCCACTCCCCTCCTTTCACTTCATTTTTCTTCAAAACCCCTCCCTTTCCAGCACAGCATCATCTGTTTATTCTCTTTCTCCTGCATAGGAGTGAGATTCCATAGCAGCAAGAACTTTCTCAAAGCCCTCTGTCCTCAGCAGCTAGACTTGTGCCTGGGGGATTCAGATGCTCAATGAATATTTATCACCTCACGTCATCTGCTTTTCTAAATATTTTTCTGTTAGTCCTTAGAGAGAGACTCTACGAAAGATGAAAATAGTTGTTTGGGGGTATCTACTTTTTAATTTATTTTGTGGAAGTACAGTTGGTTTACAATGTTGTGTTAATTTCTGCCTACAGCAAAGTGATTCGGTTATACATACATTCTTTTTCATATTCTTTCCCATTATGGTTTATCACAGAATATTAAATATAGTTCCCTGTGCTACACAGGAGGACCTTGTTGCTTATCCATCCCATATCATGGTTTGCCTCTGCTGATCCCAGACTCCCAGTCCATCCACCCTCTTCACCCTCGGCAACCACAAGTCTGTGCTCCGTGCCTGTTACAGATACGTTCCTCTGGGTTGTATTTTAGGTTCTGTGTGTAAGTGGCCTCATATGGTGTTTGTCTTTCTCTCTGACTTCCGTCACTCAGTATGACGCTGCCGCACAACGGCGTTATCTCACGCATCTTTGCGGCTCAGGAGTATCCCACTGTGCGTATATGCACCACATCTTCTTTATCCGTCCATCTGCCCACGGACAGTTACATTGTTCCCCTGTCTTGGCAAGTGTGGAGAGTGTTGCCAGGAACATAGGAGTGTACGTATCTTTTTCAGTTAGAGTTCTGTCTGGATATATGCTCAAGAGTGGGCTGGCTGGCTCAAACGGCAACTTTATTTTTTAGCTTTTTTTAAGGAACCTCCGTACTGTTTTCCATAGTGGCTGCACCAACGTCCGTCTCCACCGAGTATAGAAGGGTTCCCTTCTCTCCACACCCTCTCCAGGATTTGTGATTCATGGACTTTTTGGTGATAGCCATTCTGACCGGCGTGAGGTGGTACCTCATTGTAGTATTGCTTTTGCGCTTCTCTAATAATTAGTGATGATGAGCATCTTGAAGATGAAAATGCTTTCAATCCTCCACGCTAGCAGTGGTGGGCATGGCTCTTTTTGGCTGGTACAGATTCTTCTCGAGCTCAGTCTACCTGAGTGTAAGCTTTTAAGATTCCATCTTGTCCCGAAAAGACTTTAACGTAGCTTACCAAGATCTGTAAAATTTATCAGAAATAAGATAATTTGAAAGTTTGCAAAGGAAAATGAAGCACAGGGAAAATAAGGTTCTGGAAGTACGATAAAGATAACCTTCAACGCTTCCTGAACGGCGGCTGTGAGCAAGACATGGCTTTCTGGGCTCTGGCTCACTTGTGCTTCATGATGACACTGATGCGTCCCATTTCACAGATAAGGAAACTGAGGCCAAGAAGGAGGAAGGCTTTTGCCCAAGATCACTGCACTGGCAAAAGGCAGGAAGGTGGGAGTCCGCAGTCTCTCAGCACATGGGAATCCCCCTCCCCTGGCCCTGTGCTCTTGGCCCCAAAGCCTGGATTGAGGAATGTGGGACCACCTGTGGGTGGCAGAGCCCTAAACGCCCGCTCGGGGGACCTCAAGATGAGCTGCTTCTGGGCATGAGTGAAAGCTCCGCTTTCCGTGGGTCAGGATTCCCAGCTGCAAGCAACAGAGGCCGAGTCTGGTTCTCCGTCTGGGACAAAGCATGACGCAAGGCCCTGTGGGGACAGACTGAGGGCCGCCTGGGAAGCCACGCGTGGGAAAGCCCGCGTCTTCCCGCAGCCCCTGCCCCTGCCACCAGGATGTCCTGCCCCTGCCCCCGGACAACAGCACCGCAGCCTTCCGAGACAATCCTAACCCTGCCTCTCTGGTCCAGAGGCCAGACCGCACACGGGCACGTCTGATTGGCCAAGCCCGGGTCACCTGAGCATGGCCCAGTTGCCAGGGAGACAGACCCGCAGCCTTCCCACCCGCTTCCATAGGGGTGGCTTTTTATCCATCAACATCACACCCAGAAGATCTCCCAACAGGAAGGGAGGCTGGGTGCTGAGCAGCCCCTCCGTCAAATGACCAAAACCGCCACATCCTCCCTGAGGAGTCCCCAGGACAGCCTCTCATGGGGGTCCACTGAGAACCACAAGCTCTAACTGCTGGAAAAGCCAGGAGTGAGGGGCTGGTGCCTTTCTGGGTCAAGGAAGCCCATGAATGAAGGGGTGGGAAAATTGAGCAGACCCAGGGCTGGCCCAGGACCCCCATTCAGGGGCAGTTTGGGCCCCTTTGTCACAGAGGCTTGTGGGTGCTTGGGGACCCTTGGGTTCTTGGCAGCTGCAAAAGCACCTTTATGGAGTTAATCAAGAACTCGGAAGCTTTAGGGTGCTGCCTCTCAACCCCTCCACTCCCCGCCACTCTCCAGGACCACCTGCCCTAAACAGCCTGTCTGGTCCCAGAACCGAAATCACCCCGCAGGCCAGTGCGAAGCTGGAGCTGTCTACCACGTGGGGTGACTTGCACTTCAGACTGTTCACTCCGAGCACACTGGCTGGCAGGGACGCAGCCGCCGACCGGCTTGCCTGTTTTAGTTCCCTCAGCTTTGTTTGGTTTGTTACGCTGTCCACGTGGTTGGGGTCAAAGCGCTCATACAGGGTGCGCCGCGAGCCTCTGTGCACCAGCCTCCCTCGCTGCCCTGCTCTGCTCTGTGCCCAGAGAGGACGGCAGGGGCCAGGAGACTGTGTCTGCTTGCCCCTGTCACCCTCTGGATTCTGGACGCGGCAGGCCACGGGGACCGGAGGACAGGAGAGGAACACTGATGTCTGTTCTCCCGGCCGCTCCCGCCAGGCTGGGCCCACTGCTGAGGCCACAGTGCCCAGATGCAGCCCATTCCTCCAGCCCGACCCCGAGGCCAGGCCCTCCCCTTCTCTCATCTCTGGGAATCTGCCTGTGGCCAGCATCTAAGTGCCTCTCCAGCCCTTATGATTTCCTCTAACCTGACCACACCTCTGCAAACCGTTATTTCATTAAACTTGTTTTGGGCTGACCTCCAAATTCATAAACGGGCACCCTAAGGACCAGCCCCTGAATGTGGCTGTATTTGGAGACGGGGCCTTTAAAGAAATAAATAAGGTAAAATGGGATCACTAGGGTGGGCCCTAATCCCACAGGACTAGGGTCCTGATAAGAAGAGGAGGTCAGGACACGGACACACACAGACGGACGACCCTGTGAGGACACAGGGAGGGGACAGCCGTCTGCACGCTCAGGAGGGGGGCCCCAGGAGGACCGGCCCCGCCCACACCTGGGTCTCGGATTCCAGCCTCCAGGACTGGAGACAGTGAATCCTGTTGTTTAAGCAAAGCCTCATGTCTCACTGGAAGGAGCTGGCTATTGGCTATCAGGCCCTAAATGGTATTAATACATATCACAGCAATTTCATATCAAGGGCTTAGAAGGTTCTAGGCGGGGTGCTTCCTACATGGATTCCCTTATCCTTGTCCCCACCCTCAAAGATGGGCACGTTGATGTCCCTGTTACCCCAAACCACAGAGCAGATACCCAGGCAGAGTCTGAGAAGGCTCCAGAGGGTGTGCGGCTGGGACCGATGCCCACTGGACTCATCCACACCGCACTTCTCTGACCACAAGAGGACGGGTTGCCCAGAGTGAAAACACAGCCAGCCACCACGTTCGCCCAAAATGGTCCTACATTCTTTAGACCGAAATTAAAAGAAGGGGCCGGAACACAGCTCTGGGTACTTCTTCCTGACCTGTCTCACCATCCCTGGCACAGGTGATGACTTGAGGGTCCTGCCCGTGTGCATGGAAACGGCTAGAAGATGCCCTTCCATCCCCAAATACTCCAGCTGCCGTGATCAAAGGCCGCAGAACTGGTACACATGCTGCCAACAGCTGGGTGTTGTTCCAGACCCTGCACTGTGGCTGACGGAGGGCTCGCCCCGCACCCAGCACCTCGCTCACCATGCAGGGCGCTGAGGGCCAGGCCTGCCCCTTGCCAGCAAGGCCACCTGTGCTGTGGGTGGGAGGTCGCTGACAGCTGCAGTGGGGACGAGGTGGGCGGCAGGGCTGCCTTTTCAGAGGGGGACACAGGGACTTCCCTGGTGGCCCAGGGGCTGCGACTCCACGCTACCAGCGCGGCGGGCCTGGGTTCGATCCCTGGTCAGGGAAGTTAGATCCCCTGTGCCACAACGAAAGATCCCGCACGCTGCAGCCACGAGCAAGGATTCCGAGTGCTACGACTGGGACCTGTCACAGCCAAACAGATTTAAAAAAATGGGGCGCGGCCCAGCCCAGCAGCCTGTGCAGCGGGCCAGGCCTCCATCCGACGCCCTCCTTCCCAGCCAGCACGGCCCCAAGCCTCAAAGGCTGACCGCTGTTGCTTTTTAAATCAAATGTTTCGTAAAGGGGAGCCTGAGGGCGGCCTGAGGACACGACTTACTCTGCTTTTCAAGGACAAAGGAGGCTGGCTCCCCATCGGCCTGGCCCTCGGATGACCGGCCCATGCACCATTGCCAGGCCATCGTGGGCGGAGTGTCGTCCAGGCCCTGAGCCCTTTGGAGATAGCCGGGGTCAGAGTTTCGCTTTTCCTTCTCAGATTCCCTCCCAAGTCTGGGAAAGCGTTATCTTGAGGGTCTGTGAACAGTCCTCTCTCTGAGTGGCTGTCATTTGCATATGTGGCTGAAAGAGGGGAAGAAAATCCCCCCAGGGGCCTCAAGGAGCCCTGCTCTGGGGGGAGGTGGCCGGTGTCCCCAGGGGCAATGCCGCTGACGTTTTCTTTGTCTGGGAATCAACATCTCCCAGGCAACTCTGAAGAAGGGGCTGTCCTTTGGGAGACATCTGTCCCCTTGTGCAGAAGACCCCGAGTGACTCCGGGGCTGCCCTGCGGTTCTGTGGGGGCCGGTCCTCCAGCCATCGGATGTGCTAACTTGCCCACAAGTACCGATATCAGATGGTGGAGTGGCCAAGTACCTGAAAACAGCTGAGCCTTAAGAAACAGATCCCCTGGGAAATGACAGATGCCTTCTTGATTGTTTTATTTTTAAAATAAACTCTATGGGAAGCGATCCTTCTCTGGAGACCGTTTTACCCTGGACTCCTGAGTAAAGCTTGATGTCTCAACTGGGGTGTGTATGTGTGTGTGTGTGTGCGCGTGCCTGCATTAGTCACTCAGTCATATGCGACTCTTTGCGACCCCATGGACCGTAGCCCACCAGGCTCCTCTGTCCATTGGCTTCTCCAGGCAAGAATAGTGGAGTGGGAGGCCATTTCCTCCTTCACTTCACTGAGGGCTCACTGGATAGTCCTTGGGCCTTGCGGGCGAGAAAGCACCAGGTGTGTTGAATTACAGATACATCTACCATCCTTAGATAAATCTGAAACCATCTGGAACCTGTCATCTCCCTACCATCAACCCCCACCCCCACCCGCCACCACCTCCGGTTTATAGCCAAGAGCCTTGGCATCGATACTCTTTACTCTGAAAAAAAAAAAAAAAAAAAAGGCTGTTTTCTTTCATGGGGCATCGAGCGTAAATATTTGCACCATTAATTAGAGTCCGTTTAATTCCCCAAACTCAAACAATATGGTCAGCCTTTAAGGGTAAACAGGCCACAAGACGTTAGTCATACCTGGAAGATCACTAGCGGAGTGTCTTCCCTCTGGCCCTTCACCAACTTCATTCTGCAAACAAACAAATAGACTAAGGTTGAGGAGAGGCCAAGGAGGCCCCAGCGTGAACTCTGGATGTAGGAAATAAAAAGGGCTGATTATGGGTTCTTTCTTTTGTTTCCATGGCCTTCTTGACCCATAATAATGTGTTGCAAGGAGCGTGGCGGGTCCATCCATGCAAATTCCAAATTCTAGAGAAACAAACGGGAGTTTGGTACAGTGCACTGGAAACAATTCTGGAGTTGACTAGAAATTTCTGGAACACATTGGACCTGGATATGACTCCCAGTTCTGCCACTTACTAGCTATGAGGACTTGGGCAAGCCTTAGTCCCCTCTGGGAGTCAGCTTCCTTAGCCATGAGTGGGAAGTATGACCCAGACCTCACGTGGCTGAGGTCACAGCCTCCTTAGCCGTGAGTGGGAAGTGTGACCCAGACCTCACATGGCTGAGGTCACCTGGGTAAAGATAACGTTGTTGTTCAGTCGCTCAGTCGTGTCTGACGCTTTGTGACCCCATGGACTGCAGCACGTCAGGCCTCCCTGCCCATCACCAACTCCCAGAGTTTGCTCAAACTCATGTCCGTTGAGTCGGTGACGCCATGCAACTATCTCATCCTCTGTCGTCCCCTTCTCCTCCTGCCTTCAATCTTTCCCAGCATCAGGGTCTTTTCCAAGGAGTCAGCTATTCACATCAGGTGGCCAAAGGATTGGAGTTTCAGCTTCAGCATCAGTCCTTCCAATGAATATTCAGGACTGATTTCCTTTAGGACTGACTAGTTTGATCTCCTTGCAGTCCAAGGGACTCACAAGAGTCTTCTCCAGCACCACAGTTTGAAAGCATCAATTCTTTGGTGCTCAGCCTTCTTCACAGTCCAGCTCTCTACATTGATAGATGACCACTGAAAGGACCATAGCTTTGACTATGAGTGAATATTTAATTCCAGCGACTTGTGTTGCCTGAAATCTCTGAGGCCAAGGCTACTCTCCTGTGTCTGCGGGGGAAGATGGACAACATGGGCTCACAAAGCCTGTGTAATGCCCGGAAGCCATCAGTGTTATTTCTGGTATTTCCCCAGAGGCAGTCCATGGGCCTGAGTGCTCTACAGACCTGCCTGAGTGCCAAGGGGACATGGGGAGAATGAAGTGTGGTCTTCACGCCCCTTGCAGGTACTTGGGGCGTGTCAGGGAAGAAATCTCAGTCTGGTGCCTGGAGCTCCATGCCCTCTTTACCAAGTGGTCTCCCAGGGATTGGCACCATGTCAGGCTCAGGGTCCCTGGGGCATAGACCCCAGGTCAACCTGAACATGGTTGTACTTTTATTGTCCTTTATTAAATTGTCACCTGCTGGTGATTCTGATTTTCCATTTCCAATCGCAGTATAGAGTTCTTTACAAATGCATTTGATAAGTCTCTAAGAAGGAAGGGTTTAAGTTCCAGCTCTTACCGTTGTGTGACCTCAGGCAAGGGACTGCTCCTCTCTGAGCCTTGGTTTCCTGAACTGTAAAGTGGGGATGATAATAGAATGGACGGCACAGAGCTAATAATTGTGAAGCGCTTGGAACAGGGCCTGGCACACAGTAAGTGCTATGTAAGAGCTTGTTACATAAACAGACGCCCAAGGGGAAGCGCCAGGCAGGTGGCTGCCTCTGTCGGCAGGCCCCGGCACGGGTTAAGGCCTTGGACACAGACCCGCTTCAGCTGTGGTCCTCTGCATCCGCGCGGGTGCCCAGGCTCACTCCAGCGACTGCGTGCCACAGTCGGGAGCCCCTCGTATCAGCAGCAAGCAGCTGCCTCCGGTCCCCAGCTGCCCAGAAGGCTGGGCTGGATTCTCCCAGCTCGCGGTCCTCTCTCTAGTCCTCCTCCTCCTTCCACTCCGCTCCCCCCTCCCCCCTGCCCCCTGCTCCCTCCTCCTCTTAGCCACTGAACTCTCTGTCAGCCTTGCCCAGGGCCTTGGGCCACCTTGGGACCCCCTCAGTCCTTGCAGGCACTTTCGTGAGACACTTCAGCTCCTTTCCGTTAATCTGTTTGTTTTGTCTGCATCAGGCCTTACAGTCTTCACTGTGGCACTTGTGACAAAGGGGCTTCTCAGTAGTTGTGGGGCTTAGGCTTAGTCGCCCCAGAGAATGTGAGATCTTAGTCCCCCAACCAGGGATCAAGCCCATGTCCCCTGCATTAGAAGGCAAATTCTAAACCGCTTGACCACCAGGGAAGCTCCCCTCCTCAAGTCCTTTCAAAAGGCTCCTTGGAAACAGCCTGAAGGACCATCAATGGATGAATAGACAAACAAATGTGACCTCGCCAGACCACAGAATATCATTCAATCACAAAAAGAAATGACATTCTGAAATATGCTATAATGTAGATGAGCCTCAAAAACATCATGGATTTTGAAAAAAAGAAAATTATGAGAAAAGAAAACCACTGTGGAACGGATGAGACACAAAAGACCACACGCGGTGCGATTCCGCTGATGTGAGGGTCAAGAATGGATCCGCCAGGGAGGAATGGGGACCTGATGGAGCCGGGGGCTGGTGCGATCCCACTGATGTGAGGGTCGTGGATGGATCCGCCAGGGAGGAACAGCGAGCTGACGGTTACCGGGGCGGGGAGGGGCAGTGACCCTCCGGGGTCCTGGGTTGTGCTCATAGTGATGGGCATGTTCTCGAACTACCAGGAAAGTCCCAAACGCCACTGAACTGGACTTTAAAATGGCTGATCTTATATTATGTGAAATGCACCCTGATGCCACTCCCCCTGCGCAGCCCCCGCAAGAAAGGACTTGCTTGTTCCGTTCAGGGCAGCTGCCTGAGCCCACAGTCGGCCGGGCCCTGCCTGCAGATTCCTCCCTCCCCCGACCCCATCATTTGCCAGGCCACCCTGTTCCGTCACTTCTGTTCCTTTTCCCGGCCTCTCCCCTAAAGCCACCCTTAACCCCCAGAAACCCACCCACGCCAGTTGGGTCCCAGGTCAGGGGCCACTCCAGCTCCGAGATGCCCCCAGGAGCCGCCTCTCCTGCCTTAAAGCGCCGGCAACGTGGCCCTGCCCGCTCATCTGGGGACACAAACAACACCCTCTAATCCAGGGCTTAGGATGCGCCAGGTTCTGGGCTGGAAGTGTCTCTCTCCAGCTTCCCCAAACCCTCGAGAGGCAGCTCCTGCCAAGCCCCTTTTCACCCATACACACTGAGGGGCCAAGAAGCAACTTGTCCACGGCTGGGTGGGTCCCTCTCCTTCCCTGTGAGGCCCGGGGC
>NW_011494652.1:2431060-2434010 GCF_000754665.1 Bison bison bison | reverse complement strand
CTTAACGCCTCTTCCAGCTTGCTTATCTCCTCAGACTGTACCAGTGCTCAGGGGGTGGGAGACACCCCTTGTACCCTCACCTCCTGCCAGCCCTGAGTAGGGGCCCTAGGCCCTGAGGAAGAGACGCTCAGAGGATCGGACTGGAATGAAAACAGACTTCTCGAGAAGAGAGCATTCCGGCGCCCTGTGACCCCGGACGTGTTCCAGGGAACAGTGACAGTGGAGGCAGGGTGTATGTGACAGGCTGGGCACCTCCTGGTCTCTCGGAGGGGCATGGGTGACTGCAGGGGCACAGAGGGATCTGCGGTTGTGTGTGTGACGGGCTGGGCACCTCCCGGTCTCTCGCAGGGGCATGGGTGACTGCAGGGGACACAGAGGGATCTGCGGTTGTGTATGTGACAGGCTGGGCACCTCCCGGTCTCTCGCAGGGGCTGGGTGACTGCAGGGGCACAGAGGGATCTGCGGTTGGGGGGTGGGTGGTGGCTGTAGGCCCCGTGACACTTCCCATCCAGGCAGCTCTGGCTTCTGACCCGCCCCCGAGCAGAATCTGGGGCAGTGGAGACCTTGAATGGAGTCTGATAAGGTCTGGGGAGGGCTGAGCCTGTCCCAGCGGGGCCCTGGCCTCACCCTACAAAGCCTATTTAAAACCAGCCCAGGGCCTGAGTGCTGGCCTTCGCTGCAAACTGCCTTCTCTCCCTCCCTCCCTCCCTTCCCCGCTTTGCCGAAAAGGGAAACCATTTTCCATAATTACAAGCATTGTGCTGCGTGATTACTGTATTCCGTAATGACGGCTGTGACAGCACGCGTACCCCCTCCCCGGGACAGTCCACTTGCCCCACTCTGCTTTTGACATCAACATCTTCCTGACTGCGCAGGGGGTGGGCGCTGGGGCTCCCCGGAAGGAAAAGGAGTTGGGACCCAGGGCACCCCTTCTTCTAGGGCACTCGCTCCCTGTCCAGGCCACAGGGGAGCCCAGCCTGGCAACATTTACCAAAATAGCAGCCGAAACCAATCTTTGTAAAAAAGAGCTGGTTTGGGTATTTACTGAAATATCTTTTAAAACTTGATAGGATGAAATATCTTTTTTAAAAGGGTTTGGATCTCCAACGGGCTCTTTTGCATATGTTGGACACAGCTGAAGGGTTTCATCAGAACGTAGCTTAATTGGAGCCAAGAAATGAAAAGAAGAAAAATGGCTTCGATCAGAATGAATCAACATCTATTAATGGCTGTTTAACATATTTCGGCTAATAATAATACGTTAAATAATGTGCATTTTAAACCTAGCTAACTAGACAATAGCTCTTCTCTGCCCTCAAAAGGTAAACAATGATGGTTAAAAATAGCCCCAGGACCTATTTACATTTTTTTCCTCCTGAGCGTTTTTTGGTTTATAGTTCATCATTCCAGGGGTTAGAATTCTAAAATTTTCTCTGTGTATTTACACAACGGAGCTATTGCTATGTATCACGTTGGCTATCAGACCTTTCCAAGAAAAATGAGTTCGTATCTGGACTCCCACACAACAGTGGTTTGGGTCAGCTGGAAGGGCTCTGGGAAATTCACGTGGCCCCAGCAAGGGCCCCTGCAGTGCCTCTTCTCCCTGCAGCTTCCCCTGCCCTCCTGGGTATACATCCGGGGTACACAGCCTCTGGGCAGCCTCTGCACAGAGTGACCCCCCACAGCTCCCCTCCAGGTGCTTCAAAGCCCAGTTTTTCAGTCTAGACCAAAACGAGATAAATACCAAGGACAATCCCAGGTCACCTCTCTCCCTGAGCCCCTGAGAGGAAGGAGGCCTGAGTCCCCTCTCTGTACACAGCACTTGGGGTGGGGGGCAGGGGAGAACTTTCCGGCAGGAAGCACTTCTTTGTGGTTTTGCTGCTACTAGAGCATTTCCACCGATCGGTACACGTGGCTGTCAATCCCAGCAGGCCTGGCGGGGTTGGGGGCGTCATTAGACGGCTTTCTAGTGGATGTGGTCTGTCCCCACAGAGGGGCCAGATCCAGTCTCCTCCCCAAGCCAGCCAAAGCCGGGGGGCTCACGGACTGCTTACTTGGCAGGGGAGCTAGGGGTCCCCAGCCTGGGTGAGTGGGCTCTCAGCGCCAGCCTGGCTCCTCCTCGGACTGCAGAAAGTGGGAGGTGGCCTTTCAAAAGGTGAAGCAGTCTGCTCCTGCCCCACCACTGCTCTGCAGTGATCAGGGAGCAGCTTAAGTGAACCTTTTGTTTAAGGCAGTTCTGCCTCAGAATTGATGGTATTTATCCGGAGATGTCATGGGTGTGAGGTCTGCAAAGACACAGGAGGCGCCTTGCCTGAGGCGCTCTGTGCACTCCTAGTGCCCACATAGCCGCTGCCCGGGAGGATGCTGGCATGTCCAGACCTCACCTTCTAAACAGGAACAGGGCTAGAGAGTGGTACCTCCGGCTCCTGGCCCTGAGCCAGCCTGCAGGATGTGGGGGAAGCCCCTGCGGGCACCCCTGGCTGAGTCCTCTTAGCCTCGCAGGCTGGAATCCTCAAATAACAGGAGTTTTCTCCTATTTGGGAACAGTTCTCACCTTATTCAGATTCCCAAGTTCTGCATAGGTGAGGGTTCAAGTTCAAGCCAAGCACTTGCCCTGTAATCTCCCGATCGCCTTCGCTTCCCTGGGCTTCACTACCTCCCGCCTCTGACAAGTTGAGAGTGATGACTTGGGGTCCCGCTGCCTAGGAGAGGGGGTAGCGCGCTCTCCGCTGACGCCCCACGCTGCGCTGGTCTCTCTGGGTCGTTGCCTCCTCTCCGCCCCCGCCCCCACCGCAGTCAGCACCCCCTTCCCGGGGCCCTATCTGGGGGCCCGCTGAGCACAGCGGCTCAGGGCTCCACTGTTCACCCCGACTGATAAGCGGGTCAGACAGCCGGTGGAGACGCGCCCCTCAGAGCAGGAGGCCGGGGCGGGCGGGACCCGCGGCGGATC
>NW_011494652.1:2425046-2430311 GCF_000754665.1 Bison bison bison | reverse complement strand
CGCGGCCCCCTGGCCGGCATCGGCCAGCCAAGCGGTTTCCCATTCCCGGGACAGAATCGTCCAAGCCCTAGGCGGATGGAAGGTTTTCGGATGTTTTTACAGGCGCTATTAATACACATAATATTTCCGTGCTCTTCCGGAGATTTATTCGCGATATAAAGTAACTGCTATGACTTGAAGTCATAATGGAAACTGCGTGAAACTTGGAGGGGGAGACAAGTGAGACTTGGACGGCAGTTGGGAGGGGGAGTCCCTGACTTCCTCCGCCCCTCCCTGAACATAAATCACGACCCTGGCTATTTTTGTACCAATAATTTTAAAATAAATGACCCAAGCCATGTTTCCTGGATGATTTTTTCCCCTCCCAGTTCAGAGGTTATTAAATAAACCTCAGAGAGGGACATTGACAAGGGGCTACAGCCTGCACTTGGCTTTAATTACGCAGCCGAATTCCAACCGGGAGCGCCCTGGTTGGTATGCTGTGCCCCGTGGTCAAAGCCACCTGCAACCAGGAGCCAGGAGCCGCTGAGGAGGAAGACCTCCTCCTTGTTCCTTGGTCGCTCCTCCTTCCCCCAACCTTCACCTCTTCTAGGGGTGGGGGATGCCCATGGAGAAACTTATCCTGGTGTCTGCTTCTTAAACAGCCCCAACTGGACTTCTTTCTAGAAATGACACCATACCCATCAAAGTCTTTTCAGGAGGAACAGAGAAGGCACTGCCAGCCAGAGGGGGAAGGCCAGACCTGGGAACGGGGAAGCTTGAGAAAGTCAGCCAGGAGGGCCTGGCTGTGCTGGCGCGAGGGGCCGCCTCCAGCCCTGTGGACATGATGCATTCATGAGTCCCAAACTCAGCATCTGTGAGCGGCTAAGCAAGGTCTTGCCTCCTGCTGGGCACCGAACTAAGCACTTCACATGTTCAACCCTCAGCCTAGCCCTGCAAGCTGGGAGCAGAATCATCCCCATTGTGCAGACAAAGAAGCTGAGACCACACAGCTAGCTCACGGGGCTACCGAGACTGGAGCCCAGGGTGACGCCTGGGTCCAGCTCCCATGAGATTTCTGGTCCTCCCTTGCCCCCACCAGGCAGAATCACCCAGGGATGCAGCTGGAGCTGTAATTCCTGCACACAGGAATGTACTAGCTGGGGGGGCTTGCTCTTTGGTTTTGAGAGTCTTTTAATTGGGGGGCGGGCCATATCTCTGACGTGAGGATCCGGGGGCTCTCAGGACGGTCTGATTCAGACGGGCTCCACCCCTAAAGCAGGCTTTCTGCTCCTTTCACCTGCGTCTCCGCTCTGTGTGATGGGCAGGGGTCTCGCCCCTCTTCTCCTGCTCTGGGCTTCAGCAGTGACAGGTCTAAGACCCTAGGACTAGCGCTCCAACCTCCATTCCTGGGTTTGCCACCGGGCACCCGCTTCTGCCACAGCCAGCATGCAAGAATGTGGGCGAACTCTGACAGCATCACCCTCCCTCTCTAGCTGTCTCAGTGGAGGCCCAGAGGCCGCACTCGCACGTGCGGGTCAATAGGAAGTAATAAAGCCACAGAGGTGGAGGATGGAAAGAGGCCTTAGCTCCCTCCTTGTCTCCGCGCCAGGCGCTGAGGCCCTGACCGCAGACGTCCTCACGGCGGGTGCAGCTGTGGAGAACCCGATTCTGAATCCCAGCCTTGCTGCGTGCGGCTCTGTGACCTTGCTCAACCTACCCAACCTCTCTGTGCCTTAGCTGTCAACCTGGAGGGTTTGAGTCTACAGCCTTTTTTCTATTCCTGCTCTGCTGTGCCTGAGTACTGCCCCTCCCCTCTGCATCACCACACGCATCTGTCCACAGCCCCAGGTGTGACGTTCTACCCAGCGTCCTGAGACATCCCAGGACCAGCTCAGTCTTGCTTCCCTGCAACAGTCATTACAGATGCTACCTCCTTCCCTGCCTTCTTTATAAGCTCCCTCGTTGTTTGTTAATAAGCTATTTATTCACAAGCCCATGGCCTGCACCTCCCACAAGGGCAGATGGAGTTAGGGCGAGGTGGACACAGGCACCCCTCCCCCAGGACATGTCCGCCCAACTCACTCCTGCTCATCCCTCAAAACCCTGCCAGGATGTCCCCTCCTCTTGGAAACCAGCCCATGTGCCTCTCTCCACTGATGACACCCTGGGCATGGGGAGCAGGAAGGAGGGCTGGTGGGTAAAGATGGTTGTTGGTTGAGCAGTTTGCTGTGGGCCGGGCGTCATCACAGTGAGTGAGGTGGACCCTGTTGTCTCCCCACTGGTGGATGAGAAAACCGAGGCATGGAGAGATTTCTGAAGGTCACAGAGCTGAGAAGCAGCAGATGCAAGGTGTGAACCCCAGGCAGCCTGGCTGTGGCTTGTCACCACACGCTGCTCCCCACTCAGAGAGGATGGGAGGGCTGGCCCCTGAAACTTTCACCTGCCTGTTCAGCAAACAGCTATGCAAGGCCTGCAGGGTGTCTGGTACTGCACCCTCTGGGCTTGGGACACAGCAGGGGACAAAGCAGACGCAGTCCTGGCCTTCGGAAAGCTTTCTTGACCACATAGAAGAATTCGATATCTCATATGTTGGCTGGTGATGAGTCCATGAAGATAAGTCGAACAAAATAGGGGGCGATTTTCAAAAGGATGGCCATATGCTCGATTTTCAAAAGGATGGCCATATGCTCGCTTGGGCAGCACACATACTAGAAAGGGTGGCCAGAGAAGCCCTCATCGGGAGGCAGCGCGGGACAGCACGCCTCAAAGAGGTGGAAGAAAGGCAAGCTGGGCAGAGGGAACAGCCAGTGCAAAGCCTTATGCCTGGAGTGCCCGAAACACGCCAGCTGGGCTCACGGAGTCCAAAGGGAGTGCGAGAGGCAGTCCAGATTGTCATGGGCCCCTGGAGCCTCTGGAAGGGTCTAGAGCGGATCTAGGTTTGGGCAGGATCCCCCTGGCTGCTTTGAAAGGGAAAGACAGGAAGGCTGAGGCGGGGAGGGCAGAAGCCAGTCCGGAGGCTCTTGCAGTAATCCAGGCGCGAGTCGCTGGTGACAAGCGGAGGGCAGTCTCCGGGTGTGTTTTGAGAGTAGAGCGGACAAGGATTGGCCACACATCACATGGAGGGTCTGAGAGTAAGAGAAAATTTAAAGAGCAGCTGGAAGATTTTTGGATTGAGCAGGAGAAACAGGTGTGGGTTAGGGTAGGTGAGGGGCTCACCTTTTGGGGTTTTTTTAGTTGACATTAAACAGAGATAACATTTTCATCATTTTTAAGCATACAAATCAGTGGCATTCAAGTCCTTTTCGAATGTTGTGCAGCCATCACCACTATCTATTTCTAAAACTCTTCTTATCATCCCCAAACAGAACCTGTGTGCTCATTAGGCAATAACTCTCCATTTTCCTCCCCCACCGCCAGGCCAGGGTAACATCTCCCCTACTTTCTGTCTCTATGAATTTGACTATTCTAGGTACTTCAGAGGAGCGAAATCACACAGTATCTGTTCTTCTGTGTCTGGCATATTTCATTTTACACGCTTTCAAGGTTCAAGGTATCAGAATTTCATTCCCTTCTATGACTGAATAACACTCCATCGAATGTGAGACCACATATTTCTTATCCATTCATTCAATGGACACTTGAGTTATTTCCCCCTTTTGGCTATTGTGGTTAAAGCTGCAACAAAAATTTGCATTCAAGTGTCTGTTTGAGTCCGTGTGTGTGGATGCTAAGTCGCTTCAGTAGTATCTGACTCTTTGCGACCCCGTGGACTGTAGCCCGCCAGGCTCCTCTGTCCATGGGGTCCTCCAGGAAGAATATTGGAGTGGGTTGCCATGCCCTCTTCCAGGGGATCTTTCTGACCCAGGGACTGAAGCCAGGTCTCCTGCATTGCAGGCAGATCTTCTAGTATCTGAGCCACCAGGGAAGCCCACATAGCCTTTGTTTATCTGTTAATTTCTTTGCCCAGTTTTTAGGGGTTGTTTGTGTTCTTGTTGTTGAATTGTAGGAGCTCTTTATATGTTCTGGATATTACACCCTTGCCATTGTAAGACATGCAGATGTTTGCGCTCCTCCTCCAGCTGGCCTTTTCCCTCCCTGGATCTTGTCCTCTGACACTTCACACACAGTGAGTGTCTCTTCTGTGCTGTCCTGTCACTCATGGAGGAAGCTGCCTGGTACCTGCAGTTTGACGCATAATTCAACTTAGAGGCAGATGATGCTCCATTTGGGGGCCGTTTACAGTGCCGGGAGCTGGAGATACAGGGTAGCCATGGTCCTGCTGCCATGAAGTTTACAGCCTGTGTTGATTTATGTTGTAATGTTCATTATGGAAGGGCCCTGATTCGGGCTAAGTAAGCCCTGTGTGCTGAGGACCCATCCACCCAGCTGTCCCACCACCTGCCTCACCTGAGCTGTCCCTTCCATCAGGCACACGACGGGTTGCATGGATCACGTCTGCCTCACTTGATGGGTCCATGCTGTAGCCCCAGCACAGGGCTTGGCAGAGGGAGTGGAGGATAACTGACGGTTCCTGTCCGCTCATCCTGTTTTAGGCACTGTTCCAAGCCCTTTTCGTGCATCATTTCCTTTAATATTCACTTGATGAGTTGGTAACGCGTTAGTAATATCACGAGCCCCTTGTGACAGATGAGGAAACCAAGGCACAGAGACACCAAGTAACATGCCCAGGCTCACACAGCCGAGGGCGCCCTGGGGATCAGTCAGCGTGGCTGGAGGTGGGCGGATCCTGAGACTCAGGTCAGCGCTGGGGCCGCTGGACGAGGATCCAATCTGGGTCCCCAGCTCCAGACATGGGGTCCTCTGCAACTTGCTAACGCCTCCCCAGCCCTCTGACCGGGAGGCAGTCCTTGGGGTTGGGGGGTGGGGCCCTGCTGCTGCTGGAACCCCCACAGGGAGCCAGGTGTCTCTCACCAGCTCTTCCTCTCCCGAGCCTGGCTTTGCCTGGCGTGGGCGCCCCCAGCAGCCGGCAGGGCCCTCCGCCTCCAGCGCCGGGCACACGTGTCAGGGTTTTCACGCTGCGTAATGAAGTATCAAAAGCTTTCCGACCTTCAGAAATCCATTTGACCATGGTCACGTGGCCACTGGGTAGACAAATTACTAGTTTCATGCATTCAGCCCTCGGAGGGCCTGTGTGTGATGTGTTGCCTGGTAAGCCAGGCTGCTCGTTTGCAACCCAGGGGTCCCCTCACCCACCTAGGGGGCTTGCACCTCAATGCAGCCCCACTGGGCTCCGGGTTCCCACATGCACAGAGGAACCCCCCA
>NW_011494652.1:2424421-2424946 GCF_000754665.1 Bison bison bison | reverse complement strand
GAACCCCCCAGGCGCCACCCCCGCCGGGCAGCCGAAAGCTCCTCCCTCCGGCTGCCCCCCTGTTTGCCTCTGGGCGTGGAGGGCAAACATTCCCCTTGACACCCAAGATTTAATCCTTTCCTTTTCACACTAAACCGGAATGATTGCTGCCCACGTACGGCCTCGGGCGTATAATGACTTTTTAATGCATTTACATGGCACTTCGCTGGAGAAGTCTGAACACACTGTTTGGGATGGAAATGGAGCTACTGATGTGAGCTGTTAGAATAAGGCATAATTGAGCATATTTTTTATTACATTGTTTCCTGGTCAGAGAACAGCTGGGGACTGGGGGTTCCAGGGGAAGGAGAGTGAGTGAAAGCCCCGGTCTGTCCGCGGGTTCCCACTGCAAACTCTCTTGTTGAGGACTTCGGGCTCCGGGCTGGAGTGGGGCCCGCAGAGCATTCCTTCCTAACCCCAGCCCTGTCCTCAGTCCAGGAGGCTCAGATCGCTCCCACCGGCTCTGCGTGATGCTGTCACGCTTCT
>NW_011494652.1:2406265-2424321 GCF_000754665.1 Bison bison bison | reverse complement strand
CCCTCCCTTTACCTGGTCCGGTTGATACCAGTTCCCAAACACCCCTCAAAGCCTCCCCAGCTCCCCGTGTCTGGGCTACCCACTCCTCAATTCCCCTGTTGCCTCCAGGCTGGCCCCCTCCTCCCCACTGCGCTGGACCCCGCCAGCCCTCACCTGGCCTACAGGTGAAGCCCACCTGCCTCTCAGGGTTCCCTCTCGTCCCCAGCCCTTCCCCTCGCTGTTCAACCTCACTGACCTTCTTCTGGTCCTTCATCCCTTCTTTTCTGCTCCCTGGGCTCTTGGCCATTTCTCCCTCCAAGCTCCATCACCTCCTCCTGGAGGCTTTCCCTGACTCCGATGGCCAGCGGCGTCTCAGCACCTCTCCCCGACTACTTACAGTCATCCCTGTACCCGCTGCTAGGGGTATTCTATTAGCGTGGCTCTCCCAGCACTCTGCAGAGTTCCAGAAGGCCAGGCCTGAGTTGGTTTTTGCCAGTTTGGTTTTACGCACCCTCTGTTTGTCCTTAAACCCCTAAGACCAGAACTTGGAGGAGGCTGGGAGTGGGCAGGTGCCCGGACCAGCTCAGGACTCCTTTGCACAGGGTTTGTGGTCTCAGATGACCTCCTGGGAGTTAGGTGTATTTCATTTGTGTGCTATATGAAAAAGGAGTGATTTTAAGCAAAAAATACTCCACTGTGGATATTGGTATAGCATGGGAAGATTTCCCTTCAATAATTTTATTAATGTATTTGATTTTGGCTCTGCTGGGTCTTTGATGCTGCACGAGCTTCTCTCTAGTTGAGGTGCACAGGTTTCTCTTTGCGGCGGCGCCTCTTGTTGCAGAGCTCGGGCTCTGGGGCATGTGAGTTGCAGTCGTTGCGGCTCCCAGGCTCTAGAGCACAGGCTCAATGGTTGTGGCGCACAGGCTTAGCTGCTTCAAGGCATGTGGGATCTTCCTTGACCAGGGATCGAACCTGCATCTCCTGCATCGGCAGGTGGATTCTTTACCACTGAACCACCACGGAAGCCCCGGGAAGGTTTCCCCTTAATTGATAGGGAGCTAGATGATAGATAGATACATATAGTTAGGCAGATGATACAGAGATGGCTTACATAATGTGTTTTGTATAACACATACAATCTCTTTATATTGTGCTGTTCAGTCAGTTCCCTGGTGGTTCAGACAGTAAAGAGTCTCCCTGCAACGTGGGAGACCCGGGTTTGATCCCTGGGTCGGGAAGATCCCCTGGAGAAGGAAATGGCAACTCACTCCAGTATTCTTGCCTGGGAAATCCCATGGACGGAGGAGTCTGGTGGGCTACAGTCCATGGGGTTGCAAAGAGTCGGACACGACTTCACTTTCTTTCTATTCAGTCATTAAGTTGTGCCCGGCTCTTTGTGACACCACGGACTGCAGCGCCCCAGGCTTCCTTGTCCTTCACCATCTCTCGGAGTTTGCATTGAGTTGGTGATGCTATAGACTTTATTTATTTTTTAAAATATTTCTTTATTTGGGTGCACAGGGTCTTAGTTTTGGCACATGAGATCTTCACTCTTCATTGCAGGATGTAGGATCTTTAGTTGCAACATGTGGGTCTAGTTCCCTGACTGGGGAATCAAACCCAGGCCTCCTGCATTGGGAGCACAGAGTCTTAGCCACTGGAACACCAGGGAAATCCCCTGGGCTGTAGACTTTAGATGGTAGCCATCAGCTTGTGAAACCATCTTGAGCTGAGTTTACTGCACTTTATCATATGCGGACTCTTTCTTAATTCGTATTTTAACATCAGCATGCCTTACACCACTGACAGCTGGTTGTGGTTATAAATTAAACAATATGTGACTAAGAATACAAACAATTTAAACCTCTCGCTCGGCCAAAGCTCTGAGAGTTGTTAGAAGTGTCCAGCTGAGCCATAAATTGAGTCTTGACCTCAGCTGACCGCCTCATTCACACACAGAGGCTCTCCAACTTCCATCTCAAAGGGGAAATCTTTAACTAATTATGTCTTTGATTTTAATAAATAGTCATCGGAACAGGTGTTCTTCTGCCCTTAAAGAGGTTAACAAATGCCCTGGATCCCCTCCAGAGACCCTGGAATGAGAAAGCCAGGAAACAGGGACTCAGAGAGGTTGCGTGATATTCCTGAAGTCACGCAGCAGTTTGGTGACAGAGGTGGGGCCAGAGCTCCTGTTAGCTTACTCCAAGTCCAGTGCTGTCTCCCCTCTTCCCAAACCTAAGGAGGAGGTTAGAGTCGACAGATAATTAGCCTTGGAAGTCCCTTCGGGAGGCTGCAGTGCGGACCAGCCTTTAAGAAAGGCCTGGCGTCCCCTGTGTCTCTGGCCGCTTTGGAAGGGACACCATGTCTTTGGCTGGTGCCGGGTGAAGTCCAGGCTCTACAGTGCAGCGACTCTGGAGAATGCGCTGGGCTCCTCTGGGGCTGGGGTCCTGGGGGTGGGTGATGCCCACGCGCTGAAAGGCACGAGGGCCTGAGAGCTGAACAAAGAACAGCGGGTTCACCTCCCTGGACTCGGGCTCCCTGGGAGGCGGGTAGTGGGTGGAACGGCCTGCAGTGTTTGAATGTTTGTTCTTATCGCTGTTCTTTCGGGCGGGGAGGGAGGAGGGGATAGCCATCGTGGTTGCGAACCCAGCAGGAGAGTGGGGATGGCCCCCACATTCTGCTGCTTCACATTCTACCCTTGATCCTGCCTTTTGGAAAAAACACTCTCCTCCCGTCCCTCAAACAAAAGATTATCGCCAGTTTAAGGACTTCCCTGGCGGCTCAGCAGTAAAGAATCCGCCTGCAAAGCAGGAGCTGCTGGAGACACAGGTTCCATCCCTGGGTCGGGAAGATCCCCTGGAGGAGGAAATGGTAGTCCACTCCAGTATTCTTGCCTAGAGAATCCCATGGACAGAGGGCTCTGATGGGCTACAGTCCACGGGATCGCAAAGAGTCGGACACAATTTAGCGACTAAACGGCAACAACAAGTGCACAGAGTAAGATGCCCGGATCTCAGGTGCTGTTGGTTCTAACAGAGCTTCCCACACCTGTGTGACCCGTGCCCGTTAAGCAGGGCTTCCCTGGTGGTCCAGTGGTTAAGAGTTTGCCTTTCAATGCAGGCGACGCAGGTTTAGTCTCTGGTGGGGGAACTGGGCTTCCACTTGCCGCAGGACAGCTAAGCCTGCCTGCCACCACAACTAAGACTCAATGCAGTGAAATTAAAATAAAAAAAAAACACGAAATATTCCCATTGCCCCCAGACAGTGACCTCACACTCGTCTCCCATCAACCGCCCATCCCACCCCGACCGTGGACGAATTCTGCCTGTTCTAAACTTCTTATAGATGAGCGCACGGGGTGAGAACACCCCCGCGTCCAGTTTTGTGCAGGGCAGTGGCAGTTCTGCTGCTGGTCCGTCATATCGTGTGGATGGACCGAAGGCTACTGTCCATCCTCCTGGAAAGATTGGTTGTTTCCAGTTTGAAGCCTTTACGAATGGAGCTTCAAGGAACAGTGCTTTTTATGGCCATGTTTTCATTTCTCCAATAAACGCCTCCAGCTGAAATACAGGGGTCATAAGATAAAAGTGTGTTTAACTATTTAAGAAACTGCCGGGGTTGTTTCGTCACTCAGTAGTGTCCGACTCTTTGCAACCCCATGGACTATATCGCCCGCCAGGCTCCTCTGTCCATAGGATTCTCCAGGCAAAAATACTGGAGTGAGTTGCCATTCCCTTCTCCAGGGGATCTATCTTCCCGACCCAGGGATGGAACCCAGGTCTTCTGCATTGCAGGCAAATTCTTTACTGTCTGAGCCACCAGGAAAGCCTAAGATGGGAAGCACCAGGGAAGCAAGAAAATGCCAGCTGGTGGGCTAGACTGCTTCCCTCTTTCCATCCCCCCAAGCAGGGTCTGAGAACTGTGATTGGATCTGATGTATTGGACTGACTTACTATCTGCCCAAACTCTGGGAGATGGTGAAGGGCAGGGAAGCCTGGCGTGCTGCAGTCCATGGGGTCACAAAGAGTCGGACAAGACTTAGCAACTGAACAGCACCTATCTGCCCCTCCTCCTCCACTGATGTAAATGCCGGGTGGTCCAGGAGAGCATCTCTTGTGTGTCCTGAATCCTCAGCACGCCCGCAGTGCCAGCGTATAGTCGGTGCTCAGTAAACCTTTGCCGAATGCACGCGTTCCCACTTCTTCTCTGCTGCTGGTTGCCCAGGACCCGTGTGGCTCACTGAGGATCAAGTGGACCCGAGTCCCCATCTTTTTGTGAAAGAATCTGAGTGAGGGCACTCCCACGTCCACTGGAGACACCTGGGGGGGGGGTGTCTGATAACAGTGCGAAGGGCTTCCTCAAGGACAGAGGGCAGGGAGCCCCAAGTGTCCTGCATACAGTGTAGCCCCATTGTTGTGTTCTGAAAAGGCCCGGGGGCCGGGTGTAACCAGACGCGCGCCTCTGCTGAAGCGAAGTCTCAGGAAGGCACTTAACAGGGAACTCCCGGCAGGCTCTCCATAACTGAGCCTTTGTAACTGTAGCCCAGCCCAGGCAGGCTGGACGGGGATATTCAGTGGGGTCAGAGCAACGCACAATGAGCCCTTGGAGAGAAAGTGGACAGCACAAGCCGCTTGAAGTCCCATTTGTGTGTTTGGGCTAGACTTGGAAGAAGAAAATGAAACGTGCACCGTTCCTGGGGGAAAGCTTATATCAGTGTTTTCTTAGGAGAGAGGCTTGCTTCCCAAGAACCCAGAATCAGATCAGGTGGTTGACGAGCTTCTTCAGAGAAAGGACCCAGTAAGCACATGAAAAGGCCCGCAAGTTCATTAGTCATCAGGAAGTGCAAAGTGAAACCACAACTCGATACCATCCTACGCCCACCAGAGGGGCTAAAATGCAAAACGCAGACGATGCCAAGCTCAGGCCAGAGCACGGGGCCACAGCGCTCTCACAGGCTGCCCACGGGGGTGGGAGCTGATGCCGGAAACTTGAGAGCTGCAAGTCACTGAACCAGGCAGACTTGCTGCTCTACCCTTGAGATGCCCGGCCTTGGTCGTCTAGAGACACACATGCAGATTCCTTGCAGCAGTGCACACCACGGCCCCCAAATGGGACCCCCTGGATGCCTACCAACTCTGGGCCAGATACTTACACATGGTCCCTTCCAACCCCTGAGCCCTCTATAGCCCGACGTGAACTGCTCACAGCTACTCCCAACATCGGTGAGGAATCACCAAGGTTGCGATGAACAAAGGATGCTGGACTTGAACAAAAGGGACACACGCTGTGGGATCCTGTTTGTAGAACAAGCAGGATGGCGTCTGACCTGTTATAGAACATACAACAGCGAAATGCATCTGAGCAGACAAGAATCGGGGTAGTGGTTTCCCCTTGGGGGTCAGGAAGGGGGCTCCTGGGTGCTGGCCGCGTGCGAGTTCTTCGTTACCAAAAAGGCATCGTGTGTACCTGTCTCTGGCATGTGTGTGATGCTCCTGTGAGATGGTTTTAAGACATCAGGAGAGGGCAGTGCTGGAACCCACCCCTGCTTCAAGCTGCCTCAGCATTCTCGCTGACCATGTAATCCCACTGTGGAATTATGCATGGCATGGCTTCTCTCTAATGGGGTATCCTGTGTTGAGCTTGCCGCCAATCCCTACACAAGGGTGAGAGATCAACGGCAGGGCAGTTAGGACAGATTTCAGGCAGCTTCTGGGGGCTTCTCCTGCAGAGGTTCATAGAAGAGCCTTGGTCAGAGACCGGCTTCTCAGGTACAACGCCTGTCTCAGAAACCCAAGCTCACTCCTTATCAAGCAAAGAGTTGGCACACATTTTAAGTAGGGTATCCAGTAAACTAAGAGGTCTATCCTAGTGGGATCTTAGAACGGAGAATGCGGTGCCAGAGCCTTGAGTCCATGAGAGAGAATAAGTCAACGTGGATGAACTCACCTCTCAGAGCCACCATAAGAAATATATTAGTCAGCTTGCACTGTATAACAAACAACTTCAGAACCTAGTGGCTTGAAATAACGCATATTTATTGTTTCAGGTCCTTTCGGTGGGGTCAGAAATTCAGAAATGGCTTAGCTGAGCGATTCTGGCTTGGGAGTCCCTCAGGAGGTTATCGTCAAGATGTCATCCAGGGCTGCAGGTATCTGAAGGTTGTCCTGGGGCTGGAAGATCAGCCTCCAAGCGGAGCCTCCGCTCCGCACCACAGGGACATCTCCTCAGGCTACGTGAGCGTCCTCACAGCATGGCGGCAGGCTTCACCGGGGGCAGGAGGTCCAAGAGAGAGTGAGGAGGAGTCTGAAATGCCTCTGACAGCCTGCTCTCAGGAGTAACATGCTGTCATTTCTGCCTTATTCTATTCATTCGAAGCGAGACACTAAGCTCCGTCCATACTTAAGGGGAGGGAGATTGGGCTCCCTTCTGAGCACAGGAACACCCCAAAATTTGAGGACGTAACTTAAAACCACCGCAGCAAAACCCCAGGGACAGCAGTATTCTGGGAGCTTCTTTTGGCTTAGACTCTATGACCAACTACGGGATGGTACCAACTGTATCTAGCCCCCCTCCCCCTCCCGAGTCAGAAAGTGGCCTCAGCTGGCTGTGTCTACGGGGCCTAAGACCTCTGGGTGTCAGCCACCGTGTCCTCACCCTGGAGATCACACTCATTCTCCTCTAAGCATCACACGCCCGGAACCCAGCGTCCTGAGCAGCCCAGGGACCACACGCATCCTCGCCCACGAGTTGTCTGCAGCACCAGTTTTTAGATACTCATTTATTTGGCCATGCTGGGTCTTAGCTGCATCGTGCTGGGTTTTTTAGCTGCAGCACGTGGATCTTTAGTCGTGACATGTGGGATCTAATTCCCTGAGCAGGGATCAAACCCGGGCCCTTTGCATTGGGAACATGGGGTCTTAGCCACAGGAGCATCAGGGAAATCCCAGTAGCATCATGTTTTGAAGCAATAAGACAAAACGAGGCTTTGATTTTACAAAGTCTCAGCCAACTCTGACAAAGAGTGCCTGGTCACATTTGCTGAGTTTTTGGCAACTCGGCAGCATGTTGAAAAATTGGGCCCAATCACACATACAGGCTCATTCTGTGATTTCCAGGACACAACAGCAACCCTCAGTTCATGCTCAACAGGCCAAAAGAGAGCGGCCACTGTGGTATCCACTGTTGCAAGGTGAACCACCCAGAACAGTGGCTGCAAACAGCCACCCGCTATCTCTCATCAGGCTGTGCGTCGGGGGGCTGACTGGGGCCAGATGTGTGGTCAGTCTCCAGTGGGGACACTCCTGCATCCACAGTCAGCTGGTGGGTCAGCTGAGCTTGGCTGCTCAAGAGTAGCTGCGGTTCACGATGGACAAGCTGGCAGTTAGCTGGGATGGTGATGGGAGTCTCATGCTCCAGCAGGCTGGCCTGGGCTTGTTCACAGGGCAGTGGCCAGATCCAGGACAGAATGCAGTGCTCTCAAGGCCCCGTGAGGCTTGTCACTTTGCCTCTTTCTGTTGGCCAAACCAAGTCACAAGGCCAGCCCAGAAGCTGCAGAGACACACCCTGCCTCTTGACGGGAAGCGTTGCAAAGTAGTGTGGCAACAGGGCAGCTACTGGCCGGGGCAGGAGAATCATGGCCTCCTACAATCCACTACACATGTGGTCTTCTTGACTTGCTGCTGAAGAAGACGTTGGGTAGAACTCAACATCTTCCCGCTGTTGTTGTTATTGCTCTCTTGCTAAGTCGTGTCTTACTCTTTGCAACCCCATGAACTGCAGAACCCCAGGCTTCCCTGTCCTTCACCACCTCCCAGAGTTTGCTCAAGCTCATGTCCATTGAGTTGGTGATGCCATCCAACCATCTCATCCTCTGTTGCACACTTCTTTGGATAGAACTCAACATCTTCCCACTTGACCAGACCCTTTACCAACTGAGCTGTGAGGGAAGCCCATCTTCCCACTAAAAACTCTTAAAAAACCAAAAAGCACAGCTTTGAAACAGGGTTAGGAACATCTATTTCAAGCTAAGAGCCAAAATCACACTGAATAGTGATGTGTTACAAGTGGTTTCATTAAAATCAGGTACAAGTCAAGGATGCTGTGATCACCTCTGTCAATTATCAATGCCCTGAAACTTCTAGACTGTGCTATCAGGCAAGAAAATTCAATAATAATTGTGGTTGTCAAAAGAGGGAAATGAAACGGCCACTTACTGAAGACGATATGATGGCCTACCTGAAAAACCCAAAGTATCAGCTGAAACATGGCGATAATCATAAGGACAGCTCTGTCAGGGAGTCAGATGCTGACAACTCTCCAGAGCTACTGTGTGGCCAAAAGAACCAGTGTAACTGCTGGAAATTGCAGTGGAGAAAGGATGCAATCCAAGAGCAGGTGGGGGGAGTGGATAGAAATACCCTGTGAATAAACTTAAAAGGGTAAAATACCAATAGGCACAAAAATGTAAAGTTCTCCTGAGGAACAAAGGAAGGGAGGGATGGGGGAGGAAAGTTTGTATAAATGGATGGATGGATAAAAGAATAGATGGATGATTAATGAGTGGATGGGTGGATGGATGGGTGGGTGGTTGGGCAGATGGATGGATTGATGGACAGATGGATCAAGGATGGATGGATGGGTGGATGAGTGGGTTAGTGAGTAGACAGATGGATGGACAGATGGCTGGCTGGCTGGATCAACAGGGAGATGGATAGATGGGTGGATGAATGAATGGATGGAGTAGTGAATGGATGAGTGGATAGATGGATTAGTGAGTGGATGGATGGATGGACAGATGGCTGGCTGGATGGGTGGATGAACAAAGGATGGAGTAATAAAACAGATGTTTACACTCCAATTCTAAAATCATATTCTATGTAATTGATTGAGTAGGAGCTGGGCAATGATTGTTTCCTCCAGAATTCTATGTAATTGATTGAGTAGGAGCTGGGCAATGATTGTTTCCTCCAGAACAGTGACACGTGTTTGGAAATGGCCTAAATGCTCATCAGTGAGGGGTGAGGTACAATCTGTGGACACCCCACAAGGAGCAGCCCTCCCCCTCCCCCCCCTGCCACCTTCCCCATCCCCAGGAGCTCATCAGGGGTTCTGCCCATGCCGCCCACCCCACCCGACAGCCACACAGGTCCTCCCGGGGTCTCCTCATCTCACAGAGTTATCCTCAGCCCCCCATCTCGCTCAGCTTTGTCTCCTTGAGGGCAGGGTATGTTCCTGCCTCTTCAGCCAGAAATTTGTTGAGTGTCTTGTCTGTGCTGGGTGTGGGATTTATAGGGGTAAGTAAAACGGATGTGGTCTGGAGCACAGTTAAGTGACAAGAGAGGAAAAGGAGCATATTATAAAATGCTATCCCTCTTATCAATAAATACAACGCTGAGATGGATGGAGCATCGATTATATGCCAGATGCTGTGTGCGCCCCTTACCAAGCAGGTGCTGCCACCTCCTGATTCACAGAGGAGGCGACGGGGACGGTCACGCGGTCAGGAAGTGCTGAGGGCAGGTTCACACCCACGCGGGGGGACTGTGCACTTTGCTGAGCTCCAGCCACCTCTCCGGTGGCTGCGACAGGAATAACGCCTGTCCAGATGTCGTGTAGCATCCTCTGAGACGTAAGGCTTGTCACAGGCTTCTCCTTCTTCGTTAGTTTCTTAAAATATATCATGGAAAGACAGGACTATCCTTTTGGTGACTTCCCTGGTTTCTTTTAAACCTAGGAAATAATGTTTCAGTGCTCCTGGGAGAGGGTTACCATTTGGTCCCAAGGGAGGCCGACTTTATCAGCAAGGCTGTGAATGGCCCTTGACTTGCGGAATCAGAATTAGTAGGAAAAAATTCTCAGTGTGAGTGCCTTATGGTTGTCGCCACTGGTTGGGGAGCATCTCTTTTGTCTTCAGAACCCTAGCATGGGTTTCGTATCTAGTTTACTCCTCAGAGTGTCCCTGAAAGGCAGAGATCATTTCTACACTGAAACTGCAGTTCAGAAAGGTTAAGTAACTTGGCAAAGGTCACACAGCTTGCACCAATCTCTCAGAGCTGGAGACTTCTCTTTGCCAGTTTCAGAATCAAGGAGGAGGTGACATTGCTTAAAATGTCAATGAGAAAAACATGCTCGTTGGCACCCTGTCCAGGGTTATTCTAGGAAAGTCTGTGAGAAATTGCTATGGTTTGAAATCTCTGCTTCTCTATGGAGTCAGCCAAACATGGCCTCGTTGTTGATCTTTAGAAGCATATTTTTAGTGTGAGGTGGGTTGTGTTTATTTTTCTGATGGATAGCAAAGATGAGGTTTCTATAAATAAAACCTTGCCCCCCCCCATTTTACTTCCTGTGGACGATTCACAAGTGAGTTGACCAATCAAATGAGTTTACCAGCTCCAAAGAACTCAAAATGGAAAGTTCCCGTGAGTGAAGGGACCATCTCAGTCTTTAAAGAGCTTCTCCGTCTGGAGCCCCACGAGGTGGCTTTCCACGCCCGGTTAAGAGTGAGCCGGGGTACAATTTGATTGTTTTAATGATAATTATGTGATACGAGTACCAATTAAGGAATGCTTCTCTTCTAACTGAAAGCAGCCCACTTTCTGAACTGGAAAGCATTGTCGACCAAGTGATAAATCCATCTCTAGCTTTCAATCTGTGAAACAACTGGCACCAGTGTGGGGTCCCGAAGTACCCAGAGCCCCCAAGACTTGTGCTGCTCTTTGTTCTGGTCTCTGGGGATCTGAGGCCAGGCCCACAAGGGATCACCCTCCCCATACTGAGCCCCTGTGCCCCCTTAGCACCACGGCCGTGGAAGACCCTGTGCAAACTCTCAACACATGGGACAGGAGGCATTTACAGGAGCTCTTGCCTCGCGCTGCCACCAGTGAAGAAACCAGAGACGATGTTCTTGGGAAGAGAAGCCTCTGGAGACGATTTACACCCAGCATTTTCAGTTCTTACTGCTATGGAGACGAGTCCTGGTCCCTCACCACGCCTACTCAGCCCTCGAGCCACCTCCTCTCTCCCTGCAGGTGCGCCCCACCTGTGCTCTGAGCCTAGCACACGGCTGATGCTCTGGGAGTCTGCATCCAATGTGGTGCCCAGACGCTCTCCTACCAGAGCGTGTGTCCCAGTTGCCAACCTTGCTCCCTCCCTCCCTCCATCCCTTGTGGCTTCTTCCTGCCTGCCTGCGTCTTCCCTGTGTGACCCCAGCTCCCTGAAGGAACTTGCCAAGTCTAAGGACAGCACGGGCCACCAGTGTCCACAGTGACCTCGGAAGTGAGCCCAGCACGCATCTCCCATGCCTACCTGACTCCTCCGTTCTCCTCTCTGCCCTGCCCCCGGAGCACCTGTCCTTTCCTACACACACTGATCCTCTGAAGAGCCTTTAGCTCTGTTAATATTATTGTTACAGCAGATACATCAAATTTCCCCTCCTGCCCATCTTTGCGTGCTCACTGCGGCAGTGTTAACTGGATACGCACTGCAGTAAATCTCTCAAACTTTTCATCCCGCCGAACTGAAACTCTGAACTCACTGGACAGTTCTCCCTTTCCCCTCCCCTCTGCCCCGGTACTCACCACACTACCCTTTGCTCCTAAGAGTTTGTCTACTTTGAGTGCTTTGAGTAAAAGTGGCATGGTGCAATACTCGTGTTTTTGTGGCTGGTTTATTTTACTGAACGCTGGGTCTTCGTTGCTGAACAGGCTCTTCTCTCATTGCGGCGAGCAGGGACTATTCTTCGTTGCCGTGCACAGGCTTCTCTTTGCGGAGCTTTTCCTAGGAGTTGTGGTTTGAGGGCTCTAGGGCTCAGGCTCCGTAGTTGAGGTGCACAGACTTAGTTGCTCTGCAGCGTGTGGGATCTTCCCAGATCAGGGATCGAACCCATGTCTCCTGCATTGGCAGGTGGATTCTTTACCACTGAGCCACCCTGTCCTTCCCTTTCAAGGCTGAATTACCTTCCATAGGCTTCCCTGGTGGCTCAGACGGTAAAGAATCTGCCTGCAGTGCAGGAGACCTGGGTTTGATCCCTGGGTCAGAAAGATCCCCGGAGAAGGGAATGGCAACCCACTCCAGTATTCTTGCCTGGAGAATCCCATGGACAGAGGAGCCTGGCGGGCTACAGTCCACGGGGTCACAGAGTCGGACACGGCTGAGCGACTAACACTTTCGCTTTTTGCCTTTCGTTGTGTGGATGGACCGTATCGTCTTCATCCATTCATCTGTCAGTGGACACGGGTTGCTTCCACCCCTTGGCTGTTGTGAATAATGCTGCCGTGACACGGGGGTGCAGACACCTCTTTGAGATCCTGTTTTCACTTCTTTGGGGGATGTACCCACAGTGAGATTGCTGGATCGTAGGCTAGCTCTGTTTTTAATTTTTTGAGGAACCTCCACACTGCCTTTGATAGCAGCACTGTTTTGTACTCCCATCAATAGTGCACAAGAGTTCCAGTTTCTCTGCATCCTCAACGACCTGTGCTATTTTCCTTTTTTTTTTTTTTTTGATAGTAGCCACCATAACGTGTGTGAAGTGATACTTTGTTGTGCTTTTGATTGGCATTTCCTTGACAATTAGTGATGTTGAGCATCGTTTCATACACTCATTGCCCATCTGTATATCTTATTTGAAGAAATGTGTATTCAAGTCTTTTGCCAATCGTAATCAGATTTTTTGGGTTTGGATGTTGAGTTGAGTTCTTTCTGTCATCCGGATATGAACTCCTCATCAGAGGCATGGTTTGCAAATATTTTCTCCCTGTGTGTAAATTGCCTTTCACCTTATTGATGGTTTCCTTGGCTGCACAGAAGTTTTGAGTTTTCTGTAATCGCCCTTGTTTTTGCTTTTGTGGCCTCTGCGTTTGGTGTCATATGCAAGAAATCATCGCCAAATCCTGTGTCGTCAAGATTTCCCTTATGTTTTCTTCTAGGAATTTTATAGTTTCAAGTCTTCTGTTCAGCTCTTTGATCCATTTGGAGTTAATTTTTGTATGTAATGAAAAGTAAGGGTCCAGGTTCACTCTTTTGCTTGGGGAGATAGGTTCTCCCCAACCCGTTTGTTGAAACAACTGTCCCTTGCTCCATTGCATTAGGTGGTTCAACCAAATGATCTTGTTGAAGATAGTTTGACCATCTACGCAGGGGTGATCTCTGGCTTCTCTATCCTTTCCCATTTGTCTGTATGTCTGTCTTTCTGCCGTTACCACCATGTTTGTAAGCCTTGCCTTCATCTTTGGTGGTATGCTCTCTAAGATGCTTCCTCTTTTCCTCGAACTTTATTGACTTTTAATGTATTTCGCTGTGCCGGGTCTTAGTTGCCGCCCGTGGGGTCTCTGATCTTCGTTGCAGTGTGCTGGCTCTTTATTTGCAGCAAACGCTTAGTTGTGGCACGTGGGATCTAGTTCCCTGACCAGGGATCGAACCCTGGCCCCCTGCATTGGAAGCGTGGAGTCTTAGCCACTGGACCACCAGGGAAGTCCTTCCTTCAACTTTGAATGAAGCAAGTGCCCTTTAGAGTCGGTGGCCGGTGATGACCATGGAGACTTGTGCCAAGCGCCATCCTAAGTGCTGTCAGGTCACTATCCAGAGTGGAACCCCTTTGACCTCCCTGCCCATCCCGGGAGAAGGGACACCACCTCCAGGCAGCCCACATGGATGCAGTCCTCAGCATCCTGTGTCCTGCACATCTCTGTGAGCGGATGTTAAGGAGTTGAGGGAGAGCCTGATCCAGCCGCAGAGTCTCCAGCGAGACGAAGTCACGTCCCACAGATTAGCCATGGGCCCCTGGCGCCCAGACGGCCCCCTTGGGTCCAGATGCCATGGTTGTTTCCTGCATGCACCCCAGACGTCTGGAAAGATGACGTAGGCCTGGCAGATTTTGTTATTTCCTTCTCTTAACACCCGGCCAGAATTCATGCCAGTTGCGGACTGAAGGACAAAAGGCCTGTGGAGCAGCCAGTGTGAGTCCTGACAGGCCAGGACCAGTGATGGGCAGGGCCTCGTTCCAGTGGGGACTTCATCCAAGGGCTTCTGAGCATCCCTGGATACAGGTCTTTCCCGGGAGTCACGGCTCCAGCAGAACTGTCACTAGGAATTTTCATCCATCCCATTGAGGCTCCAGAAGGGCCACAGGCTGCGCCCAGGGAGGGAGCGGGGCCACTTCCTGCAGGGGGACCGGTGGGCACCCCTGCTGATGCTCCAGGGTCCCCATGTGAGAGGTGGGGTCGGAGGGCACCCCTCCAGGGAGTTGGTTGCAAAATGAGTGCAGATGCTCAAACTCCATAAATCTTGCTTTTGTTATTACTTTCCCCGTAACAATGGAAAGCCCCCTGCTTACTCTTGGCCTTCCAGGAGGAGATCCGGGAACCGCCCCCGCCGCGGCCCATATCCACAGATTCGAGCCTTAAGAGTTTCCTCAAACGTCACAAGAGTTAGGGAAGGTTACATGTCGTGCCTGTTTTTCACCTTAAAGGAAAATGCATTAGTCAACCAGGGCCACCATAACGAAGTCCCACAGCAAGGCAGCTTAGATAGCCCGATTCCCTGTCTCCAGTCCTGGAGGCTGGACTCCCAGACCCGGGTGTGGGCGGGGCTGGTCCTCCTGAGGCCTCTCTCCTGGGCGTGCGGACGGCCGTCTCCTCCCCGTGTCCTCACTGGCTCGTCCGTCTGTGTGTGTCTGTGTCCTGAGCTCCTCTTCCTGTAAGGACCCGAGTCCTGTGGGATTAGGGCCCGACCCTAGGGACCTCATTTTGACTCAGTCACCTCTTTAAAGCCTCGGCTCCAGATACAGCCACACTCTGAGGTGCTGGGGGTCAGGACTGCAAGACAGGAATTTTCTTTTTCTTTTTTTGGCTTCATGCCACAGCATGTGGAGTCTTAGTTCCCAGACCAGGGATCAAACCTGTGGCCCCTGTTTCCTGCAGTGGAAATGCAGTCTTAACCACTAGACCGCCGGGGAGTCCCCAAGGCAGGAATTTTGAGGTGACAAAATTGATGCTTTTGAACTGTGGCGTTGGAGAAGACTCTTGAGAGTCCCTTGGACTGCAAGGAGATCCAATCAGTCGATCCTAAAGGAAATCAGTCCTGAATATTCATTAGAAGGACTGACGCTGAAGCTGAAGCTCCAATACTTTGGCCACTTGATGTGAAGAATTGACTCATTAGAAAAGATCCTGATGCTGGGAAAGATTGAAGGCAGGAGGAGAAGGGGACAGCAGAGGATGAGATGGTTGGATGGCATCTCCAACTCGATGGACATGAGTTTGAGCAAGCTCCAGGAGATGGTGATGGACAGGGAAGCCTGGCATGCTGCAGTCCATGGGGTCGCAAAAAGTCAGACTAGACTGAGCGACTGAACAATAAAAATTCAGCCCACACAGGGAACTTGCATCTCAGCCACACAGCCAGGGACCCTGCTGTTCCCCATTCCTTCCCCCTTACCCAGATTGCTTCCCGGCGCTTGTGGGTTGGAGTCTCTGCAGGCTTCTCCTGCAGGAGCTGCTGATAACTTGTGACCAGGCTGGGGACGTCTTTCCCCATCTTCACCGGGGACTGTCTACACTGAACGGTCGTGGGAGGGGAGAGGAATTAGACAAGCCGGGGCAAAGGACTGTCTACACTGAACGGTCGTGGGAGGGGAGAGGAATTAGACAAGCCGGGGCAAAGGCACTCTGGCCCCCCTCTGCAGGTGCGGGCAGGTGGCCAGCACCCCCACATGGACTCAGCCGGTGCTTGGTCAAACCCCGTCACCTGCCAGAAGCTGCTCTGAGCACCTCGAGGAAGTTGCACGGTCATGAGACAGACAAACAGACACTCAAGAAACAACAGGCTGCTTGGCCATCCCTCCAACACAGACCGCTCCCGTCTCGGGTCCTGGTCCTTGCTGTCCCTCCTGTCCGAGTCGAGATGCATGAGCTCAGCCATCTCCCCCCGCACCCCACCACGAGAGGGCCCTCCCTTCTCCTGAGCCCACAGATTGTGTGATAGCTGTTCGCCACACCCCGCAGCTTCCCAGGTGGCACTAGTGGTAAAGAACGTGTCCACCAGTGAAGGAGACACAAGAGATGCAGGTTCGAGCCCTGGGTTGAGAAGATCCCCTGGAGGAGGGCATGGCAACCCACTCCAGTATTCTGGCCTGGAGAATCCCATGGACAGAGGAGCCTGGCGGGCTACAGTCCACAAAGTCGCAAAGAGTTGGATGTGACTGAGCGACTGAGCACACGCACTCTGCATTCTTCACGGATGTTACTATTTATTCCACTGGTATGTCAGCCCCCTGGGTCGGGGATTGTCCTGCTCATACCCGCTCTCAGTGCCTCCATACCTGTCTACACATAGTGGGTGCTCTGTGAATGTACAGGAGCAGGGATGTGTGGGGTGAGCAGTGGGAGGGAAGTCTGATGGAATATGCTGGGGGAATCCCAGGAAGGCCTCCTGGAGGAAGTGACAACTTCCAGGGTGGGTAGGCATTAGTCAGATGGAAAGGTGCAGGAAGGGTGTTCCGGGTGGAGGGAACAGCATATGCAAAAGCCTGGAGCGGGGAGAGGAGGATGGAGGACCCAAAAGACGGAGTTGGGCTGGAGGGCAGTGGGGGAGGCGACCTTGAAGAGTTGAGCACACGTTGCAACAGCCCCTGCCTCATCAGCCATCCCCGCCTCTGTCTCATGCCTCTGTCTGTAGCTCACAGAGGAGCACCCATGGATTTCTGACACTCACTGCAGCCAGCACCCTGGCACGTGCCAGCTGCCCACACACCCAGGGTGCAAGAGCCAGAGTCTTCTCACTTCCCCCAAGCAGGATCTGGGAAATGTCCTTTATCCATTAAAAAATATACATTTATTTCTCCTTTCCACATAGCTGGAGTATTTTTTAGGTGTTTCCAAGCTTTAGTGCTTTAAAAACATAAATATTTAAAGAGGTTCACCATTTGCCCCATCGATGAAATGCTGAGAGATGTATTCTTAGATCACTTTGTAAATATCAGCGGAGCACCAGAGTCCTGACTCATCCGTGCACCTCAAAGTTTCAACAGTTGGATTCTGTTGTAAATAGAATTGCTGCCTGTTGGAGATACTTTTATTGGGATTGATATCTATCCATCCATCCATTTGTTCATAGATTTATCCATCTGTCCTTCCAATCATCCACCATCCAACCGTCTATCCATCCATCTATCTGTGCAACTATCCATCCACCTTTCCAACCATCCATCTATCCAACCATCCATCCACCCATCCAACCATGCATCCATTCATGTATCCATCTACCCATCTATCCATCCCTCCATCCGGCCACCCTTTCATTCACAGGGGGTGCTGTGGTCCCACTAGAGAACAAGACCAGTCCCTGCCCTCAAGGAGTTCACAGTCTAGTGGGGAAGACAGACAAAAGGCAGCAATATCTCATACATTTCCAACTGGAAGGCGTGTAATGAAGGAAAAGCCTGGTGCTCTGAGAGTTTATACCAGATGAATCTCATCCAGCTCGGGATCAAGAAAGACTTTCCCAAGGAAAAACATATTTAAGCTGGAACCTGAAGGATGGGTAGGAGCTTGCCAGGAAAAAGGTGGAGAAAAGTATTTCAGGTGGTAGGACCAAAAAGTGCAAAGACCCTGAGGCAGTTAAGACTTGGCATGTTCAAGCAACTGAAACAAAGTCAGAGTAGCTGAGATAGCACTGTCTAAGGCTGAAGAGACCGAGAGGGCCTCGATCATGCTGTCTTCAAGACCAAATTATTAATTTGGACTTGATCTTAAGAGCGGAAGAGAAACCAGGGAAGAACTACAAATAGAGGAGGGCTAGTCATGTATGGATGTGAGAGTTGGACTGTGAAGAAAGCTGAGTGCCGAAGAATTGATGCTTTTGAACTGTGGTGTTGGAGAAGACTCTTGAGAGTCCCTTGGACTGCAAGGAGATCCAACCAGTCCATTCTAAAGGAGATCAGTCCTGGGTGTTCTTTGGAAGGAATGATGCTAAAGCTGAAACTCCAGTATTTTGGCCACCTCATGCGAAGAGTTGACTCATTGGAAAAGACTCTGATGCTGGGAGGGATTGAGGGCAGGAGGAAAAGGGGACGACAG
>NW_011494652.1:2402698-2406140 GCF_000754665.1 Bison bison bison | reverse complement strand
GAGGACGTGAGTTTGAGTGAACTCCAGGAGTTGGTGATGGACAGGGAGGCCTGGCGTGCTGCAATTCATGGGGTCGCAAAGAATCGGACACGACTGAGCGACTGAACTGAACTGAACTGAGGACTGGGTTTGCTTTTTCAAGTCAAGTTTTAATCAAATATACCATAAGTGGAGAAAAGTGCACGAATCCTAAACACGCTAATTAGCTCGGGATGCCATAACAAAATACCATAGACCAGGGACCTTGAAGAGTAGAAATCTATTTCTCACATTTCTGGAGGCTGGAATTCCAAGGTCAAAGTCCAGCAGGGGTGGGTTCTGGTGCGCGGCTTGCAGATGGCCACCTCTCTGCTGTGTCCTCACGTGGCCTTTCTTCTGTGTCTGGTGTCCCTATAGGACTAGAGCACCACCCTTGAGGTTAATGACGCCGTTTACCCTGAATTCCCGCCTTAATAAGGATTCTATCTCCAAATGTATTCCAGCTAGGGGTTAGGGCTTCCGCTAACGAATTTAGGAAAGATGCAATTCCATCCACAGCGGTACAGCTCAGACTTTCATAAAGTATGCACCCAGGTAACTCACATTCAGGGGAGAAAAAAAATGTGGCCTTTAGATGCACTTCTTACCCCTTCCCATCCCTCCACTGCACTCCCAACAGTTCCCATGTCTTCCAATGCCACGGAGCGTTTTGCCTGGTTCTAAATCACGTCCCAGTGGAACTGGGCAGCGAATACTCTAGCTTCCAGCTTCTCTGGCTCAGCATGTGCTTTGAGTGCCCTCCTTATATCCCATGCGTCTCATTCATCCCACACCACATGTTCTTGACAATCCTACTGCAGGCAGGTGGGCTGCTCTGAGTGTTCCGTGCAGGGCTTTCGGTGACCACGTGAGAGCGCTTCTGGAGGGAGTGGAACCACCAGGTCAAAGGTATGCACGGGTGGGGCTCTAGTAGATTACACCTCAACACTTTCTAAATCCCTAAGTGACGATCCGACCAGCACCTTGCCGACCGGGTGAGGAGGCAACCTGGAATCCAGAGGAGAGGGGGTGGTGATCAAGGGGATTCAGACACATGGACTGTTGACAGTTTGTAAGCCTTGCACCCAGGGCTCATCAGACCTTCCTAATTTCATGGCAGGCCTGCTGTCCCTTTAATTATAAAGCTTCAGGGCTCTGCTGCATCTCTGTCTCTTGATCATTTCACTCTTGGAGCCTCAGTTAAGTATTTGTGGCTGCTGTTGCTGTAATTGTTTGCTGAAAGGCTTAAAATCCTCAACCCAAGGGGGAAAGCAGGAGACATGCCAGTGAGTTAGCTTTGAGGGAATTATTCCCCATCCTACTTAGGCCCAATTCCTAGACGTTGATGGACAGCGGGCGTGCTGTGTGCAGGGCTCTTTCGGATGATCTGGGGGACTCACATGTATACCAGTGGGGCGCTGGGCCCAGACCAGGATGTGGCCTGGGAGGCGTCGAGCCCGGTCTCTTGCTGCTCTGTCACTATGGAGAAGGAGCGGAACCCTGGCTGGAGGTTGAGAAGACCGTGGTCTCAGCACTTCCAAAGGTGGATGGGACCTTGCTTTCCTTTGCCCTTTTTGCCGAGCTCACTGTGACTGTGGCTCCTGGTGACACCTGGACACGGCTTCCCACACAGCCGACGCGGCCACCCAGCAAGCTCCTGTCACTCCAAGTCGTCCTGTTCATCGTCGAGGAGGTGACTTCACTGCAGGGCAGCCCCGGCTCATGGCCCCTGCGGTCCGCTTGCCCAGTAGCCCTTTGAGGGCCAGGGAAAAGGGGAAGGACAGGACAAGGGAGGAGCCACATGACCCCACAGAGGTCAGGAGACACGCCCACAGCCACACAGCTGCATAGACTTTCCAAGCGATAGCTTACTGTGAGTGAGGTCGGATACATGATCTCCAAAGAAGATTTAGCTTTGGGACCAGGAAGCAGTCTTGATCACTCAAGAGCTTTTGTGTAGCAGACTTTTGTTAAAGTCTGGAAAAGGATAGAAAAAGTTTCTGACACAGACATAAGAAGGGGGACAGAGTGCCTCCCTCTCTAGTCTTCAGTTCAGCTCAGTTCAGTCGCTCAGTAGCATCCAACTCTTTGTGATCCCACGGACTGCAGCACACCAGCCTTCCCTGTCCATCACCAACTCCTGGAGCTTACCCAAACTCATGTCCATCGAGTCTGTAATGCCATCCAACCATCTCATCCTCTGTTGTCCCCTTCTTCTCCTGCCTTCAATCTTTCCCAGCATCAGGGGCTTTTCCAAGGAGTCAGTTCTTTGCATCAGGTAACCCAAGTATTGGAGCTTCAGCTTCAGCATCAGTCCTTCCAATGAATATTCAGGGTTGATTTCCTTTAGGATTGATTGGTTTGATCTCCTTGCAGTCCAAGGAACTCTCAAGAGTCTTCTCCAACACCACAGTTCAAAAGCATCTATTCTTTGGCGCTCAGCTTTCTTTATAGTCCAACTCTCACATCCATGCATGACCACTGGAAAAACCGTAGCCTTGACTAGATGGACCTTTGTTGGTTTTTAATATGCTGTCTGGGTTGGTCATAGTTTTTCTTCCAAGGAGCAAGTGTCTTTTAATTTCATGGCTGCAACCACCATCTGCAGTGACTTTGGAGCCCCCCAAAATAAAGTCTGACACTGTTTCCATTATTTCTCCCTCTGTTTGCCATGAAGTGATGGGACCAGATGCCATGATCTTAGTTTTCTGAACGTTGAGTTTTAAGCTAACTTTTTCACTCTCCTCTTTCACTTTCATCAAGAGGGTCTTTAGTTCTTCTTCGCTTTCTGCCATAAGGGTGGTATCATCTGCATATCTGAAGTTATTGATATTTCTCCTGGCAATCTTGATTCCAGCCTCTGCTTCATCCAATCTGGCATTTCACACGATGTACTCTGCATATAAGTTAAATAAGCAGGGTGACAATATTCACCCTTGACGTTCTCCTTTCCTGATTTGGAACCAGTCTTTTGTTCCACGTCCAGTTCTAATTGTTGCTTCTTGACCTGCATACAGATTTCTCAGGAGGCATGTCAGGTGGTCCAGTATTCCCATCTCTTTAAGAATTTGCCATAGTTTATTGTAATCCACACAGTCAAAGGCGTTGGTGTCATCAATAAAGCAGAAGTAGATGCTTTTTTGGAACTCTCTTGCTTTTTTGATGATCCAACAGATGTTGGCAATTTGATCTCTGATTCCTCTGCCTTTTCTAAATCCTGCCTGAACATCTGGAACTTCATAGTTCATGTACTGTTGAATCCTGGCTTGGAGAATTTTGAGTGTTACTTTGCTAGTATGTGGGATGAGTGCAATTGTGCGGTAGTTTGAGCTTTCTTTGGCATTGCCTTTCTTTGGGACTGGAATGAAAACTGACCTTTTCCAGTCCTGTGGTCACTGCTGAACTTTTCAAATTTGCTGGCATA
>NW_011494652.1:2402280-2402596 GCF_000754665.1 Bison bison bison | reverse complement strand
CTCTATGTGAGTGATCATACCATCATGATTATCTGGGTCGTGAAGATCTTTTTTGTATAGTTCTTCTGTGTATTCTTGACACCTCTTCTTAATATCTTCTGCTTCTGATCAGTTCAGTTCAGTTGCTCAGTCATGTCTGACTCTTTGCGACCCCATGAATCACAGCAGGCCAGGCCTCCTTGTCCATCACCAACTCCCGGAGTTCACTCAAACTCTTGTCCATCAAGTCAGTGATGCCATCCAGCCATCTCATCCTCTATCATCCCCTTCTCCTCCTGCCCCCAATCCCTCCCAGCATCAGGGTCTTTTCCAATGA
>NW_011494652.1:2401532-2402180 GCF_000754665.1 Bison bison bison | reverse complement strand
TCCCAGCATCAGGGTCTTTTCCAATGAGTGAACTCTTCGCATGAGGTGGCCAAAGTATTGGAGTTTCAGCTTCAGCATCAGTCCTTCCAATGAACACCCAGGATTGATCTCCTTTAGGATGGTTGGCTCTCCTGGCAGTCCAGGGGACTCTCAAGAGTCTTCTCCTAGGTCCATACCATTTCTGTGCTTAATTGTGCCCATCTTTGCATGAAATGTTCCCTTGGTATCTCTAATTTTCTTGAAGACATCGCTAGTCTTTCCCATTCTACTATTTTCCTCTATTTCTTTGCACTGATCACTGAGGAAGACTTTGTCGTCTCTCCTTGCTCTTCTTCGGAACTCTGCATTCAAATGAGTATACCTTTCTTTTTCTCCTTTGCTTTAGCTTCTCTTCTTTTCTCACCTATTTGTAAGGCCTCCTCAGACAACCATTTTGCTTTTTTGCATTTTTTTTTCTTGGGGATGCTCTTGATGACTGCCTCCTGTACAATGTCACAAACCTCTGCCCATAGTTCTTCAGGCACTCTATCAGATCTAATCCCTTGAATCTATTTGTCACTTCCACTGTATAATCGTAAGGGATTTGATTGAGGTCATACCTGAATGGTCTAGTGGTTTTCCCTACTTTCTTCAATTCAGTCTAAATTT
>NW_011494652.1:2377676-2401432 GCF_000754665.1 Bison bison bison | reverse complement strand
AGAGTTCATGATCTGAGCCACAGTCAGCTCCTGGTCTTGTTTTTGCTGACTGTATAGAGCTTCTCCATCTTTGGCTGCAAAGAATATAATCAATCTGATTTTGGTATTGACCATCTGGTGATGTCCATGTGTAAAGTCTTCTCTTGTGTTGTTGGAAGAGGGTGTTTGCTATGACCACTTTGTTCTCTTTGACAAAACTCTGTTAGCCTTTGACTTGCTTCATTTTGTTCTCCAAAGCCAAATTTGCCTGTTACTGCAGGCTTCTCTTGACTTCCTACTTTTGCAAGGCCTTTTAGCAAGGCCTTATATACTTATCAAACCCACTCCCACAACATACATCTTAAATTAACAAGATTAGAACTAACAATAGAAAGGTCTTACCAGACTCAGTCCCACAATATAACAAGATGTTACCTTAAGATAACAAGATTAGTCAGAAGGTTCTTGTGGAAGAGAAACATGTCCTCGAGCAAGATACATTGTTATATTGACTAAGACAAAGCACTGTAGAAAAAAAATTGTCCTTTTCTCCTTGAGAGCCCCAGACCCCTTTCTCCTTCTCAAGGGCTCCAGACCCCTTTCTCCTCCTTGGGGACCCTGAACTTCTTATCAACCTACCCAGGAAGTGACTCTCTCACAAGAACACATTCCCTTCCACCCTGCCCCCTTTTTGTGGGGAGACAGGAGGGAGACCTGAGATCAGAAGGCCTTCTTCAACGAACAGTGCAAAGAAATAGAGGAGAACAATAGAATGGGAAAGACTAGAGATCTCTTCAAGAAAAATGGAGACATCAAGGGAACATTTCATGCACGGATGAGCACGATAAAGGACAGAAATGGTAAGGACCTAAGAGAAGCAGAAGAGATTCAGAAGAGGTGACAAGGATACACAGAAGAACTATACCAAAAAAAGGTCTTCATGTTTGGGAACACCAGGATGGTGTGGTCACTCACCTAGAGCCAGACATCCTGGAGTGTGAAGTCCAGTGGGCCTTAGGAAGCAGTACTAGCAACAAAGCTAGAGCAAAGTCCAGGAGACGGTGGAGGACAGGGAAGCCTGGCGGGCTGCCGTCCACAGGGTCACAGAGAGACGGGCAGGACTCAGCGACCGAACGACAAGAGAGTGACCAGATGTCCCCTCGGAGCATCTGCTCATGTGATAACAACAGAGAGGATGGAAGACTGGCTTTCACTGCCTTCCCAATTCGCATTTTAGCAAAAATAAGATGAAGCTGAGGACAGGACTCTGGGGAGCAGAAAGAGGGATGGGAAACTGTGCCCACTCGTCTGTGCCTTTGACCCTGGATTGGAAGTCAGAGGAGATGGCGCGAGGCTGCGTCCCTCTGCCGCACTTAAGTCATCTGGTCTCAGCGGAAGGATGGAGGCAGGACGGGGATGCTGTGACGGAAGATGGCACAAGAGAGCAAACTGGGACAGCGCTAGGGCCCAGCTCCGCTCCTTCTGGGCCCAGCAGCCCGTGGCAGAGTGGGATGCCCTCCCGTGGCAGCCTCCTTCACCTTCCTGCGCGGTTTTCTGCCCGGCTGTCAGGTCGGCGGACAAATTGAAGGGGATCGAGGCCCAGGGCCAGGCCGGCAGTGCCCTGGACGTCGCGGGCAAAGAAGAAGCAGGCGGGGCCTGTGGTGTGCAGTCTCTATGGTGTTCTGCCAGTGGTCAGGACATTTCCGAACAGCGGCCTCTGCCCACTGAGCCCCCTGTCTGTGCCATCGCTGCCTTTCACACTGTGCATCTGACTTTCTTTTCCTGGTCTTTCTTCCTCACTAGAATCCCCGCCACTGTGGGCAAAGACTTTTGTCTGATTCACTGCCTGTTTCCCTAGAAAGATGCGTGTGGCGCGTACTAACTTGCTTTAGTCGTGTCTGACTCTTGTGACCCCACGGACTGTAGCCCATCAGGCCCCTCCGTCCATGGGATTCTCCAGGCAAGAATACTGCAGTGGGTTGCCATGGCCTCCTCCAGGGGATCTTCCCGACCCAGGGATCGAACACACATCTCTTAAGTCTCCGTCACTGGGAGGTGGGTTCTTTACCACTAGCACCACCTGGGAAGGCCCCTAGAAAGATGCCTGGCGCCAAATCCTTGTCCGACAGGTGAATTAACACACGGCCCCAGGTGTGTCTTGGGTCCTGATGCAGGGAGAGGGCTGTGGCTGCTGTATAAAGCCATAACCCAGATGTGTTTCCTTGAAAGTACCCCTCCGACCTGACCCCAGGAGACGGCACAGCACCCCCTCCCTCCACTGGAGCATAAAAGCTAATTCTATAGGATTCAAAAGCACTTCTTTTTAAACCCTGAGCCTGTTTCCCACTTGAATGAAGCTGTTTGCGGGTAAAACGGTATCTCTGTGCCCCTGCCCTCACCCCAGCCCCCGGGTTTCCTGCTGTTGCCAAGGGCAGACCCACCTCCTGCTTGCAAGATACCCTCCTTCACCTGCTTCATAAATTCCCAGCTCTTATGACCAGGACCAGCTTCATAATTAGTGGGGCCCATTCCCAGGTTTTGTTCAAAAATGATGAAGAATTTTAAGATGGCAACAGGGGAGAATTCAAGCCGGGGGCCTGGGGGCCTGTGCAGGACGCACCCCCAGAATGAAACCCACAGGACGCCTGGCTGGTGCCACCCGGCAGCCTGTCGTGGGCGGCGCTGGGCCGGGCTGCAGGCTCCCCATGCTCCCCGGCTCTTTCTGCTCTGGACTGTGCCCACCCTTGCCCATTCTGTGCGTCCATGTTTGAGGAATGAGCCGGGTGGCCTTTGGCGCTGCTCACTTGCAAGTCGCCCTCCTCCTGGGACAAAGAGGTGTGGGGCTTCCTGGCTGTGGACTCGGCTGGCATGCAGGAAGTAAGTGGAGGAGACACGGTTCCTTCTGGGAGGGAGCGTCTTTGTTTCTAGACTCCGCTCTGACCAGTGCCCAGCAATGTTTGGGGCGGCTGCCCCCTCACCCAGATTCTGTGTGACCGTACAGGTCAGATGTGGATGCTTTGAGTCCTGGCTCATTCATCGCTGGCGGAACCTGCCTGTCTGACGAAGCCCCAGAGTAATCAGGAGACTGAGGACCACCTGGAGCTCCCCTGAAGCCCACCCCTGTTGTGTTTATGCCACACGTCAATTATCCCCTTGGTCATCTGTTCAGGAATATTTATGGAGGGTTTGCTAAGTGCTGGGCTCAGAGCCAGTGCTGGGGACACGGCTGTTAATGAGACCACTGTGGGATCCGCCGTGAAGGGGCTTCTCTTATGGCAGGCTGTGCACGCCTGGAGCCCAAGGACTTGTCAAATGCCTCTGTATTAAGTGCTATGACGTCAATGGCATTGTGCCCATGGGTGGCATGGAGACCTGTCCTCACTGGGGACCTGGAGAGGACTTCTTGGAGGAGGTGCCCCAGTCATTACTTTATTCACTCATTCACTAAACATGGAGAAGAGCCAGATCTGCACAGGCCTGTGTGGTGGAGGTTTCGCCACGATCAGAAGAGCACACATGCTCTCACACACTTCGGGGGGGTGAGGGAGATGAGGAAGACCCCCTCCACCCCGTAGACATGTGCCTGCAGAAAATGTGAGGCAGGGAGGGGCGTTCCGAAGGAAAATAAAGCAGGGAGAGCATTGCATTCGAGGAGCAGGACTCCAGAGGGGACAGCAGGAGATGTCCTGTGTTCTTCCCACAGGCCCTTCAAACCCTGGTGTACTGGGGCTGGCTTACCCCTGTTCACACCCACCCACAACTGTTCACACCCATGCACTCTCGCTCACACCTGCTCACACTCACACCTGCTTACATCCACCACACCTGCTCACACTCACTCTCACCTGCTCACAAGAGCCAACTCTCTGTGTCTCTTCCCCACCTCTGCATTCGGAGACGTCACGTGGAACCTTGAACTCAGCAGCAGTGGGAGTGTTTACACGTGGCCGTCAGCAAACTCTGTAAATCAGGCCTGATCCGTTTGGTTCCAGGAGCCCGTTTACCACCCACCACCGTCTGAGGCTGGTCTTCCCAGCGCCCAGGGAATTCTTGGGCTGGCCCCGTGACTTTCTGGTCCCTGTCAGAAGAAAAGCTTTCCCAGCCCTGTTGAGTCACAAAAACACAGTCTCATGAGGATAATTAAAGTGTCCGGTCCCTTGTGAGATTTCACTAACCTCAACCCGCCTCTGCTTTCTCTCGTTTCCCTGGGGCCTCCCCCGCCCCTGGGGCCCCTGGCCGGGCTTGTACATGAAGCTAACTCTTGAGGCTCTCTTTGTGGGTTTGGGGCCCTGGTGTAATGAAAGTGTCCCTCTCAGACTACCCCCCACCCCTGTAGACACAGGGGGTCTCACAACTCCTGGCCTGCTCTCTCCCAAGGGCCCACTTCCGGTCCACATGACACTCTCTGACATCCTGCCCAGTTAAGCCCTGCTGCCCAGGACATTCCAGCCAAGCTCTTGCCAGAGATGCCTTGAAGCACAAGTCGGACTCTGGTCCACCCTCCCTCCAAGTCTAGGGACCTGACCACGCCCCCCATGGGGCCTCCTCATTGGGTCCCCTCAGCCATGGTCGAGGGGACACCTCTTCAGTCAGCTTTCTCCCAGGATACCCTCTGTTCCTGCCCACAGTAACTCCAGTCCTCTTCCAGCCTGTGGGACGGTGTCCCCCTGGGTGTCCCCCAGCTGTCCTGGTCACCTCCTCGGTGAGTGATGGAGCACGTCGTTAGTCTAAATTAGAACAAGGCGCACTGAAAGGCTTGATGATTCCAAGAAGCCAAGGGCGGCCCTCACAGGCGAGGTCATAGTCAATACTCCAGGAGGGTTTGCTGGTCTGTTTATCAGCGGGCGCTTTGCATCAGGCGTGGCCTTGACCTCTTCCTTTACACACATGTCAGCCCTGGCACAAGGACATCCCCTGTGGGAATTAGTATTTATGTTTCAGAGAAGTCAAACGGTTCACACAGCTGCTGAGGGAGAGCGGAATTCCAACCCTGATTGTCCAGATTCCCTGATGCTGGGAAAGGTGGAAGGCAGGAGGAGAAGGGGATGAGAGAGGAGAATGAGATGGCTGGATGGCATCACCGACTCGGTGGACATGAATTTGAGTAAACTCCGGGAGTTGGTGATGGACTGGGAAGCCTGGCGTGCTGCAGTCCACCGGGTCGCAAAGAGTGGGACAGGACGGAGCTGCTGAACTGAACTCACTGCGTCACCACGGTGGAGGACCGTGATGGGACACCCTGCTTAAAGCTGAGACCCTCCGAGTCATTGTCAATTGCACCGTCAGTGTCTCTTGGGCCCCACTGGGCACACGGAAGCCCCATCTTCACGGTGCTCTTCTGACCTATATTTTATCCCCTACATTTTCTTTGTCAAGCTATATATAAATTTCAGTTTTTAGAACAGGGAGGGGTTTTTGTTGTTGTTGTTAGCTCTATCAGAAGAGATTAAAGAGACACAGAAAGGAAAACCAAGTATATTTTAAAATAAACCAACAGCTTGGTTCACATTCTCCCCCGGAACCTGTGTCCGTTTTAAGCAGCCTCATTATTTTTAATGCATCCACTTCCTCAGCCCGCTCACCCACTCGGTTTTCCCATGTTAATTGTCAGCAAAGTCCCAGCGGGGTGATTTATCCAACGCTGGCCAGTGGCTGGGCGAGGCCCCTGGAGCCAGCTCTTGCCCAGGGAGGCTCCAGAGACGGGAAGTGGGAGCCCGTGAAACTGTGGCCCCCGCACACCGTGCGGCCCCTGCCACGCCCCCCAGTGGCACTGACATTGAAAGCCAGGAGCGTGTGAACCAAATCCCAGAGGCTGCTCCGAGTATTTTAAAACCCAAGCTGCTGTCACATGAGAGCTTGTTCCCCCAAAAGACTGGATGTCAGAAGAAGCAGGGAGGGAATCAAGCCCCAGTGTGCCTTCACAGCCCTTGACACTTCCTCTGTCTCTGAGGCAGAATTCCAGGGAAAAACAAGGGTTTCTGAGACTGGACCATGCATGGCTTATGGGTAGTCAAGACCCCAGCTTTCCTCTGTGACCCTTCCAGATTGGGGTCACCCTCAGATTTGTTGTTGTTCAGTCACTCAGTCGTGTCCGACTCTTTGGAACCCCATGGACTGCAGCACACCAGGCTTCCCTGTCCTTCACTGTCTCCCAGAGTTTGCTCAAACTCATGTCCATTGATCGATGGAGTCATCCAACCATCCACCCCTCCTTGCTATTCTTTGGAACTCTGCATTGAGACAGCTGTATCTTTCCTTTTCTCCTTCGCCTTTTGCTTATATCCCCCGTGCACAGTAGTTACTCAGTAAACATTTATTGACTGAGCTGATGCAGGAATGGCCCTAGAGACCAACTCCACTTTCTTCCGTACCCACATTTGGACATGTTCACACTTCGCAGGTGGGCTGGGCAGAATAGTGAGCTCCCCAAGATGCCAGTGCTGATCTCCAGTACCTGTGGACATCTTTCATTATGTGTCAAGGTTACAAGCAGAATAGAGCCTGCTAATCAGCTGACCTTGGGGTGGCAGGTGGCGATTATTCTAGGTGATAAGACTGGGACCAGTGGAATCCCAGGGTCCTTCAGTGCAGAAAGAGGAGGAGGCAGGAGGGTGGGTCAGAGCCGGAGAAAGTGAGACGATGGGGGCAGGGTTGCAGTGAAGCATGGCTGACTCTGAAGATGGAGGAAGGGGCCACAAGCCAAGGATGCAGAGCCTCTAAAAGCCACAGAAGGCCAGGAACCAAATTCTCTCCTAGAACTTCAAGCTTGATTTTAGCCCAGCAAGACTCATCTCAGGCTTCTGACTTCCAGAACTGTCAGCTAAAAATCTCACGCTGCACTAGGAATTAAGAGGAAAGATGTGCTGAGTTTATGCCCCAGGGAAGCCCACCCCCACCCTCAGGAGCTGGCCAGTCTGAGGGCACCTGCCTTAAACCAAATTGAGGCTTTTTCTGGGTAGCATGTCTTCTCGAATGCTAACACACATGATGAGTGCCCACAGCAAAGGTGCGGTGCAGACGTGCCCACAGTTAGGTGACCAGGGGACACTTTGCGTGGGGACGGGGTCACTTTGCTTTCCTCCGGGGTAGGGTTGGACCAGCACTGAGATGGCCTGGTTGCTGCCAGCACCAGGGCTTGGGGAGGTCGGCTTTTGTTCTCTCTGGACATGGAGTCACAGCCTCATGCCCAGACGGCAAGACGACCCAGCTGGGAAGATCTGTTTATTTTAAGAAATGCCAAATATTTAAACCATCACTAGATGGCTTAAAATAATAAAGGCTCTGTTAATGAATTCATGTAGAACTTTCTTTCCCAGCATCTTCATAGGAGTGTGTGTCTCTGCCCCAGGCCGGCTGCTGGAAGGAAGAGGAGGAAGGAGACAGGGCTGCAGTTAGTTTGTGCTTTAAGTTTGGGGTTGTCCAGCAGACAGAGACTGTTCAAAAGAACACAGTTGGGTGAGTTTAACCCATCTGTACTATTCAGGACTGTTTGGGTTATAAGTGAAAGAAGACCAGCTGCAGGCATAGCTAGATCCTGGGGCTCGAGGTCTCCAAAGCTCCATCTTTCTTGATCTGTTGGTTCTGCTGTTCTTTGGGTCCACCCAGAGGAAGATTCTCTTGGTGACCACATGACAGGCACACCTCCTGACCTCCATCTTGTACAGTTCTGGAAGACTGAGAACGTTTGTCCCTTGGGCCTTCCAGCAAGAGTCCCAAGGTTACCTCTGACTGCACTGACTTGGTTTGGGTCTATGACCATTCTTGAATGAGTCACCATGGCCTGGGGGATGCTAAGCTGTGACTGGCCAGAAGCCGACCCTTGTGGCCACTCCTGGAGTCCTGGTTCAGGGCATGGGGGAGCGTAGAGGGGATGTCCACTGACCCTGAACCTTGTAGGCTGAGGAACAGTAGTGGTTCCTCAAGGAAAACCAGACTGTCGATAGCAAAAGGCAGGGAACAGAAGCTGACCGAGGACATTCATGTGGGAGGCTGGGTCCACCCCATGGAAAATAACTTCTCTTCAAGGGTCCTTCAGACAGTGGCCAAAGGAAATATGATGACCCCAATTTCTCAGGTCTGACAGGTTTGGATCTCTGTTAGGGGCTTCATGGACACCATCTGCTCTAATTCTCACAACAACCCTGGGAGGTCAGGGTTCACGGCCCACCTCCCGGTTTACAGAGAAGGAAACTGAGGTCCAGAGACATCCGTTCTGACCCAGGACCCCAAGTTCTTGACCACTGACATGACCTGTGTCTTGTCTGAGCTGCATCTGCCCAGTGGGGTCACTCTGCATAGAAACCCAGGCTCAGCTGACAGCCGGGTCAGCGCCGGGTGAGTCCCATGGCCAGAGCAGCCTCCATTGGAGAGCAGGACCTGGCCCACACATTGGTCTCTTGATTCATATACAGAGGCAGGAACACCAGGGGGCCACCAGTGACCCGCATGGGTATCTGAGGAGGCAGGGAGGGGCCAGACAGCTGCAAGGGCTCCTTGTTGAATTACCGGGCTCCCCTGACAGAGGAAGAGCATCTGAGTGTCAAAGTTAGAGGGAAAACAACAGAATAAATAAACTTCAGCTCAGCTCAGTTCAGTCCCTCAGTTGCGCGTGACTCTTTGCGACCCCACAGACTGCAGCACGCCAGGCTTCCCTATCCATCACCAACTCTCAGAGCTTACTCAAACTCATGTCCATTGAGTCAGTCATGCCATCCAACCATCTCATCCTCTGTCGTCCCCTTCTCCTCCTGCCTTCAATCTTTCCCAGCATCATTTACCCCAAATCAATGGTAAATCCCTCCTTAGGGACCTTCACATTCTACCACAGGTCTCTGACACCATGTTGCACCAGGATGATTATATGTCTTCTCATGTCTGAGATGTCCCTAAGGTGGGGAACAGCTTCTTCTCTCTATAGCCTCCCATTTAGTGCAATGCCTGGAACACAGTAGGTGGTCAGTAATGCTTTGTTTGATGAATGAGAGGTGGACAGATGGGTGGGTGGATTGATGGATGATGGATGGGTGGACAGATGCATGACAAGAGAGTGGCTGGGTGGGTGGATAGATGGATGGATGGGTGGGTGGGTGGATGGGGAATGGATGGATGGGTGGGTGGATGGGGAATGGGTGGATGGGCAATGGATGAATGGGTGAATGTTTGAATAGTTGGTTGGATGGATGGATGGTTGAATGTATGGGTGGGAGACACCCTGCCTTCAAGAAACTTACAGTTGTTATGGAGCAGGGGTTGGCAAACTCTTATCCAGGAGCCAAATCTGCCTCCCACGCCTCCTCTTTTTGTAAATAAAGTTTTATTGAAACATAGCCACCCACAATCATTCACATATCATCTCTGGCTGCTTCTGTACTACAACAAAACTGAGTCTTTGCAGCAGAGACCGTATACAGGACCACTTCATGGAATGTGACCTGTACAGGCTCATGAGGCTCTGCACTTAGAAGGGCCCCATGTCACCATCTTCATCATCCGTGTCACAGTCTTTTTTTATGAATATATTTCTCTCTTTATTAAATTGATTTATTTTTAATTGGAAGGTAATTGGTTCACAATGTTGTGTTGGTTTCTGCCATATGTCAGTGTGAATCAGCTGTAAGCATACATATGCCCCCCATCTTGAACCTCCCTCCCTCCCACCTCCCATCTCATCCTACTCTTCGGGGTTGTCACAGGGGACCAGATGTGAGCTCCCTGTATCACACAACAAATCCCCACTTGCCATCTATTTTATCTATGGGAATGTATGTGTTTCTGCCCTACTCTCCCCACTTATCTCACCCTCTCCATCTGCCACTGTGCCCACAAGTCCATTCTCCATGTCTGTGTCTCTATTGCTGCCCTACAAATGGGTTCATCAGCACCATTTTTCTCAGTTCCATATACATGTGTTAGTATATGATGTTTGTTTTCCTCTTTCTGACTTATTTCACTCTGTACAACAGGCCCTGGGTTCATCCACCTCACTAGAACTGACTCGGGTTTGTTCCTTTTATGGCTGAATAATATTCCATTGTGTGTATGTGTGTGTGTGTGTGTATATATATATATATACACCACATCTTCTTTATCCATTCATCTGTCAGTGGACATCTAGGTTACTTCCATGTCCTGGCTGTTGTAAATGGGGCTACAAGGAACACTGGGGTACATGTGTCTTTTAGAATTGTGGTTTTCTCAGTGTGCATGCCCAGTAGTGGGATTGCTGGGTCATATGGGCTTCCCTGGTGGCTCAGACAGTAAAGAATCTGCCTGCAATGCAGGAGACCTGGGTTTGATCCCTGGGTAAGGAAAATCCCCTGGAGAAGGGTATGGCAACCCACTCCAGTATTCTTGCCTGGAGAATCCCCATGGACAGAGGAGCCTGGCAGACTACAGTCCATGGGGTCGCAAAGAGTCAGACACAACTGAGCAATTAAGCACATGGTAGTTTTATTCCTAGTTTTTTAAAGAAATTTCCATACCATTCTCCATAGCGGCTGTATAAATTTACATTCCCACCAACAGTGCAGAAGGGTTCCCTTTTCTCTACATTCTCTCCAGCATTTATTGTTTGTAGATTTTTTTATTATGGCCATTCTAAACAGTGTGAGATGATACCTAATTCAGTTTTGATTTGCATTTCTCTAATAATAGGCAATGTTAAGTATTTTTTCCTGTGTTTATTAACCATCTGTATATCTTCTTTGGAGAAATGTCTGTTCAGGTCTTCTGCCCATTTTTTAATTAGGTTGTTTGTTTTTCTGATATTGAGCTGCATGAGCTGCTTGTATATTTTGGAGATTAATCCTTTGTCAGTTGCTTCATTTGCAATTATTTTCTCCCATTCTGAGGGTTGTCTTTCCATTTTGCTTATGGTTTTCTTTGCTATGCTACTGCTAAGTCACTTCAGTCATGTCCGACTCTGTGCGACCCCATAGGCGGCAGCCCACCAGGCTCTGCCATCCCTGGGATTCTCCAGGCAAGAATACTGGAGTGGGTTGCCATTTCCTTCTCCAATGCATGAAAGAGAAAAGTGAAAGTGGTGCCCATAAATGTGTGGGTTTATCCCTGGGCTTTCTATCTTGCTCCATTGGTCTCTATCTCTGGTTTTGTGCCAGTACCATACTGTCTTGATGACTGTAGCTTTGTAGTATAGTCTGAAGTCAGGAACATTGATTCCTCCAGCTCCATTCTTCTTTCTCAAGATTGCTTTGGCTATTCAGGGTCTTTTGTGTTTCCATATGAATTGTGAAATTTTTTGTTCTAGTTCTGTGAAGGATGCTATTGACAATTTGATAGGGATTGCATTGAATGTGTAGTTTGCTTTGGGTAATATAGTCATTTTCACAATATTGATTCTTCCAGTCCAAGAACATGGTATATCTCTCCATCTATTTATTCCATATTTGATTTCTTTCATCAGTGTTATAGTTTTCTGCTTACAGCTCTTTTGTCTTCTCTATATTTATTTCTTTAGTTAATTTATTTATTTGGCTTCACCAGATCTTCCTTGCAGCATGCAAAATCTTTGGTTTCAGCATGCAAACTCTTAATTGCGGGATATGGGATCTATTTCCCTGCTCTGGGAGAGAACTCAGGGCCCCTGCATTAGGAGTGTGGAGCCTTAGCCACTGGGCCATCAGGGAAGTTCCCCCATGTCACAATCTCAAAATTTCCAATAATTTTTTACAAAAGGCCCTGCATGTTCATTTTCCTCTAAGTGCCATCAATTATGTCTGTATGGCCCACGATGCCTGCAATATTTGCTATCTGGTCCTTTAGAGAAAAAGTTGGCCAGTCCCGGTCTCAAAAATAAGATAGGTACCCAAGTCGGGGCAAATTCAAGGTAGAAGTGTTGCATGCCATCTGGGAGGGCAGGCATGGTGTGTCTAGAGCTCAAAGAGCAGAGAAGTCCCTCCAAGCCAAGGGGCCCAGAAAGTTCTATGGGCCCTTGGCACTGCAGCATCAGAGTTTGTGTGGGGAGACAAATGTGCACGGAGAACAAGGTCAGCTTGGGCACTGCTGTGCCAAGAGGGAGTCAACCTTCCTTCTTCCCTGATCAATGCAGTGTCCATAACCAACATAAATTATTCATCGTACAAGAAAAAGGAAGCAATTACACATTGATTTCCGCCTACCTCCCCCAGCATTTGTTTTGCCATTACAGCCACACTGTGTGGTCTCTACTACAGGAAAGAGGGATGTCAGGACTACCGCTTTTGTGGACAGATCTGGACAAGGGTTACATATCAGAAGAGGAAAAAAATCTCTATAAGATGGACAGGGAGCAAAGACAGTGCAAACTGTCTGCAGAAAAAGAGTTTCCACATAAGTAATTTTTTTCCGTGTTGGGGCTTTTGCATCTAATGGAACATAAATTTAAAGAAGCGAAGCAAGAGCCAGAAAAGCCCAAGCAGTGGGCAGTGGCCCAGGCGCAGGAGAGTATGTGCTGCTCGGTCAATGTTTGCTGAACTGACAGATGCATTGTCCTGGCTACATCCCAGACCAGGAAGGGGCAAGACAACAGGATCCGGTGGCCACAGCTTCCTCTCTGCACCCAAGTGGCCTAATGCGGGGGTGTTAGGGGACCCCATGCTCTTAGACACTCTGATGGTTAGAGCAGGGCGAGACCTCACTGGCTGAGCCTCCCCGCCCCCATGAGTTCCTGAGAGAGCCACGCACAGAGGGACAGTGGCAAGGGGGAAATGGGTCCCCCTTCCAGCCAGCCAAGGGCTCTGTCCCCCACAGAGCTTCCTGGCAGCCGGATGGGAGCAGGAGTCTTAGGTCCAGATCCACAGGAAGCTTGTGTCCAGGGTGTAGATTGCATCGCCAGGTTAGGAGGCCAGCCGAGGGCTGAGCTTGTGAAGGGCACACAGGGGCAAGTCTTTCTGCCAGTGAGGACCTTTTCACTCGCGACAACTGCTGTGTGCATGTCCTGGGGCCACTGCCAGAACAAATGACCACAAGCGGGGGCTCACGCAACAGGAAGTTGTTGGCTTGGGATTCTGGAGGCCAGAAGTCCAAAATCAAGGTGTTGACAGGGCCCTGCTCCCTGCAGAGGCTCCAGTGGGGGTCTTCCTGCCTCTTTCGGCTTCTGGGGGCCCCGAGCCTCCCCGGGCTTGTGGCTGCATCCCTCGGCCTCTGCCTCTGTCACCATGTTGCCGCCTCGTCTTCTCCTGTGTCTGTCCCCCGTGCCCCTCTCATAAGGACACCTGACATCGGATAATCTAGGCTGACTTCACCTCCCGATTCTTAATTATACCCTCAAAGACCCTTATTCCAAATAAGGTCATGTTCGCAGGACCCAGGGGTTAGGATGTGCACGCATCTATTGGGGGACGCCATTCAGTCCATGCCCCTGCCCACCGGTGACTGAGGCCTGGCCAGTGACTCTGTCTCTTGGGAATGAAGAGAGAAAGGGCTGAGGACCCTCCCCGTACTCTGCCCTGCGCCAGTTCTGACGTTTGACTGGACCTAGTTTTTGGCCTGTTTTCTCTCTCAGAGCCCAGGAGCCCCATCTCAGGCATGTTTGTAGTCCAGCATCTCAGGCAATGGTTGGTGCTTTGTTGGCGCTCGGTACACACCTGCTCAGTGAGCAAGTGAACGAGTAAGTGAGCAGCACGGAAGTCTCCTTCCCCTCCTCCAGCACCTTGGGTCCTGATGCCGATAGTCGTGTTCGACTCTGTGAGACCCCATGGACTGTACCCGGCAGGCCCCTCTGTCCGTGGAATTCTCCAGCAAGAATACTGGAGTGGGTTGCCATTTCTTCCTCCAGAGGATCTTCCCAACCCAGGGATCGAACCTGCGTCTCCTGCATTGCAGGCAGATTCTTTACCACTGAGCCACCAGGGAAGGTGACCCCTTAAATCACAGGCAAATTTCCCATCACAGTTCAATTTCTCTGTAAAAACTGTATTTCTGTGAGTGCCACGCTGTCGTAGCAAACACGAGAAACTAGTGCTTTAGAGGAAACTTGACCTTCGTAGTAGAGCACGGGGTCATTCCCCACAGCAGTATTTACTCTTTTTACTTGGTGGAGAAGGGAATGGCAACCCGCTCCAGTGTTCTTGCCTGAAGAATCCCAGGGACGGGGGAGGCTGGTGGGCTGTCATCTCTGGGGTCGCACAGAGTCGGACAAGACTGAAGCAACTTAGCAGCAGCAGCAAGTAATGGTTAACATGGCTGATTTTCATGCAGATGTTGGAGTTTTGTATTATAAAAATGGGCACATTTACTGTCATAAAAAAGGTGTGACCTCAGGAGACACGACAACACCAACACAGTAGCAGTGGTCAAGTGTGTAAGCGCCACTGAGGCAGGACTCTTGGTCAGGTTTTGGTAGCTGCTGAGTCCTCAGCATCTGGAACTGAGTCTAGTGTCTAGGAGCTCTCACGCAGGTTTGTTGAAAGAGCAGTTTCCCTGTCCTGCCTTTTTTATCAGCGGAAGGAAGTCTTTTTACTCGGCGACATTTCATTTTCATTTCAAGAAAAAGGGACATAGAACTCCCCCTGAGGTTCCTGCTTATTTCCCTCATTAGTGTTCCATTTCTATCTTTTAAAAGCTACCAGCGAACCAGAAGCAATGAGTGCACCTGGCTACCTAGGTCTTGGCTTATAAATATCTTTCTCCATTACAAGGGATCAGGGCTTCTCAGAGAGACAGCGGATTCCAGCGCTGGGCCCGGCAAAGCACACAGTGAGGCCAGGCTAGGACATGCTCTAGGGTGAGGAGGGCGTTAAAAAGACACAGGACCGGACTCATGATGCTGACCATGGCGGAGGGACAAGGCTCAGACTCGTCAGCCCCAACCCTGCCTTAAACAGTGGGAAAGCCTTATAAAATCTGTGACGCGTACAACTGAATCACTCTGCTGTACACCCGAAACTAGCAAGGCATTGTAAATCCACTTTCCTCCAAGATAAAATATTAAAAAAAAAGTCTGGAAAGCAGTGCCTTTCAAATGCTGGACAACAGGGGGCTCAAGACTATGAAAGTGAAAGTCACCCAGTCGTGTCCAACTCTTTGCAACCCTATGGACTATAATGCCCATGGAATTCTCCAGGCTGGAATATTGGAGTGGGTAGCCTTTCCCTTCTCCAGGGGATCTTCCCAATCCAGGGATTGAACCCAGGTCTCCCACATTTCAGGCAGATTCTTTACCAACTGAGTTATCAGGGAAGCCCTGATAGCTTCAGGACTATGATTCCTCATAATAAGGAAGTAAGCAGGGTTGAACCCATGATAAATGCTCCATCATCCTTCCTGGGGGCAGTAATGAGGCTGTATCGTGGGGAGGGGGGCCCCAAACAGCCAGTAGTCTCACTGACTCAAGGTTACAATGATCAGAGGTGAAGGAGCCAAGGTAGCTAAAATTCACGAAGCAGAGGATGGAGAACAGGATGCAGGAGAGAGAGACAGGAAGCTACAGAGGATGTCCTTGAGTCTTGGTGAGTACTCATCTTCCCAGGTATGAGAAGAAATGACCTGAGGCTGGGGAAGAACCACCAGAAACAGGAGGTCAGCCATGTCTGAGGACTCACAGGTAGCTGGGAGTGACTCATGTTCCCACCAGCTGAAGTGGGGCATCCCGTGATACCCGGAGCATCACATCACAGGGTGTTAGCTGGATTCCAGCCTGCTCTGGACCTGCTCAATCAAGGCATAGAAGCCAACCTCGAAAGAATTCAGCTGATTCTAAGCAACGTCACTGCATGCCAAGACAGAGTCTAACACTAATTAAAGGAATAAGCAGCAAAATTCAGCACCAAACAGCATAAAATCATGATGTCTGGCATCCAATTAAAAAAAAAAAAAAAAGATCTACCAGGCAAGCAAAGAGGCAGGAAAACATGATCCATGACTAGGAGAAAAGTCAGTCAGGAGTAAAAGACCCAGAAATGGTACAAATGATGGAATTAGAGGATAAGAATGTGAAAACAGCAGTTGAAAATACACTCCATACATTCAAGAAATTAGAAGGGATCATTAGCAGACGAGGAAAAGAATGAAAGATATAAAAAAAGATCCCAATAGAACTTCCCGGTTTGAAAAATACACAGAATGGAATGAATGACAGACGAGATGCTGAAGAAGAGACCAGAAGAGGTTGAAGATGCAGTGACGGAAACACTTCCAAATCCACCCCAGAGTGGGAAACGAGTGGGAAAAAAAACACGGAGCATAAGTGATTTGTGGGGCAATATCAGAAGGCAATGGCACCCCACTCCAGTACTCTTGCCTGGAAAATTCCATGGACGGAGGAGCCTGGTAGCTGCAGTCCACGGGATCACTGAGAGTCGGACACGACTGAGCGACTTCACTATCACTTTTCACTGTCATGCATTGGAGAAGGAAATGGCACCCCACTCCAGTGTTCTTGCCTGGAGAATCCCAGGGATGGCAGGGCCTGGTGGGCTGCCGCCTATGGGGTCGCACAGAGTCGGACACGACTGAAGCGACTTAGCATCAGGCAGTCCATAAGTGAGAGGAAACTCCGAGAAATAGGGAAGGGGGTGTAACAGAAGAAGTAATTGAAGAAGTCATGACCAAGAATTTTCCATCATAAATGAAAACCACCACCCTACAGATCTAAAAAATTTAGCAAATCTTAAGAAGAAGAAAACATGAAAACACACGAAGGCACATCCTAGTCAAACCGCTGAAAACAAGTGTCAGGGTGATGATGTCGTAGTTCAGTCATGTCCAGCTCCCTGTGACCCCATGGACTGTAGCCCGCCAGGCTCCTCTGTCCATGAGATTCTCCAGGCAAGAATACTGGAGTGGGTTGCCATGTCCTTCTCCAGGGAGCTTCCTGACCCAGGGATAAAACCCAGGTCTCCTGCACTGCAGGTGGATTCTTGACAGACTGAGCCACCACGGAAGATAAGTGACAGAGATAAAATCCTCAAAGCAGCCAGAGAAAAAGGACATGTTATGTAGAGAACAAAGTTAAGAATTAGCAGAATTCTCATCAGAACATATGCTGATCAGAAAACAGTGGAGCAGCATGTTTAAAGTATTGGAAGAAACAAATTGCTGATCCACAGTTTACACTCTGCTAAAATATATTTCAAATTAAAAATGAAAATAAGACGTTTCCAGAAAAACAAAAACTAAGAGACTCGTCAACAGGAGGTCAAGAAATGATGAAGAAAGTTCTTCAGACAAAAGAAAGATGATAATGAATGAAGACTGGATCTACAGTCAGGGATAAAGAGTCATAGTTAACAAATAATAACAAATACATGGATTAACATTAAATTTTTTTCTTATTTTTTGTCTCCCTGAAAGATAATTGGCTGAAAGATATTTTATCTCCCTGAAAAATAATTGGCTGTTATACAATATAACAACCCCATGGACTGTACTGTGCATGGAATTCTCCAGGCCAGAACGCTGGAGTGGGTAGCCTTTCCCTTCTCCAGGGGATCTTTCCAACCCAGGGAATGAACCCAGGTCTCCTGCATTGCAGGCGGATTCTTTACCAGCTGAGCCACAAGGGAAGCCCGTTAGACAATATACAAAGGATGACATTAGCACGATGGGTGAGAGGGAGAAATGGAAATATGTAGTTGAAGGGTCTTTAACCGTATATGAAGTGGTAAAATATTATTTGGAAGTAGACCACTATACATTTAACATGAGTATTGTAGATCTTCCCTTGTGGTCTTAGTGGCTAAGAGTCTCCCTGCCGATGCAGGGGATGCGAGTTTTATCCCTGGTCCAGGAAGATCACACAAACGTGCTGCAAAGCAACTGAGCCCACGCACCGCAGCTACCGAGCCCGTGTGCCGAGAGCCCACGCTCCTCAACAAGAGATGCCACCTCGGCGAGAAGCCCACACACCACCTGGAGAGTAGCCCCTGCTCACTGCAACCAGAGAAAACCTGCAATGAACACTCAGGGCAACCAAAAATAAATAAATAAGTAAATATTTTTTAAAGTGCCTATTGTAAACCTAAGAGCAACCACTTTAAAAAGTAAAATAAAACAAAATTATATAGCTAGAAATCCAATAGTGCAGGTAAATGGAATTATTAAAAAAAACTTTCAATTCATTCAGAAGGAAAAAATAAATATATAACGAGATGTAGATTTATACTACACTTTATCGATAATTACATTAAACTGTCTACACACACTCCACTCCAGAGGTTTATCGATGATTACATTAAATATAAATTGTCTACACACACTCTACTCCAGAGGCAGAGATTATCAATTTGGATCAAAAAACAAGACTAAATTGTATGTTGTTGACAAAAGGAACAGAGGAAGCAGCTTGAAGGGAGTGTCACTGGCCAAATTCAGAACAACTAGACCATCCAAATAAATACTATAGTAACATAAAACATGGAGTTCATTACATAAATGGAAAAGTGTGAGTCCATAGAGAAGAAGAGAGAAAGGAAGATCTTCCTTATAGTTGAATACCAAATAATAAATATAGAATTAGTTGAAGCTACTGTTGACAGTGAATGCTTAATAAAGAACATAGCATTTACAAAGTCATATCTCCCCACAAATTTCTTCCTGATTAGCACAGGGGAAATAGTGACTGGCCTGTATTCTTAAAAGCTGTTAAGGTCCAGAATGACAAAGAAAGACTGCAGAACTCTTCCTGATCAAAAGACACTAAAGACATGCTACAACAATGCAGTGTTTGGCCTTAGACTGAATTCTGGATCTGCTGGGATGGAGGTGGGGATGCTATTAATGATCGCTTTGGAAACAGTGACGAAATGTGAATCTGCACTGTGGATTGGGTAACATTGTATTCATTTTAAAATGTCCTAATTTTTATCATTGTACTATGGTTATGCAAGAGCATGCCTTTATTCTTAGGAAATACATGTGGAAGCATTTAGCCTCCAACCGACTTTCAAATGATTCAGAAAAGAAATACTCTGTAGATACACAGAGTCAGAAATAGAAATGAAAGCAGGTAGAGAGCGATAAGCACCCCGGGCAGACAGAAATGACCAGTAGTCTTGGTAAAAGATATTCAAGTGTTCCTTGTACCATCCTTGAAACTTCCTCTATGTGTTTGAAATTAATCAATATTCAACTTTTTTCCGAAAAAAAAAAAAATTCAGCCCTTTGGGACTGACTACTTCCTTTTTTGGAAGAAATGGTTCACCCCAGATGTGCTCTGAAAGCAGAATTTCTGTAACTGGTTTAATGTTAAGAAGCCGTGTTCATGTAGAAAGAGACAAATCTGAAGAATATGGCTATTTTAGAGCAAAAGATTTAATCGTCCTCTACTTGGCCCTGAAATTTCATAAGTGAGACCCAGAAAGCACCAGCAAAAGAATCAACAAGCATTCCAGTCCAGGCCCCGGGGGCCAAGGTTCAGTCACTAATGAATTGATGGGGCTTCTAATTTACCGGATGTGAAGCTGAGCATGATTTACAAAACGGATTGTTTGCAGTGTCTTATGAGTGAGAGGTTTTCGGGTAGAGCTTAGCTTTCCAGAGCTCTCTCGCCTCCACTCCTATCCCTGAGAAAAAGTATTTCTGGATGGGTACCCCCTCGCCTCCCCACAACACACACACACATCACACATCTGAGCATCGAAACAGCACGTTGACTGGCTTCAGATGGAAAGAGGCCTCCTCTGTGTGTGATACAGAATCTGGACCCGTGGCGATGCAGAATGGTGAGATTTTTGTTCATTTGAGACTGGCCTTGGTCCGAAAAGTGATGCTCCTCCTCCCCTTCCCCCAGTCCAGTCTTCACTTGCTCTGGAATATGTGACGTCAACCTTGATGACCGTTCAGAAACCAGGTGCAGAGAGGAACAGGGAGTGAGTTCAGCTCCCAGGTCAGAGAGCTGATCTATGAGTCGGTCTGGCCATCATACAAGCCGACGTGGGCCACCCAGGGAAGAGCAAAAATCCCAGAATACACAAGAAAGCTGCGATGGATAACCAGGAAAAGAGAAAATGGTTCAGCAGAAAATGCCCAGCGCCTGCCTGTGCTGCAGCCGCAACTTTCTACTCTTTAAATGTCGTAAAAGCACATGCCATCCCCGGTGAAGCAGATTCTGTTTATCCAAGCATCGGGATGCCTCGTGTGGGGGGTACACACAGGAGCTGGTGTCACCTGACACCCACCCAAGACCATCTTTGGGAACTCTTGAACGGTATGTGTGGCTTGGGGACCTCTAGTCCCGAGAGCTTACTAGAAATTACCTGGTCAAAGAGCAGGCTGTGAATATTGCAAAAGCAGCTCAAACATTTGGAAGATGTAAACACAACCTGGCTTATTGTGATTTCTAGTTTTTCCAGCAATATGGCAGTTTAAGATAAATGAGACCACCTGGGATCCTGGGAGAACTGGATGACTCCAGATGCCCAGGTTAGAAAGGACTAAAGTAAGCCTGATGCACCTGATTGGCCAGGGAGCAAAGAAGTGTTCAGAGTCGAATGAGCGAGTCAGAAGCAGCATCAGAAAGAGTAATAATGTCATGTGATGCCCTGGATGGAATCTTGGAATAGAAAAAGGATATTAAGGGACTTCCCTGGTGGTCCAGTGGCTAAGATTCCATACTCCCAATACAGGGGGCCCAGGTTCGATCCCTTATCAGGGAACTAGATCCCATATGCTACAATTAAAGATTCCATATGCTGCAACCATATGGACTTCCCTGATAGCTCAGTTAGTGAAGAATCCGCCTGCAATGCAAGACAGCCCAGTTTGATTGCTGGGTTGGGAAGATCTGCTGGAGAAGGGATAGGCTACCCTCTCTGGTGTTCTTGGGCTTCCCTTATGACTCAGCTGGTGAAGAATCTGCCTGTAATGTGGGAGACCTGGGTTCGACCCCTCAGTTGGGACGATCCCCTGGAGAAGGGAAAGGCTACCCACTCCAGTATTCCGGCCTGGAGAATTCCAGGGATTGTATAGTCCATGGGGTCGCAAAGAGTCAGACACAGCTGAGCAACTTTCACTTTCATGCTGCAGCCAAAGCCAGTGCAGTCGAACAAACAAATTAAAATATATTTTTAAAAAGGAAAAATGACACTAAGTGAAAACAAAGATCTCAGTGAAGTCTGGACTTTAGTTAATGACTATATGTCGACATTGGTTCTGTAATTGTAACTGATACAGTGTACCAGTGTGAGCTGGTGGCCACAGGGGAACCTGGTGCTGGGTATACAAGGGAGCTCTGTACTAGCTCCTCAATTTTCCTGTAAATCTGAAGCTATTTTAAAACAAACAAAACATGTATGGAAAAATAAGAATAATGGCCACGATAGACTGAAAGACATTAAAGATATATGACCCCATGAATGATCAGAGCAAAAGAGAAAGCTTACATGTGTGAGGCCAGTTGATGTAGTATGAAAACAGAAAAATAGGCAAAAATTAATTCTTTCTCTGCAGTTGAGGGTGGAGGGGAAAAAAGACAAAAGAAGGGCTTTCTATTAAAAATAACTTCTGTTTACTTTTGGGTCTCTGAAGACCTTCTTAACTGGAAACAAACAAAGATGACATTTTCGTACAGTTGTTTGACTAATAAGGACCTTTTACTGTAATTCAGCATTTTCATGCCACTTTTTAAAATAATTTTGTTAATTGCATATAAAATCATCATCACAAGTGAAAGACTGATGAGGGGGAAATGAAGACCTTGGGAACTTCCCTGGAGGTCCAGTGGTTAAGACTCTGCACTTCCTACCCGGGGGGCATGGGTTTGATGCCTGCTCTGGAAACTAAAATCCCACATGCTATGGGGCGCAACCAAAAAAAAGAAAAAGAAAGAAATGAAGAACTCAGCATCTAGTAGGGCGGTACCCTAGGTGTAAAGATGGAGGATGAGCCTTTTTACCTGAGATACGGCCGGAGGAAAGGAAGGCAGGATGGAATTTCCCCTGGAGACATTAAGATTTTACAACCACTGCCTTTACAGGCAGTTTCTGGCTGGTTTGACATTTTTTGAAATAAATTGTGTCTTTGTGGAATGAATGTTTTAAATAATAACCAAAGCCAGTTTCCAGTCCGGCTCCAGCTCCCAGGATTCTGCTGAAACCTCCCTTGCAAAAGTTACATGGACTCTAGGTAATCCAAATTAAAAATAAAATAACTTTTCCAAATATTTTGGTGAAAATAGAAACTTTCCGTTTTATGAGATATTATTTTTGTCTCCCCTCTGTGCTCAAAGTAAAACAAAATATTAAGGCTTAATTCCATTTTATTCCAACTGTTTAACTTTGCCCCTGAACTTTTGGATAAACATTTACCCAATGGATGAACTGGTGGATTTGAATTTTTGAAACATAGTAAACATTTTCCTATTTGATAATCTATCTCGTTTCTATAAACTGTATCAATTTATTAGATGTTTTAGCTTCTTTGAAGGTTGAATAAAGTTTAAGGTTTGCTGGGAATTTTTTTTTTTAAGATGAGTTTATATTCTTCCCCATCTTGCTTTAAAAATGGTTATGGAGGCTGTCTCTGCTTGTGTTTAATCAAGCTTTTGAGGTGAGGCAAGGAGTGAAGAGTGGCTTATTGATTAGACGTAAGATCTAATCGGGACCTCCAAGAACATCAGGAGCTCCAAGACTTGAAATAAACTTCGTCCTTGGTTCTCATTCCCTCCCTCCCCCTCCTGTTCCTCTCTCCTCCTCTCCCTTTCCCCAGAGCGGGGCACAGATGGCAGCCACCTTGCTGGGCACTAGGTCCTCCGTAGCACACTCTGGAGCCCGCCAGACTGGCAGCAGATCTCTATTCATCGGGAAACGCCACCACACCACAAAGTAGACAGACGGGATTCTGAGTGCTGTGTTTGCCAGCGGAAACAGGTTCTTCTTGAATGTCAAGGGCTATGCCTGGTTTCTTCGGGCCGGTTTTGTGTCCTGTGAACACCTGGGCATATGCTTCCCGGATGAGCAGGATATGTTTTCTTCCTGAACCACGACTGTTTTTCACAAGAGTCGCCACCGGCGACAGCCCCTGATTGATTCTGGTGGCTTATGTTGGGAGTTGGCTCCAATACCTGGAAGGTGAAAATCCCAGGTCTGAAAAGGTGCCAGAATCCAGCTCAGCAGAGTAAGCCACAGCCTGGCAGGAAGTAGGATCAGGACGTCAGCTCCCACCGCCTGTGCCTTCTCTTTCGCCCGGCTGCAGCGGCGGCACCCTGGGGACCTCTGCGCCTGCCACTCTGGCTTTGCAGTCCCAAGCCCTGACCTTGACCAAGTTACTTCGCATCTCTAAGCCTCAGTTTCCTCATTTATCAAATGAGGCTAATACTCCCTGACTAGAGATTCTCCTGAAGAGAATCAGGTACAAGTGTAATCAGTGCCTGCCACATAGTTGCTGTGGAAGAAATGCTAGCTTGTTCACGCATTCTGCAGATGGTGCTCTGATCACTTACTATTTTCCTGGCACTGTTATGCACACTGGAGATGGGTTTTCTAAATATTAGTCTTGAATTTAGCTCACCAGACAAAGGTAGTGGTAAAAGAATTGATACTTTTAAACTGTGGTGTTGGAGAAGACTCTTGAGAGTCCCTTGGACTTCAAGGAGATCCAACCAATCCATTCTGAAGGAGATCAGCCCTGAGATTTCTTTGGAGGGAATGATGCTGAAGCTGAAACTCCAGCACTTTGGCCACCTCATGCGAAGAGTTGACTCATTGGAAAAGACTCTGATGCTGGGAGGGGTTGGGGGCAGGAGGAGAAGGGGATGACAGAGGATGAGATGGTTGGATGGCATCACTGACTCAATGGACGTGAGTTTGAGCAAGATCTGGGAGATGGGGAAGGACAGGGAGGCC
>NW_011494652.1:2368438-2377576 GCF_000754665.1 Bison bison bison | reverse complement strand
GCTGGGAGGGGTTGGGGGCAGGAGGAGAAGGGGACGACAGAGGATGAGATGGCTGGATGGCATCACTGACTCAATGGACGTGAGTCTGGGTGAACTATAAAGAAAGCTGAGCACTGAAGAATTGATGCTTTTGAACTGTGGTGTTGGAGAAGACTCTTGAGAGTCCCTTGGACTGAGAGGAGATCCAACCAATCCATCCTAAAGGAAATCAGTCCTGAATATTCATTGGAAGGACTGATGCTAAAGCTGAAGCTCCAAAACTTTGGCCACCTGATGCGAAGAGCCGACTCATTAGAAGACCCTGATGCAGGGAAAGATTGAAGGCAGGAGGAGAAGGGGATGACAGAGGATGAGATGGTTGGACGGCATCACCAACTCAATGGACGTGAGTTTGAGCAAGATCTGGGAGATGGTGAAGGATAGGGAGGCCTGGTGTGCTGCAGTCCATGGGGTTGCAAAGAGTCGGACACAACTGAGCGACTGAACAACAAGTGGTAAAAATTCCGAAAGTGACTGAATGAATGAATGAGTGAGCAAGATGTCCTCCTACTTCTCTACCAAAATGCACATAGTTTGTATCTGAAGCAGCAGATACGGCCCGGTGAAGGCCTCACACCTTTCCGCTGGGTTCCTGCCCGGGATGGAACTGCAGAGTTGGGGGTGAGGTGTGGCTTGCTTCGCTTTGCTTTCAGCTTATCTGGTGAGTGTAGGAGAATCTCCCTGTGGCACTCATTGGTGTTTCTCTGAGGACCGGTGGTGGCGATCTCTACTTCACAGGCATACAGGCCATTTGGAAAGCCTCTCTGAGGGAAGAGCCTATATAATTTTTTTTCCTTTAATTGGGTTGTTTGTCTTTTTTGACTCCTTTGTGAGAGGTGTTTATGTAGACCGGATGCAAGTCCTTGAGGTGTACATGTCTTGCCAATGTCTTCTCCTGCTTTGTCACTCACCTTTTGACTTAATAGTCTCTTTCAATCAGCAGACGTTCTTCAGTTTAACGGAGTCCAGGGCAGTGATCCCCTCCTTTGTGGTTATGCTCTCTGTGTCCTGTTGAAGGGATGCCTGTCCGTCTGGAGGTCATAAAGGTGGCCCCCTGCGCTCCCTCTAGAAGCTGTGTTGTGCTGTTTCTCCTTGTTGTGAGCAAGAGGTCAGGGCTCATCTCTCTCCCTATGGCTGTTCACCCCGTTTGTAGATTTCACACCATGTACTGGAAAGAAGAACCCTTCTCCCGGCGGCAGTTGGGTAGTAAATTTACAAATAACAGTAGATACGTTTTCCTGTCAGACAGGATAAGTCCTCTAACCTGAACTCAGATTTTCTCTATTATTGTTGGCCTTTTACATTTCTATAAGTTCCACTATCAGCTTGTCAATCTGACAAACTTCTTTCTCTTTTTTCCTGTCTGTCTGTCTCTCTCTCTCACACACACATACACACCTTCTGGCATTTTGACATGGATCTCATTGAATCTATAAATCACTTTGGGGAGAACTGACAATGTATACCGTATTGAGTCTTCCAGTCCATAAGCACAGAATGGATTTCCTGGTTTCCTTTGTTGAAATCATGCTGAAATCATGTATGTTCTTAGCTACTTCACTTGTTGATGCTATCTTAAAAGGCAAAAGTTTTTTACATTTTGTTGGTTCCTAGAATACGGAAAAATAATCAGCTTTTAAATGTTAATAATATAATCAATGACCTTGTCTAATACATTTCTTAATTCTAATGGTTTACCTGTACATACTCCTGGGTTTTCTTCATTCAGAATTATTTTGTCTGTGGACAGCACCTAGGAAGATTACCATTTGCTTATAAAGAAATTAAAATTAAATTTTGTTAATTTTAAAATATTATACCAACTTTACATTTCTGAAATAAATTCAATTCGGCCATAATATATTACCCTTGTTAATGGAATCTATTTGCTAATATTTTTGTTAAGGTTTTTGCATATGTGCATATGAGAGAGACTGTGACTTGTAATGTCATTTTTAGGTTAAAATGAATTGAGAATTAGTCTTTCTTTATTCCTGGAGAGTTTGTGGGAGATTGATGTTATTTCTTCCTGAAATATTTAGAAAATGTCACCAGTAGAACCACATGGACCTGGAATTCTCTTTGTGAAAAGGATTTAAATCATATGTCAAATGTATTTTATAGATGTAGGATATAGGGCTTGTTTGTTGCAGAAGACTCTTGAGAGTCCCTTGGACTGCAAGGGGATCCAACCAGTCCATTCTAAAGGAGATCAGTCCTGGGTGTTCTTTGGAAGGAATGATGCTAAAGCTGAAACTCCAGTACTTCGGCCACCTCATGCGAAGAGTTGACTCATTGGAAAAGACTCTGATGCTGGGAGGGATTGGGGGCAGGAGGAGAAGGGGACGACAGAGGATGAGACGGCTGGATGGTATCACCGACTCGATGGATTTGAGTTTGAGTGAACTCCGGGAGTCGGTGATGGACAGGGAGGCCTGGCGTGCTGCAATTCATGGGGTCGCAAAGAGTCGGACACGACTGAGCGACTGAACTGAACTGAACTGATCTCTTGGTAGGAAAACTTTAAGACATTGTGTTTCTCTGGAATGTAACTTTCTCAACGTATTTCTGCACTTGTGGTGCCCTTGTGTGGTCTCTCTGTGTCTGTGGGAACTGCAGTGATGCCTGCCTCCTCGTTCCCGTTAGTAATCATGGGCTTCCTTCTCTTTATGCCCCTGAGAGGGACCCTGTGCAGAACCTTCTTCTGCACCTGCCTTTCTCTGCATCTCTTCCTCCTCACCCCTCCCCGTGAGGTGAAATCTCTGCCCACCCTGCACCCACACCCACTTTTGATACCATGCTTAAATATTCAGACTCCAAAAATCCTACCCAAAAGGCCCCTGGCCCACTTCCGGAGCCTGCGTGGGCCCCTCACTGGACCACCGTGGGTCATTTTCATTGGCGTATAGTTGGTTTACAGTGTCTTTCTGTTGAATTGGTGTGTCATTATAAGACACCCCTTTCTATCTATAGGAAAACTTACCTTGAAATCTACCTTGTTTCATATGAATATAGCTATACCAGCTTTCTCTCTGATTGTGTTTGCATGTATAATTTCTTCCATCCTTCAACTTGTGATCACTCTGAGTCTTTACATTAAAGTGTGCCTTCTATGAATTGTATAGAGTTGAAGTTTAAAAAAAATCTAATCTGATAACTTTGTCACTTAATTGGAGTATTTATATGTAATGTAGTTATATATGTATAATACAATTATATTTCAATCCCCACAAGACCCTATTATTGTTTTTTATTTATTTTTAGTTGGAAGATAATTGCTTTACAGTTTTGCATTAGTTTCTGCTGTACAACAGCATGAATCAGTGATATATATACAAATATCCTCTCCCTTCTCAGCCTCCCGACCCCCACCCCACCTCAATCCTCTAGGTCATCACGGAGCCTCAAGCTGAGCTCCCTGTGCTATATGGCAGGTTCCTTCTAGCTATCTGCTTTACACACGGTAGTGTATATATATGTCAATGCTGTTCTTTCAATCTGTTCTGCCCTCTCCTTCCCCTACTGTGACAAGACACTATTACTCATTTTAAACAATCTGTATTTATTTAGATTTTCCCTCTCCTGTGTTATTGATTCCTTTTTACTTCCAATTGGAATTATTTCCCCTCTGTCTAAAAAACTCCCTTTAGTATTTATTTCCAAGCAGACCTGAAGACAATTAATTCTCTTAGTTTTCCTTCATCAGAAGACATCTTTATTCCACCTTCATTCTTTTCTTTTTTAAACTTATTTCATAAATCTTTATTTGTTGTTGCTCAGTCGCTCAGTTGTGTCCAACTCTTTGTGACTCCAGGGACTGTAGCACACCAAGCTTCCCTGTCTTTCACTATCTCCCAGAGTTTGCTCAAACTCATGTCCACTGAGTCTGTGATGTTATCTAACCATCTCATCTCCCTTGTCCTGTGCATTCAACCTTTCCCAGCATCAGGGTCTTTTCCAGTGAGTCTTCTCATCAGGTAGCTGAATTACTGGAGCTTCAGCTTCAGCAGCAGCCCTTCCAGTGAGTATTCAGGGTTGATTTCCTCTAGGATTGACTGGTTTGATGTCCTTGCTGTTCACGGTACTCTCAAATGTCTTCTCCAGCACCACAATTTTAAGCATCAATTCTTCGGCAGTGAGCCATCTTTATCATCTAATTCTCACATCTTTACATGACTACTGGAAAGACCATAGCTTTGACCACATGGACCTTTGTTGGCAAAGTGATGTCTCTGCTTTTTAATATGCTGTCTAGGTTTGTCATAGCTTTTCTTCCACGGAGCAAGCGTCTTTTAATTTCTTGACTGCAGTCACCATCCACAGTGATTTTGGAGCCAAGAAGGTAACATGTCACTGTCGCCACTTTTGCCCATCTATTTGCCATGAAGTGATGGGACTCGATGCATATCCCCCAAATCGACTTTAAATCCAGTCTTTATTCATAGAAAAAAATACCTATAGTACTACTTTAAGAATATTTTCTTTTCTTTGCGTTTCCATGGCATCATGAGCAAGTTTATTTGCCATTTAGATCGTCCACATATTTACAGCCCACCTTGAAAGATACTTAGGATATAAAATCCCAAGTGGGCTGTTGTTTTCTTTCAGCAATTTAAATATGCCTTTATATTGTCTTTGGCTCCCATTGTTTCTGTGGAAGTGTTAGCCATTAACCTTATTATTGATCTTTTGACCAATAAAAGCACCTCTGGCTGCTTTTAAGACCTTTTTGCCTTGTCCCTTGTCCTCACCAGTCTCACTATTATATGCGGGCATACCTCAGAGACGGGCACACCTCAGACATGTTCCAGGTTTGGTTCCAGGCAACTGCACTAAAGGAAATATCACAATAAAGTGAATCTCATGAATTTTTTGGTTTCCCAATGCATTTTAAAACTGTGTTTATTCTATAATATAGTCTTTTAAGAGTGAAAGAGCATTATGTCTTAAAAAACAATGTACATATTTTGATTTACTATCAACTACCCCGGGTTGCTCAGTGGTAAAGAATCTGCCTGCCAATGCTGGAGACGTGGGTTCAATCCCTGAGTCAGGAAGATCCCCTGGAGAAGGAAATGGCAACCCACTCCAGTATTCTTACCTGGAAAATCCCATGGACAGAGGAACCTGGTGGGCTACAGTCCACAGGATCACAAAAGAGTCAGACACTGCTGCTGCTAAGTCACTTCAATCGTGTCTGACTCTGTGCGACCCCATAGACGGCAGCCCACCAGGCTCCCCCGTCCCTGGGATTCTCCGGGCAAGAACACTGGAGTGGATTGCCTTTTCCTTCTCCAATGCATGAAAGTGAAAAGTGACAGTGAAGTCGCTCAGTCATGTCCAGCTCTTAGCACTACTTAGAGACTAAAACAACCACAGTCGTTCAATTAAAAATTTTTTAACATTTTATTTCATGGAAATAACATATACGAAATAAAAAGCAAAAGTGTCAAAAGTTATTTTCTAAGTGCTTTCTTCTTTCTAGTATTTCCTGATTAATTTAATAAATGTTTGTTTTACTCATAAGAAATACTTTAATGTTAAAAACTGCTAACCATTATCTGAGCCTTCAACAAGTCATAATCTTTTTCCAATATTACCACCAAAGGTCACTGATCACAGATCACCATACCAAACACAAGAATAATGAAAAAGCTTGAAATATTCTAAGAATAGCCAAGATGTGATACAGAGACACAGAGTGAGCAAATGCTGTTGGGGAAATGGGGCTGAGAAACTTGCTCAAGGCAGGGTTGCCACAGACCTTCAACTTGTAAAAAAAAAAAAAAAAAATGCAGTGTCTGCAAAGTACGATAAAGTGAAGCACAATAAAGCCAGGTGTGCCTGTAGTTACCTGTGGTTTTCTTTGTATGCCTCCACTTGAGGTTGATAGAGCTTCCCACACTTATAATTAAAGGTGGCCTGATACCTGTCAGCATTGTGGAAAATTCTGGGTTGAACTCTTCTCTTCTGACTCCTTTGTTTATATTGCTTGATTTTTAATGATTTGACCCTGCTTCCTGGCACTTGTGGTAATGTCTCATTGACTCCTGGATATTATGTGTGAAAAATGGGGTGGCTCTGAATGATGTTTGCTTCTCCCAGAGAGGGTTTTAGGTTCTTTGGCTCGTTCCTATCAGCAATGGAGGTGACTTAGGCTGGACTACAGGATTTGGGAAGGCTGGTCTCCCTCTGGAATGTTGTAGCCTTTGGGGGTTCTCGTCTGAAACCTGGATAGTTTACCAGAAACTCCCCACCCCACCCCACCCCACCCCGGCCTCCTTGGTGAGCCCTGAGTTGCAGTTTTTGCTTTCCCAGAATCAAGAAACTGCCCACATCTCTGACTGCCTTTGCATCCTCTTAACTGTCACTCTCTGCCTCCGTTCTCAGCTGCTCAGCCTTGTGCGTGAACAACTTGGAAACAGACTGAGCAGAATGTTAAATCCGGTTCTCCATGGCCTCCTCCTCTCTGGGATCTTAGCCCTTGAGTCCTGTCTGCCTCGGTTGTCCTCCAAGTTCTCTCAATGCCTAGAGGGTTTTCTGGTTATTTTTTTCCAGTTTCCACAGTTGTCCTTGGCAGAAGAATGTCTCTGACACAGTCACTATGCTGTTGTGGCCAGAAGCAGAGTTCCCATTCTGCATCTTACCAGCCGCCTCCTGCAGATCCTTTTATGCCTTTGAGGGGCGTGCACACCGCGTGGCCGTGAGAGTTGGCATTTTAGACTGACAGCAGGGACGGAAGCCTACTCTTGGGCTCAAGTGGTCAGGGGAGGGTCCCTACCTCTGCTGCTTCCAATGTGTGACCTTGAGTGGGTCACTGGATCTGTTGAGGCTTCAGTTTTGTCATCTGCAAAGTGGGTCTGATGATACGTGTGCCGTGTGTCTCATAGACTTTGTGTGAGGATGAGCCACAGGGAATGCAGCCAAGAGGACTTTGAGAAGACAGACATGACTTTTTCTTCTTTAAGTAAGAAGATGCGGTGGGCCCTGAATTCAGAACCGAATCAGGATGAGAAGCTTTCACTGTGTGAAGTGCTCGAGAGATCTATAAACATCTGCCAAGGACAGGTGTGTGCTCCAGATATCCTTCCCCAGGAACCTATCTTCCAGAAGACCCTAAAGACATTTCCCAATTTTGCAAGCAAAGGCAGAGTCCCGAGAACAAATGTGCACGGTCCTGAAGGGATCAGCCTGAAGCGAGGTGGGCAGAGGGTCCAGAAGCTGCCCTCCTTCTGGGGCTCCATCCGCGTCCCCTCCACGGGGCTCCTGTGGACTCTGCACTTTCTCCATAAAGGGTTACTGGTCCCACGGCACCACGGTCACCTGCGTGCATGTCTGCTCCCCTGAGACCAGGTGGGTCCCAAACCCAGCTGCTCCCCGAGCCCTTGGGGGCAGTTGAGAATCTCAGAATGTGAAACCTGACCTAAACATTAGCCAAGACACTGAACTTCCCTGGGGCAGTCACTGCCATAGGCCCAGTGTGCCTGGTGCTATGTTCGTTGAGGGGGTCGGGGTGTGGTGGGAGGGAGGAGGCAACAGGAGCCTTCAGCCCCTCTAATCCCAGCAAGTTCCACCTTGGTCTGCTGCCCAGTAGCCTGGCAGCAGGAATGGGCATTTTAGCTGAGCGAGTCTTGCTTTTCTCAAAGATAAGATTACAGTTATGCTAACGCAAGTCTTACCACACCACCTGGCATTTTTACCCTTTGCTGGGAAGCCCAGCCTCCCCCAAGCGTCTCACCTGCCACTTTCTTGGTGTCTTTTTACATGTGATAATGAAAATCGGGCATTCTGTACCCACCCACCCTGGGCTTTGGAAACCCCTTGGTTCTGGAAAAATATGACCAGCTCATAGCACATCTTTTTTCACCCCTTCTTTTGGTGGCTCTTTGACAAATCAAAGTCAAGCCACCACAGTAACTGTATTTAATATGGCGCGGGGGGTGGGGGGGTCCTGACTCTGACCTCAGGGCTTTCCCACCCCTCTTCTCTGAGATGCAGGTCTTTATGCCTCTGGGAATCTTGTGTTCTCTTTATTTCCCTTGTTCTCCTGTTGATTTCTTCTTCTTTTTTTTTTCTTCCACTCCCTTCCTCATTCCTCCTTCTTTACTGGAAGTCTCCACGCTTTGGAAGTGGACTGGTGCGTGCAGGTGGGGAGCACTTTCCCAGCACACAGAGGGAGGCTGTTCCCACGACGGGTACCTGGCAGACTTATCACTTGTTGAAGGAAGGAGGCTTCTGAAATGCCAGGCAGAGCCCTTCCTGCTCCCGAGATCATGCTGTGGCGGGGGAGGGGGGGTTGGAGCCCCAGCCTGGGGGGTAGATCGGGGCCAGGGCAGGGTCTCGCAGCCTGTATCCGCAGAGCAGAAGCATGGCCATGCTTCGGGCACCATCCATTGTCCGGCTGTTGGGAAGACCCCTACGTGGCTCCTTCGCCTCTCTCCCACCCACCTCCCGCCCCCAGGGCTGGTTCTCTGACCTCAGCCCCACAGACGGGAAGGAACACTTCTTTAAGTCCAGATGCTTATCTGAGAAAGAGGTTCCTCATCCCCATCGTGAGCTCTTGTTGGGCCTCAGCACTTTTCCTCTGTTCTTGGTCCTATTTCTGCTCTGGAGAGATTTTTCAGCGGGATGCCCTGGATTGAGATGAGCTTTAAAATTGCCCCTAGAGGTCAGACAGATGCGGATCCCTCCCTGTTTACACTGGCCTCCAGAGTTGAGGCAGTGGTCAGTGAAAGACTGGGTCCAGGTCAGACCAACAGAAAATAAAGGTTTTCCTTTTTCCCTCTTCTCTCTAACTTTTCTTCCCTTTCCCTTTGCCATGAGTTTTTTCCCTTCCTCCACTTCCCCGATCCCCAGATGTCTTTGGGCCTGATGCTGGTTGCTCTGTTCATCTAGTAAAAGTATGTGGGAAGAAAAAGTCATTTACACTTTAGTAATTGTCAAAGCTGGAATCAAGATTGCTGGGAGAAATATCAATAACCTCAGATATGCAGATGACACCACCCTTATGGCAGAAAATGAAGAGGAACTAAAAAGCCTCTTGATGAAAGTGAAAGAGGAGAATGAAAAAGTTGGCTTAAAGCTCAACATTCAGAAAAC
>NW_011494652.1:2366773-2368338 GCF_000754665.1 Bison bison bison | reverse complement strand
GTCAGACTTTATTTTTGGGGGCTCCAAAATCACTGCAGATGGTGATTGCAGCCATGAAATTAAAAGACACTTACTCCTTGGAAGGAAAGTTATGACCAACCTAGATAGCATATTGAAAAGTAGATATTACTTTGCCAACAAAGATCTGTCTAGTCAAGGCTATGGTTTTTCCAGTGGTCATGTATGGATGTGAGAGTTGGACTGTGAAGAAATCTGAGCACCAAAGAATTGATGCTTTTGAACTGTGGTGTTGGAGAAGACTCTTGAGAGTCCCTTGGACTGCAAGGAGATCCAACCAGTGCATCCTAAAGGAGATCAGTCCTGGGTGTTCATTGGAAGGACTGATGCTGAAGCTGAAACTCCAATACTTTGGCCACCTCATGTGAAGAGTTGACTCATTGGAAAAGACTCTGATGCTGGGAGGGATTGGGGGCAGGAGGAGAAGGGGATGACAGAGGATGAGATGGCTGATGGCATCACCGACTCGATGGACGTGAGTCTCAGTGAACTCCGGGAGTTGGTGATGGACAGGGAGGCCTGGCGTGCTATGATTCACGGGGTCTCAAAGAGTCAGACACAACCGAGCGACTGAACTGAACTGAATTGTCAAAGCTATGGTTTTTCCAGTGGTCGTGTACAGCTATGAGAGCTGGACCATAAAGAAGACTGAGCACCAAAGAATTGATGCTTTGGAACTGTGGTATTGGAGAAGACTCTTGAGAGTCCCTTTCACTGAAAGGATATCAAACCAGTCAATCCTAAAGGAAATCAACCCTGAATATTCATTGGAAGGACTGAGTCGGGAGCTGAAGCTCCAATACTTTGGCCACCTCATGTGAAGAGCTGACTCATTGGAAAAGACCCTGAAGCTAAGAAAGATTGAGGGTAGGAGGAGAAGGGGATGACAGAGGATGAGATGGTTGGATGGCATCACCGACTCAGTGAACATGAGTTTGATCAAGCTCCAGGAGACAGTGGAGGACAGGGGAGTCTGGCGTGCTGCAGTCCATGGGGTCGAAGAGAGTCGGACACGACTGAGACACTGAACAGTAACAAAAATTGCATGGAATAGATCAGTAGTTTGCCTCTTCTCATGAGATTTGCTGCCTCAATGAAGAGCTTAGGGCTGCAATGCAGACATTCAGGTGGTTACAGGAGAAAAGGAGTTAAGGACGGAAGAGGATGCTCTCTAGGAGGGCCACTCTAGAGCCCAAGCAGTCACACACACTGAGCTGCTGACCCCGAGTCCTCACTTGGCTGGCATCTGCCCATGTCCCAGAACAAAAGGTTTTGAAAATGTGCAGTTGAGAGTGATTCATGGCCTGATCGAGGACAGGGAGTAGAGAAGTGTGGCTGCTTGTCTGGGCAAGGGTGAGGTGCGGGAGCTTTGTTGGATGGCCGACTAAATCCTGGACATCGTTCCCACGATGGGCTGGTTCTGTGGGTCTCCCAAGCCTGGAAGCAGAGATGTCTGCTCTCCTGCAGAATGTTAAAAACCTCCATGCACAGGGATGAAGCCAGCCCATCATCTTGACGTCCCCGCCACGGTGGACGGTGGATGAAGG
>NW_011494652.1:2358110-2366673 GCF_000754665.1 Bison bison bison | reverse complement strand
GAGGTGCCCACCCCGCGCACACACACACACACCAACTCAGCTGGCTTGGTCCCTCCCCCATCCAACCCCCACCCCCTTGCTCTTAAAAAGGAAGCAGCAGGGCAATCATTAGAAATCCTTTTATTTGCATGAAAACGGAGTCTGGTTGTCAAAGTCTTCCCAAGGTGTCCCTCTCCTGAGTGGCTGTGCATGTCCCCTTCGTGGTGAGGCCACTGTGGCCACTCATGGGAAGTTGCCCCCCCACTCTCTGTGTGTGTCCCCTTGTAACATCAGGGGCACTGAGGAACAGCACTGTGTCCAGGGGTGGAGGGACTCCGATAAGACGGATGAACCGGCAGCCCTCAGCCTTCCCCACTGCCCTCCCTTCCCTCCAGGCTTCACCATCTCCCCTCCCAGACCCCTGGGGCCCTCAGCTGCAGACCCGCTCGCTCCCTGGAGCAGCCGTCCCCTCCTCTTCATCCTCCTGGTTCCCGGTCACCGTTTAGGGCTCAGCTGAGAACCACTGGCTCTGGAGAACTTTCCAGAACCTACCGTGATCCTTCTTTCTTCCTCGGGCTTCTCCCCTGGTTTTCTGACTTCCCTGGGTGACCGTAAAGCTCTGTGTGGGCACATGTGTCTCCCTGCTTGTGTCTGGGGCTCACAGCTCCCTGGCCGCACACAGTGGGACCTTGACGGCACTCAGCCACTCAGTCGTGTTCTGCTGTTTGTGACCCCATGGACTGTGGCCCACCAGGCTCCCCTGTCCACTGGATTCTCCTGGCAAGAATACTGGGATGGGTTGCCATTCCCTTCTCCAGGGGGCCTTCCCGCTGCAGGGATGGAACCCAGGACTCACGCGTCTCCTGCACTGGCAGGCACATTCTGCACCACTAGCACCGCCCGGAGGCACTGCTGCCTGGAGCCCAGCCCTGCTCCCTCCCTCCTGCAGGTCAGAGATCTGACGAGGGCTCCTCCCCGGGGTCCTGCAGCTTCTGGACCAGAGGCCCCAGGACTCCCTCCCATAGCCCCTCCATCCTCTCGGCTCCTGGGGGAGAACCCATTTGTGAAGATTCCAGGCCTTCTGCAACCAAGGCGGGTGACTCAGGGGTTGTTTGAATCAGATTAGAATTACCTGTTAGTTGCAACAGTGCTTGCTCTGCATGGTACTGGGGTCTGTGGATGCCAGCAAAGCACACATAATCACTTATTCACACTTTCTACCAATATTTTTACAACCTGCTGTCTGCTTTGCAGGGTGCTGAGAACACCTCAGAGTGACAGATAAGGGCCCTGATTCTCTGGCATAAAGAGAAAGTCAACAATCGGGTGACAATTGCTTCGAAGCAAAGGAGCAGGGTTAGGGGATGGGGAAGGCCTTCTGGAAAGGTGATGCCTGAGCAGAGACCCGAGGGGGAAAGGTCACTCCTGTGAAGCCATTAGCAAGTGTCTGGCCACGGAGAGGAGATCCAGCCCTCATCTGAGGAAGAGCAGTCTCCTCTTACGGTCCCAGAAGTCCACAAGGCTACGATGGGAGAAGGAGGTGGGGCCTGCCACCTGGTTCCTCCCTTGCAAGCTGACCACAGATGTCACGGCAGCTGCAGAGGTCCATCCAGCTCCGAGGCAGGGGGCTGTGTGCCAGAGTCACAGCCCAAAGCCATAGGCCCATGTCCGTTCTCAGGCTGGGGGTGCCGAGAGGTTTGGACTCCCCCTGGATGGCAGAGCGCACCCTCAATACACTTCTCCTCACAAAGCGATTGACGTGCATCTGCTCACAAGGGCCTGGACCCATCTCAGAACACCATCTGGAGTCTTTTGTCCCCCTTGTTTTCCTTTTGAAATTATCAGGTCGGTGTTTTTCCCTCGGTTCTTTTCTCATCCTAGCAAAGAATTGAAAGGACAGGCCAGGACAGTTCAGGCAGGCAAGATTTACTAAGCAAGCAGCAAGCAGTACACGCTCAAGACACGAGAGAAGACCCACCCCCATGGGAGTGGTTCTACTCTGCTAGGTCTCCCTTTTTATGTCCTTTGTTCCCTCCCCTAAGCGTCCCGGAACCCTGATTGGTTCTGTCCCAGGCAAAACAGGGCTTGTACCCAAGACCAATCAGGGAAGGGAATGTAAATAAGGCATGTGATCAAGGCCAATCAGGCAAAGGGGTGTGCTGGGCGTGCCTTCCCCCGGAGATTCCCGCTGTAGCCTGCGGTGCCCCTTTTTGTGGGCTTTCCCATTCTTTGTTTGGGCTCTGCGCGGTTCTTCTAATCACAGCTTCCTCTAACCACCATCTTGGACTCCTTTTTTCTATTCTAACTGCCTAACAAAAGGAATTGGGAGCACTGATGTCCTCCTCAACAAAGGACCAGGTGGGCTTTCTCTTCTGAAAGGGGCTGGAAGGAGCCAGGAGTGACTCCTCCAGGAAGAGGAGGGGTCTGGGGCTGAGGTCAGAGGTCAGCCTCTCTGCCAAATAGGGAAGTTCAGTTCAGTTCAATGGCTCAGTCGTATCAGACTCTTTGCGACCCATGAATTGCAGCACGCCAGGCCTCCCTGTCCATCACCAGCTCCCAGAGTTCACTCAAACTCATGTCCATCGAGTCGGTGATGCCATCCAGCCATCTCATCCTCTGTCATCCCCTTCTCCTCCTGCCCCCAATCCCTCCCAGCATCAGAGTCTTTTCCAGTGAGTCAACTCTTCGCATGAAGTGGCCAAAGTACTGGAGTTTCAGCTTTAGCATCATTCCTTCCAAAGAAATCCCAGGGCTGATCTCCTTCAGAATGGACTGGTTGGATCTCCTTGCAGTCCAAGCAGGAGGGAAAAGTGGATGGTTATAAACACCTCAAGGAACTTGCCCTGAGAATAGAATTGTGGAATAAGACATCAATTAATTAAAAATTCCTCCTCCAAGGGGTTCTCCTGCCACATAAGGATGGGTGGAAGGAGTTGTTGTTGTTGTTCTTGTTGTTCTGTTCAGTCGTGTCTGACTCTTTGGGAAACCAAGGGCTGAAACACGCCAGGCTTCCCTGTCCTTCACTAACTCCAAGAGTTTGCTCAAACTCATGTGCACTGAGTCAATGATGCCATCCCACCATCTCATCCTCTGTTGCCCCCTTCTCCTCCTGCCCTCAGTCTTTCCCAGCATCAGGGTCTTTTCACATCAGGTGGCCAAAGTATTGGAGCTTCAGCAAGGCAGGGAGCGAAAAAGAAGACATTTGGTTTTCCATAAAGCCTGATTTCAGATGTAATAATTCTCGCACTCCAAGCAGAGAAACTGGCTCTCAGACACCGCTTTGGGAAGTGATGGTGTTGTAGGCCAGGGTGCAGGCACCACAGAAGGGGCAGGCCTGGGCCCTCTGAGATCTGCAGGACTGCAGATCCTGGAGGATCTGGGTTGCGGTGGGGATGAACTTCTGGGTGGACCGTGTAAGTGTGAGGACGTGACCTCCGTGGCCTCGGCCTGAAGCAGCTTGAAGTGAGGCATCAGTTTCCAGCCAGAGGTTGAGGTCAAGCCGCAGTGGTGAGAGCCCCAGATCCTAGCCACTAGACCAGTGGTCAGCGACAAGGCCCTGGCCCTTTGGCTTTGCAGAAAAGAATTCCCACGAAGATGAAAAGTAGAGAAACAAGTGTTTATCAGAAGGAAAAAGAGTACTGTACGTATGTAGACACACAGGGCAACTCACAGGGAGAGTTGTGCCCTTGTGGTGGTTTGAATCACTTTTATGGGGCATCGCTTCTGGGTTTCATTTGGGGCATCCCCGGTGGCTCAGATGGTAAAGTGTCTGCTTGCAATGCAGGAGGCACAAGTTCAATCCTGGCTTGGAAAGATCCCCTGGAGAAGGGAATGGTAATCCACTCCAGTACTCTTACCTGGAAAATCCCATGGACGGAGGAGCCTGGCGGGCTACAGTCCATGGGGTCATTAAGCGTCGGACACGTGACTTCACTTCACTTCCTTTGGCCAATCATCTTGCTTTGCCGGGTTCTGAGTCCCTATTTGGTTTACTTCAGGAAACTCCCACGTGTGCGTGAGCGTCTCTCAGCCGAAATGGATTCTGGTGAAGTGGCCTATGGGTAGTTGACATCACTTACATAGGGTGGTGTCCCCTCTCTGACCTCCAAGGAACTTTCTAGTTGGGAAGGGCTCCTTGACTTTGAGAATGAGAAATCCGTGGTCTCTTATCTTTTATCAGGGCAGGGCCCAGCCTCCTCTTTCGGTTGTCATACAATTGATATTTTGGAGTTTCTGTCCACAGGGAATGAACGTCAGCTGCTTTCCAGGGTGGGTGGCCCATCTACCTCCTGCCTCAGGGGGAGGTTACACGCTGTGGGCCCATGTTTAATGCTTTAGGATGAGTTGGTCTCTGTGTGACCATGTGTGTGTGTGTGTGTGTGCGTGCGTGCGTGCATGCGTGCGCAGAGGTTGAAGGGGCCAAGTGAATTCCTCGTGGGTTACACAGACATTCCTCTCTCTCACTCTCTCCCTTCCTCCAAATATTTCACATCTTAATAGAAAATGCTTCGGGGCCCACACTCACTGAACGACCGGCTCAGTTCTGTTCCTTTGCCCTCAGTCCTCGTGGCTTACTTTCTGGTGTCATTTTCAGGCACGGAAATCTGAAGTCACTGAATGAATCACAACAAAATAGCCCGGAGCTGACATTCTAGCCAAGAGAAGGGGTGGGGCAGACAAGCAAGGAGACAATGAAGGGAATTATGCAGTGGGTGGGGGGTGGGGTGAAATCTGCAGAGAGAAACAGAAATGGATGGATGGGGTAGGCAACCAGAGGACGAGTGCAGGGATGGGCAAGCAGATGAGTGAACGGATGAATGAATGAATGAGCGCATCTGTGAATGAGCGAGTGAGTGAATGAGTGAGTGATCTGAATGAATGAATGCGAGAATGATGAATGAGTGAACGAGTGAACGGATGAATCAATGAGTGAGTGAATGAAGGAGTGGGTAAGTCATGGGTGAGTGAATGAAAGACCCCTCCCCCCTTCAGCCCAGGCAGTGCTATCAGAAGAGCCAGGGGCCAGGAGCCCAAGGATCGAGGAGTCCTCTGGGCAGCAGGAGAAGACACCCCACCCCATGCTCTGGGCCAGCATCTCAGTCAACATCTGCTCCCACGCTCAGGTAGTGGGCACAGACAGCTCACACGTGGCTGAACTGGTGCTTAGCTTGAGGACCACGGAGGATGCCCTCCAGTGGGTCAGATGATGCCTTTCAGGTCTGGAAATAGAGAGTTCTCTTTCCTCCTCCACTAAAAAGCCTGTGTGGCCATCCGTGTAATCAGAGAGGTTTGTAATTAAAGACTAAACTGTCAAAATATTTTAGGAATGTGTCTCCAATTGGCCCTTAGCAAAGGTGGTTTCCTAAAGTGGCCATTTTTCCTCAAACAATCAAAAGGGTCTGATATAACCCCACAGGCAGTATGGTATGTCAGAGTTTTTCATAATAGTCTCCCTTTTCCTGGTGATAAAACTAATTTGTGTTCATCGCAGAAATCTTAGAAAACACAGAAAACATAAAGCAGAAATAACAGCCATCCAACACAGTTGCCCTGCATAATAAGAAAAGGCTTCTTATTATGTAGCTGGGCTATGTAACAGTAGCTGGGCTGTTCAGGCCCTTGAAACAGGGCTTGTCTGAACTGGGATATTCTGTGCACGCATAAAACACACACTAGATTTCAAATTCTTACGGGGCAAAAAGAATGTCAACTAGCTCTTCAACAGTTTTTATACAGATCACATGTTGAAAAGATAACATTTTATAGAACAAACTACATACGCTATTTTATCAGTTTCCCTGATGATTTTTATTCTTGTAATACAGCAGAGGATGAGATGGTTAGAGAGCATCACCGACTCAATGCACATGAATTTGAGCAAACTCTGGGAGATAGTGAAGGACAGGGAAGCCTGGCGTGCTGCAGTCCATGCGGTCGCAAAGGGTCGGACATGACTTAGCAACTGAAATATTGCATAGCTATTTCAGCATTGCAAATTGCCGGTGGTTCACATCACGTTCCTACTGGACAGTGCTGTTGCATAAGGCTCTAAAATCTACTCCTTTATTGCACGAGAAAGTTACACCAGGAGGATGAGTTCCAGGGTGCCAAACCCAGAGGAAGTTCCAAGTTCTGATCACCAGCACTGGGACAGGAAGAGCTGGTGCCCCTGTTCATCTGCTCTTTCACACCTCCCCAAAACATCGGGTCTTTGCTTTGGGCTAGGTGTCCAGCCAGGCAAGCCCCAGAACACTGGACGCAGTGAGCTCGTACCCGAGAGAAGCTTGCAGCCCAGCAGCTCGGCTGCAGGATGGAGGCTCTGGACCTAGCGGAGGTCGTGACACAAAACAGAAGCTCCCCCCTGAACCACTCACAAGCGAAGGCACAGCGACAGGAGCAGCGAGCTTTCCTGGGAAAGGTCACGGCCCCACAAAAACCCAGATCTTTTATTCTGACTCTGGAATCTCACAGGAAAGCTCCAGGATCTTCCCATAACGACAGCTAAGCCTGGTCTTCCGTCCAAGGATTTCTGGTTTTGCTTGATCTTTGGGGAAGCCATGTGAGGTCACACAGGGTAGTCCAAGAGGATCCGCTCTAGAAGGAGACTCAGGTAGCCAACCCAGGCTGTGACATAAGGGTCTTTAGGGAAATAGAGGGTTGTGTGTGGCCACTGAACGCAGGAGGCAATAATGCGTGTGATGCACTTCGATACGTGCACGCGTGCGTGTGGAAGAGGCAGGCGGCTGGGCTGTGTGGGTGAGAGCAACTCCCTGGGTTCACACACTCCAAGGGCACTGGCTGAGCAACATCCCAGCTCTGCAGACTGGGGATTCACGCCACCTTCTGCCCGGAGCACCTCGTTCTCATCTCTCAGGGGCTCCACGATCCTGAAAGCTGGCCTAGTGTGGTGTAAGCCCAGATGAGAGTGACCTGTGTGTGGCACTTGGAAATCTTTTATTCTCTTGGGGAACGTTGATGAAAGGAAATGGCTGCTACTCAGAGCAGGGCAGGCTGAAGCTATTTCATTCTTTCAAGCCCCAAGAAGGACCATTAGGCCTTTGGATGGGGCTTTCATTTTAAGAAGCAGGCAATCAGCATACTGTGAGCAGAGTCTCCACACTCTGCTGGGCAGGGTGGTCCAGGGCTGGCCCAGTCGTATCCTGCATTCTATCTCTGGTGGGTGGGATTTCTGATGCTCAGGCTTCATCATCACGGGGATTTGGGTCATGATACCTGTAGGATCACTAGTGTGAAGGAACTGTTGGAAACTCGGTCTGGACTTCTCCCCAGATCTCCAAAGAAAGGACCCCAGGCGGGGTCAGGGCTGGGGAGGGGATACATCTGTGTGAATCCACTTGCAGCTGGTTGTAATCACTGTAAGAATGTGAGTTGATGTTTGCAGAGAGCTTAGCACGCTTCTGGCTTGTAGTAAGTGCTGCCCCACTGCTTGTTAAACAAACAAACAGGGAAATCTATATTGTGCCAAAGATAGGAGGGGTGGTGAAGAGTGCAGAAATAAAGCAGAAGGCATGAGGAGGGTGGAGCAGAAATGGGCTTGAGTGCCTGGAAGGAGGCAGCAGAACAGAGATGAGCAATGCCAGTCAAGCCAGAAGGGCTTCCAGGAGGTGAGGAGCTGGGTTCTAACTTACCCTGGGCATGTTTTTAGAGTTCCTAGGAATTCTCAAAAGGCAGGCCTTGGATTAACGTCTGAAAACCCGCTGATGGAAACAACATCCATGGATTCCGTTGTGGGGGGAAATCCCCCAGACAGAACTTCATGCTTTGGCCGCGGTCCAGAGCCCTGAGCTGGCAGACTCCATGCCCGCAGAGTGTCCCCGTCCAGCTGCAGCTCGCCAGCTTCTGCTCAGGGTTCTGACATCATTCGAGGGAAGGAAATGACAGGGGTCCAGTCTCCCGCCCACCATATCTCAGTTATAAATGCCCCAGGCATGTCTCCCCTGGGGATAATTACATCCCAGTCAGTTTTAGCAGGTTAGGTCATATACCTGTAGGGCATTCATTTCTTTCTACAGGGATTGCCCACCGGATATTCCAAGGCCAGGGGGGCGAGGGGCCCAGCTAGCGGAGGATGGGGGGGCCTGCGCTCACAATAGCCCTGAGTCATGAGCTTCTCACTTCTTCCATGCTCCTCTCCCCACCCGGGAAGCCCATGACTCAGCAGCATTTATTTAGCACCACTGAGCACAGAGATCCATCCTGGGAAGACGGCTCCCCGAGCAGGCATGGCCAGAACTGAGGGGCAGAGCAGACTGGCGTGCCCTGGATTCTGCCAGCCCCTCCACCAAATGAGAGCAGCTCTGGGGGACAGGGAGGCATCTGTGTATTTTATTAAAAACAACCCCAAACTCCCACCTCATGAGCCTCTAATAAAAAGCCAAGGACCTCGCTAGGCTTCCGTCCTCATCAGAGAAACAGAGGTGGGAAGATCAACCTCCTGGGTCTCCCTTTGATGCCTGGGAGCAGGGTTCTCAACAGGGAGTGGTTTTGCCCCAGGGGACACCTGACAATGTCTGGAGATGTGTTTGGTTGTCACACTGGGGAGGGAGGGGTGGGAGGGAGGTTG
>NW_011494652.1:2355398-2357953 GCF_000754665.1 Bison bison bison | reverse complement strand
CATCCCCACCCACACCATCCGGCAGAGCACCGTATCAGAGAGACCCTGGCGGGAATGACCCCTGCCTCGGGCTCACCATGCCCTCTTCTGCTTGCTCTGCAAAGCTTGATTTGCTCGCCCGGCAAGGCTCAGACATGTGCACTAGGCAGGCAGACGGCAAGACGTTCTTGATCACACCCGACGTGCAGGAAATGAAACTGATGTTCCAAAGCGGAAAGGAGCCCCTCTAGAGCTTCTTGCAGAGGAGACACTCAGCCAGCTGTGTGCTAAGTCTCCTCTCCTGTGTCCCTTGTCACTTTGTGCCTGCACTCCTGGGGACTATTAAAAATGTCAGCAAAGCCGAAAGTGCCCAATGGTGGGTGACGTCACAGGGACAGGAAAGGGCAGCACGGTGGTGGAACACAGCGAGCCGGGAGGTCCAGATCTTCCCATAATAAAAGTTAATGAGCCCAGGTTTTAGTAACTCGTGAACGAGAATTAACCCTGCTGGTGAAATCAGTCCCCGTGGATTTTCAACCATGAGAATCACTGAGTCAAAAAAGAAGAAAACGCAAAGTCGATGCAACAGTTTATCTAGAAAATCTGTTTATAAGCAAATAGCGACTCAGAGGAGAGACAGAATTCCAACGTGACGGCCCGTGAGACAGCCAACGGAAGGCAGCGAACCCAGAAGGAGAAACCATCACCAGAACACAAGGCACTCTTTAAAGTCCTTCAGGGCTCCCCAGGAGGGCACTAGTGGTAAAGACCTGCCTGCCAGTGCAGGAGATATAAGAGATGTAGGTTCGATCCCTGGGTCGGGAAGATCCCCTGAAGGAGGGCATGGCAACCCACTGCAGTATCTTGCCTGGAGAATCCCATGGACAGAGGGGCCTGGCGGGATACAGTCCATGTTGTCGCAAAGCGTCGGACACAACTGGAGCAACTTAGCATGCATGCGTGCGAAGTCCTTCTACTCGCACTACTTCTAGAGGCATCTCTCTAGAAGAATCCCATCCCCCCTTCCTGATTTGAGGGGAATGTTGTTTTCACTTCTTGTTGGTCCCTGGGATCCCCAGATCCAAGAACCACAACCCCACCTCCGCCCCTGGTCCAGGCCGTAAGCAGCCCGGAGTCAGAGTTGGTCCCGGCTGACACATCCTTGTACCTGCTCTGGGCACTTCCCCTCCTTTTGATGAAGCACCTGTACACCATCCTCCTGGGAAGACTAGGAGAGGGGGCAGGAGGAAACGGATGAGGGAGGGGAGCAGAACAGGGACATCTACTGATGTGCAGTGGAGAAAGGGATGCTGTACAGGCGAGCAGATGCTTGAACACGCGAAGGCATGAACCACAGAGACAAGAGGAGAAACACAGCCTTTGAGGTGACGCTGCAGGGAGCGCTGGCCTGGGAGGACACAGGGAGCTGCCCAGCCTAAGACACGGTCCCCTCCCTGCAGCCCCCGGGTCTCAGGCACAAGCCCCAGAGCCCGTCCCGGGTCAGTGGTCAAGCATCATCTCCCAAACGTGTGGGAATGTCAATGTCCCCAGAGTTGAGGAATTACCTTTTTGCTCTTTCTTCACAAACTGTATCTCATTGACGTCAGCAAGACTCTTTGCCACTTAAAAATGAATTTAGAAAGATGGTACATTAAGGTTACACAGTTTTGGTGGTTTACCAACAAGGATGAATGAAGTTACATAATCCTCTGTGTGTTTGTGATGAGTCTTCCCAATCTCAAAAACCTGAACTTTAAGGGGCAAGATCTCCCAGGTGTGGCAGAGACCGTGGAAAACTGTTTCTGATGGGCCTTTGGGCAGCCAGCACACTTCTCCAAACCAACTCTAGCTGTCCAAGGTGTAGTAGGCAAAGAGTCCTTTAGGGCCACTCAGCTCCTGTTGGCAAGGCCAGCCCAAGGATGGAGTAACCTTCTTGCTTTTCTCCAAGTTCAAGAAACTGACAGACTTGAGCCTGAATGGGGGAGGGGAGAAGGTCATGGCAATGACAAGATGACAGGAGTAGTGATCTTGACCATGGCCGCCACTGCCCAGCGCCGCTCCCCCCAGCCCAGGACTGAGCTCACACACGCTAGACATTCACGGGAGAAGACGGAGGCTCCGTGAGGTTTAAGGAGACTGGCCCAAGGTCACAGGGCTGGACAGTGCCAGAGTGGAAACAGACCCCACCCCGTCTCCCCCACCCCCATCCTGTCCGATCCCAGAATCCATTCTTGAAGCCAAAACAGGCTGCTGCTACCAGGACCTTAGAAGGCAGCTTGCCATCATTTCTGTAGACCCCGAATGTTCCTCAGATCAGATCAGATCAGTCGCTCAGTCATGTCGGACTCTTTGCGACCCCATGAGTCGCAGCACGCCAAGCCTCCCTGTCCATCACCAACTCCCGGAGTTCACTCAGACTCACATCCATCGAGTCAGTGATGCCATCCAGCCACCTAATCCTCTGTCTTCCCCTTCTCCTCCTGCCCCCAATCCCTCCCAGCATCAGAGTCTTTTCCAATGAGTCAACTCTTCACATGAGGTGGCCAAAGTACTTGAGTTTCAGCTTTAGCATCATT
>NW_011494652.1:2354037-2355298 GCF_000754665.1 Bison bison bison | reverse complement strand
GAGTCTTCTCCAACACCACAGTTCAAAAGCATCAATTCTTCGGCGCTCAGCCTTCTTCACAGTCCAACTCTCACATCCATACATGACCACAGGAAAAACCATAGCCTTGACTAGACGAACCTTTGTTGGCAAAATAATGTCTCTGCTTTTCCGGCCGTGCAACTATTGAGCATCAACTGTATGGAAAATGAAACCAGTGAAAGTGCTGGTCGCTCAGTGGTTCCAACTCTGACTCATGGACTGTGTCACAGCAGCAACTGCAGGAACCCACTGCAAGACCAAGCGGAGTAAAGAAAGTGCTGTCGTCGAGGTATAGACACGCTCTTGGGCCTGAGTGAGGGGCCGTCCAGGGTGGCTTTCTGGAGGAAGTGGCATTCGGAACATACCTAGAGGAACAAACGGGAAATGGAGAGGCAGGAAAAAAGGAGATACCATCCCCACTGGGCAGGGTTGCTAGTGTGAACCCCAAAGGCTAAACCGGAGCATGGCTGCCTCTGGAGACCTTCATCCCCCTCCTGCAGGGACGGAGGATTAAAAATGACCCGGGAACACCTACCAGGGGCCGGGCCCCTGCTAGCCCAGGGAGGAGAGAGATCAAAGCCACCTTCCCCATCCCTCAGGGAGGTAGCAGAGATCACACAAGAAGTGCAGGCAGCTCTGCAGGGGCCCACCCCCTGTTCTTGGCCTCTGAAACCCCCAGCCCCCTCTGCAACAGGAGGCTCAGGCTGTGGGTTCTATGAGATGAACTGTGTTCCAGACTCGGCTCATGCTTGGGCATAAAAGTACTAAATATTCGGTAAGTGGGGGCTTCGGGGAGGAGCTGGACAGGGCGGGCACGCAGCAAGCAGGGGAGGCTCCCAGGAGGAGGTGAGAGCTGAGTGGCCACCAGGAGTCAGCCAGGGGTGGAGCGGGAAGAGGCAGGGAGAGCATTCGTGACTCCAACCTCAGAAGTGTCTCTCTCGGCTGCAAGGTGACCCGCAGCAGGACTTTTCTTGAAGGTGGGGGCTAGTGGACGTTCCCTCCCTGCTGTGACACCCTGGCCTCCGTCAAAAGCAGCTCGAGGGGCACTTTCCTCGGATAAAAATAAAACTTGGTGGGGCTCCGCAGGAATGGAATACTTTCTTCCTGTGTTTAAATTTCTACGGAAAATCTGACCCGCGTGGACGCCGCCCCGGCATAAGCGAGCGCACAGCGCTGGTATCTTTCTTGAAGGCGAAGGAAGCCGGCGGGGCGTTCAGGCCCGAGCGGGCACGGGACCCGC
>NW_011494652.1:2347797-2353287 GCF_000754665.1 Bison bison bison | reverse complement strand
AACCCCGCGTTTGCGCCTGGCCTGGATGGTAGCCAGGCCGTGTGGGCCAGCACCTACCCGACCAGGTGACCACGAGACCCTAGCGGGGTCTCCTCTGATCCCAGGTCAGAATTCGCCCTTGAGGGTTTTGGCTTAAAGTTGGAACAAAGTTTGCCAGAAGAGGAAAGGGCTGAGACCAGTGCCTCAGCCAGGGAGCCCCGCTGACTCTGCTGGCTCTGGGGCCAGAAAATAGACTCCCCTGTCTCCCCGCTTCCGCCAAGCACAGCCCGGGCCCCTCCCCGGGAGATGCGGAAGCCCCAGCTGCCCTGTTCTGCTCTAACCAAGTCCAGGGTTATTCCTGCCTGCCTCTCTAGCCTCTGCTGGAGTCGGTGGGGGCATCCAGGGAGGTGCCGGTGGCGTATGTTCCAGGAAAGGCAGAGACCCCCAGCCTCAGATCACAACCGGGCTCCCACGGGCTTTGGGGTGTCTTTTACAGCTGGGCCTGCTCCAAAATGCTGGGAGTGTTAGGGACCGCTGTTGGTGGTGGCCTTGGAAGCTTAGCGGTTATCGCTTCAGCCCACACTGTGTGTGTCTGCTGTGTGCCGGGCCCTGTGGGATCCTGGGCACCCCCAGAGGGGACGAGCAGGGGACCCCGCCCAGCTGGGGCTCAAGGAGCAGTAGTGGAGGTTACCCAGGACAGCGACAAGGGATGCTTCCAGGGCGATGGGCCAGTCACCGTGTGTTAACTCATTTCACTCCCTCGGTAGCCATGGAGGGTAGCTGTTGTTCCGGCAGATGAAAAAGCAGGGGCCAGAGGGGGGCAGATGACTGTCTTGTGTCACCAACCAGCTGGGAGGTGAGCTCGGAAGAGCCAAGACACAGAGGCGGGTTTCCAGGGACAGCCTGCTGGAGGGATGAACATTCTGGAGGAGCGGGGGCCGGTTATATCCATAATTGGGTGGGGTGGGGCCTTCAGTACAAAGAAATGGCGTATACGAAGACTCACAGGTGGGAAGGAGGGGTGCACGGGTTAGGAGGCATGAGATAGGGGTGGCAGCCAAGATAATGAAGAGAAACAGACATTCCAGAGGTTGACCAGATTCAACTTGAGAGAGACAGGTTGTGAAATGAAAAATGGAGCTCTTAACAGATGGCCCCTGGGCTCTGGAGCTTTACTTCAGGAACCCATGGCCCACCCCCATCTAGAACTCCCCTCTCTACTCCCCCCAAACCACAAAGTCTGCAGAGAGGCCACTCGGCCCTTCCTTCAAGGTCTCCACCATCCAGAAACAAGTAGATAAGCCCAGAGGAGACTGGTGAGTCTTCCTTTGCACACAGCTCTTACTGTGGGGAGGTTCCAGGTATGATGGGCTTGCAGGCCTGTGAATCAGGGGCACATGGCCACAGGAAGGCGGGCTGAGCAGTGTCCCACCAGAGAGAGATGGCCTCAGGGAGGCTGGACACAGCGGCTCCAGGAGCCGGGGGCCTGTCTGTGCTGCTGGGCAGGCGCTGTGCCAGGGAGAGCCTCGCAGGGCATCCCCAAGACTGCTCATGCCAATGATTGTTGTTCATTCACTATCCTGAGTCACCCAGCAAAGGCGGCTCCTTGCAGATGAAGCCCAGAGGGCGTGGACTGCTTTCAGAAAGTCCCCATCCGGTTCCCAGACTTGCATCCCATCCTGGGGGTGTCAACGTCATTTACATAGGCCATCAGAATAAACCCTGCCCCAGCCTCCTTGTCTGTGCCTCTCCTCATTCTCATTCCCAAGTTCAAGGGTAAAGGTCATTTCCTTGTTCCTGTAGAAAGAGGTGTAAGAGATAACTCAAAAGTTAGAGCCCAGATTGGTGGGTGCAACTCATTTCATGAAGTTTTCTTTGTGTTAATCTTTGAATGTTTCTACTTTCTTCCTTCACACTATGGACTGTCAGTGGCCTTGAATCTGTGTCCCAACAAGCCCAGACACCCCGGAGACAGGCTGGCATCTGCCTGCCTGGGAGATAAGAGCGCGTCCTCTTTATCTGCTGTTGGAGACGATCTGTTTATGGATCACGGAATTAGCCCATAAGTTAATATGCAATGCGAGTGATTTAATTTAAATTTTTTTGGAGTAAAAGTGTTTCAGAGTGATGTCCAGATTGGAGTTGAAATTCAGAGAGTCCCAAGATGGAAAGAAATTTTTCAGGTCACTGATTTCATTTTCCCCATTTTTGGAAAAAGTGACTGTAGCAGGTTCTCTTAGAATGATCCTTGAGACATGCCCTGACTTGGTCTATCGCACACGAATGAGTGAATTCAGTTCCTGGAGCTCCAACTCCAGGTGAGAAGCCAAATTAAAGAATGCACTGGGTTCTGGGTATAGAGAACAGGCTGTGGTTGTCAAGGGGGAGGGGAAGGATGGAGTGGGAGACTGGGGTTAGCAGATGCAGGTTTATAACAGCAAGGTCCTACTGTAGAGCACAGGGAACAATGTCCATATCCTGTGACAAACCCTAATGGAAAATAATATTTTGCAAAAAGACTGTATATATGTATAACTGAATCACTTTGCTGTACAGCAAAAATTAACACAGCCTTGTAGATCAGCTATACTGCAATAAAAAAATAAATATAAAGAAAGAATACATGGGCCCCCAGTGCAGCAACCAAGGTGTGGACTCAAGACTCCACTCTCCTCCTCTGTCCTTTCCTAAGAGTTTGGAGAGGCGGGTAGAGGAAGCTGGAGAGGCAGGTAGACTGCCCTCTCCCTGTTCATGGTGCTTGGGCGAGGACATACCTAATGTGAAGGGGAACTTTGGCCCCTGCCCTCTTCTCCTGTCACCTCAAGGAGCCATCTTTCTACCTTCCTTGGACTTCCCTGGTGACTCGGAGGGTAAAGAATCTGCCTGCAATGCAGGAGACCCAGGTTCGATCCCTGGATCAGGAAGATCCCCTGGAGAAGGGAATGGCCTCCCACTCCAGTATTCTTGCCTGGAGAGTCCCCATGGACAGAGGGTCCTGGCCGGCTACAGTCCAGGGGTCCCAAAGAGTTAGACATGACTGAGCAACTAACACTTTCACTTTTCTTTCTGGAGCAGCTCAGGGGTTCATCTTCAAAATCCATTCAGTTCTCCCATCACACTCGGTCCTCACAAGCATCCCATGACCTCAGTCGAGGAGATGTTTTTGTCCCCATTTTGCAGATGGAAAAATTGAGTCTTAGAGCTCAGGAGTGGGGGTGTAGTGTCTAAACTCTGGTCTGGCTGGGTCCCAGCTTCCATATGCTTGATCTGGTGGCCCCTACCAGAGGCAATGTGCAAAACCCACGCCTGTGTCATTCATTCACACACACATACATTCATTCCAGAACCGAGCGCTTAATGCCGAGCATTTAAAAAGACAGGGAGGAGGGGATGAGGCACCCTGACTCCCGTGGGGGGAGGTGGGGGAGGAGACTGGAGAGGATGGCGCAGGCAGGAGACCAGGATGAGCACTCCCACCCTCGGGCACCGCACACGGCCCCTGGGTCAGCTCAGGAGATCTGAGTTGCCCGTTTGGAAAATAAGGAGGAACCCCCTGTAGAGACGCTGGGAGTCTGGTGTGCCCAGGATGCTGGCAGCAGGCCGTGTGCCCTTCAGCCCTGCCTGCCTGGAGCCTGCGTGTCCACCTGGCTCTGACCGCCTCCCACGCGCTCACCCTGCCCGCCGGCAGCAGCTTCATTCCAGAGCACTGGCCAGTGTCTTCAACCTGCCCTGGGCGGCCTTCTGGCTTTTCTGCCCACCCCCCTTGCAAGGAGAAGGAACCCCTTCTCTGCCAGCTCTCCGTGACAGTGCGTTTCTCTGCCCCTCTTGGGATATCCGGGGGAATGAGCGCCTGCCGTCGGCACCGGGATGGAGGGCTGGGAGATGGGACGGCCTCTGGGTGCCTGTCCCAAGAGTTAGAGGGAGGGTCCACCCAGACCCGGAGCTTTTTAACTCAGCGAGTCCTCCCAGCTGCTGGTGAGGGCAGCTTCTGTTATCCACCCATTTTACAGAGCTGGAAACCGAAGCACAGAGCAGGTAGAGTGTCCCCCAGGGCTCATAGCTGGAGAGGGACCAAGCCTGGAGGTACCTGAGGGCTCTCGTTGCCCCAAACCCCCCTCCACCCTGACCTTACCCTTCGCTGTGGTTCTGGGAGCAGGGGGCTTGGCACCGTGGCTCAGCTGGGCGGCTGCACTGACACTCACAGTGTCCAGTGGAGCAGCCCATGAGGGGTCAGCAAGGGCAGCAAGGGCTGACCGCTTCACTCGCCAGAGCCCCACCTTCCTCCAGATCCAGTAACTCTGATTATAGTGGCCCTCGAGCAGGGACTGCATGAGAGGGTGGAGCTGTACTGGGAAGTCCCTGGTGCTTTTGGGTGGGGGTCCCTGGGTGCAGCCAGGACTCCAGGCTGGACTCAGCCCGCCTGCACTGTCGCCTCAGGTGCCCCTCACCAGGCCTCAGTTTCCCCGACAGATGGAGGTGAACAACTTTTTCCCGCCTGTCCACCATGACCCACCAAAGATGCTGGGGTGATCCATGGTCTCTGTCCTCGGCTAGGGAGGGGAAATGGACCTCCTTCCGCCCCCCAGCCCTCCAGCCCTCCTGGCACGGGCCGTGGACCCGGCTTCTTAGCCCCAGCCCAGCTCCCAGGACTCTGAATGGTGCAAAATAAGGCCTCTTCCTGGAGTGATTTTATTTTCTCTTATTCCCGAGACCAGCTTGCTGGGGAACCTAAGACCCTCAACAACCATCTGACTCCCGCGGGAGTTTGAGAGCCGGGTGTGATTTCCATGGAAGCCATGCACTATGGTGCCCGTGGGGGTGCCTGGACTTTGAGCCCTGCCCCCAGGCTCCATCTCCTTGGCCCCCTGGACAGGCAGAGGGGGAAACTGAGGCAGGACTGCGTGTGCAGCTCCCCCCAGCCCTGATGCCACCTCTACCACCTCTGCCCTCGCTCTGGCCCCTGAGACCACCCGCTGAACCCAAATTCTCGACTCAGGGTCTGGGAGTCGATCTGGGAGAACCCCATCTAACACAGCAGGTGCCTGGCCCCTGACTGCATGGCTCATTAGTGGCAGAGCCAGGCTGGGTGAGGGCTGTAACGGGCTGGTGGTCACCTCGACATGCCGTCACCAGGTTCACTGGCCATCAGAGTCACGACAAGCAGATGCGGTCTGCTCCACTCCGCCCGGGACCCTATGTGAGAGGAGCACCCCCGAGAGGTTGGCCCTGCAGACTCCACACCCTGTTCGAGCCACTGGTCCTCCCCAGGCAGCCCACACCCCTTCTCCACAGAGCCGGGATGCCCTTGCGTGAGAGCATCCAAGGTTGGCATCTGCACATGCTGTGAGCAGGGACGGCTCCTCCTGAATGCCAGGCCCTGGAAGGCAGGGCCTTCTGCAGTGTGCTCAGGCGTCTGGGCCCCTGCCATCAGAGGGCGGCAGTGAGAGGGTGGGCGGGGTGGCCGGTGGCTGGGCCAGGCGCTCCCCTCCGCAGGCCCATCCCGAGCCCCTG
>NW_011494652.1:2336337-2347371 GCF_000754665.1 Bison bison bison | reverse complement strand
GCCTTCAGCTGCTCGCAGCAAAGGGCAGTGCTGACACCCTCCTGGTTGAGCGCAGAGAGCCCAGACCCGCACACGCCCCCACCGCTGCCGCAGAGGAGGGGCTGGGCTTCTCCGCCCTGACCGGTGGGGTCATTTCCTGCTCGGGTCAGGTCCTCCCCTGGGACGCTGGGCAGAGGACGAAGCTCCCCCGGGAGCCTCCCCGGAGCTCGACTTCGGCTTCTCAGGGCCTCGGTTTCTCAACTTGTCAAGTGAGGAGGTTGGCCAGGCTGATCCCCCGGGGGCCCTGGTGTGCTGAACTCAGTGACCATCACACTGGTTTCCGGAGCTCCCCTCCTTGGCAAAGCCAGAGAGTCTTTCTCAGGGGATGTTTCCCGGGCAAAGCAGAAGGTCAGCTCACCTGGCCTGCAGAAAGCGCGCAGTGTGCAGGGACGGCCTTGGTGAGCCTGGGGACCATCCGTTGGCCCCTCAGCTTCTCGGCGGACTTGCTGGCGCTCCGCGAGGTCTGCTTACCTCTGTGTGCATGAGGGGGTGGGGGCCCTCCTTCCGTGAACACTGAGGGGTCAGGTCCCAGCCCGAGGAACTGTCACTGTGCAAGTTAACCAAGAAGCAGACCAAGTCTCTACAGCATGTTCAGAGCAGAGAACGTAGTCAGCAGGCTGACTTAGGGAGCCGTGAGTCCATGGAGAATGTTCCAAATAGAAGGTGGTGTTAGTTTGCTATTTTATTGTGACCGTAACCTACCAGGCTCTTCTGTCCGTGGGATTTTCCAGGCAAGAATACTGGAGTGGGTTGCCATTTCCTTCTCCAGGGGATCTTCCCGACCCAGTGATCGAACCTCCCGCATTGTGGGCAGACGCTTTACTGTCTGAGCCACCAGGGAAGCCCCTCTTTCACTTTCACTTTCACTACCCAATCCTTAAACGGTGAACGCTTTGGGTCTGGTGACGAGAAGGTTTTCGCGGTACTCAGACTAGAAAGCTACTGACCGGGGAGCGGGTATGAACACTCTCATCTTTGATGCTACTTTCGAATGAAAGCAACCAAGCATGCTTAACGGCCCTCGTTCCACCTTGACCCCGAGGTCGGGGCCTCTTGTGCTCAGCAGGGACCACCCCTCTGGTGGGGCTTTGGTTACCTGGAAGGTCTCGGTGAGTTCAGCTGTAGGGTTGGTGCCTACTGGAGCCGTGAGGATGTGAGGGACCTAAAACATTCTGATGGTCAGGATGCAAAGGATGGATTCTGACCGGGTGGCCGAGAGCCTGTCTCTCTGATTCTGAAGGCAGCAGCCACGGACAGGCATACGCTGGTCCTTCGGCGTTTTCTGTCACACTTTGGCTTAGACCTGAGCTGGGGCCGCTCAGGAGAGGGGACAGTCATTCACTCTGGCTTTTCCCAGTCCCACCCAGCCAGCCCCGGGACCTTTTGCTGGAACAATGCGGCTACTATAGAGGCTTGATTTCAGCGTGTCCTTTATAACTGGAGGAACCAGTGGCCTCCGTCAGAGGCAGGAGAGGCCAGAGGGAGGCTGGTGGTGGAGCCTGTCCCTGGAACTGTGATCCTGGGCGCGGTGTGATGGGTGCCTTGTCTGGGGATTCATTGTCTGTCTCTGCCACTCTTTCCTGACTACCACTTTAAAATCTCAAGTTTGAAAGGACCACCTACCCCAGGGTCCAATAATTCACACCCTCCTTGCCAGATACCAGATCTTCTGCCTGTCCTTCTCAAGGCATAGAGCTTCAGACTATTGTACCGTTGCACTCATTTCACATACTAGCAAGGTAAGCTCAAAATCCTTCAAGCTGGGCTTCAGTGGTATATGAACTGAGAACTTCCAGATGTACAAGCTGGATTTAGAAAAGGCAGAGGAACCAGAAATCAAATGGCAACATCTCTTGGATCATAGAGAAAGCAAGGAAATCCTAGAAAAACATCTACTTCTGCTTCATTGACCAGCTAAAGCCTTTGACTGTGTGGATCACAACAAACTGTGGAACATTCTTAAAGAGATAGGAACACTTTACCTGTCTCCTGAGAAATATGCATGCAGGTCAAGAAGCAACAGTCAGAACTGGATATGAAACAGCAGACTGGTTCAAAATGAAAAAAGGAGTTCGTCAAGGCTGCATATTGTCACCCTGCTTATTTAACTTATATGCAGAGTATGTCATGCCAAATGCCAGGCTAGATGAATCCCAAGCTGAAATCAAGATTTCCAGGAGAAATACCAATAACCTCAGATAGGCAGATGATACCTCTCTAATGGCAAAAAGTGAAGAGGAACTAAAGAGCCTCTTGATGAGGGTGAAAGAGGATAGTGAGAAAGCTAGCTTAAAACTCAGCAATCAGAAAACTAAGATCATAGCATCTCGTCCCATCATTTCATGGCAAATAAATGGTAGATGGGGAAAAAGTGGAAACAGTGACAGATTTTATTTCCAGAATCGCTGTGGATGGTGACTGCAGCCATGAAATTAAAAGACGCTTGCTCCTTGGAAGGAAAGCTATGACAAACCCAGACAGTGCATTAAAAAGCAGAGACGTCACTTTGCCAACAAAGGTCTGTACAGTCAAAGCTATGGTTTTTCCAGTAATCATGAGCAGATGTGAGAGATGAGCCACAAAGAAGGCTGAGCACCAAAGAATTGATGCTTTCAGACTGTGGTACTGGAGAAGACTCTTAAGAGTCCCTTGGACAGTAAGGAGATCAAACCAGTCATTCCTAAAGGCAGTCAACCCCAAATACTCATTGGAAGGACTGATGCTGAAGCTGAAGCTCCAGGACTTTGGTCTCCTGATGCGAAGAGCCAACTTATTGGAAAAGACCCTGATGCTGGGAAAGACTGAGGACAGGAGGAGAAGGGGACGACAGAGGATGAGATGGTTGGATGGCATCACCAACTCAATGGACATGAGTTTGAGCAAGATCCAGGAGATGGTGATGGACAGGGAAGCCTGGCGTGCTGCAGTCCACGGGGTCACAAAGAATCAGACAAAATTTGATGGCTGAACAGCAACAACAACAAAGCTTCACCATTTGTCAGAGATACAAGAGTATTTACACGACTGTGCGCGTGTTCAGTTGCTCGCTCATGTCCAGCTCTTTGCCGCCCTGTTGACTGTAGCCCCCAGGCTCCTCTATCCGTGGAATTTTTCAGGCAAGGATACTGAAATGGGTTGCCATTTACTCCTCCAGGTGGTCTTGCCGACCCAGGGATTGAACTCAGGTCTCCTTCATCTCTTACGTTGGCTGGCAGGTCCTTCTCTGCTGAGCCACCTGGGAAACAAGCCATTACATCACTGGCTTATCCTAAAGTGCTTAACTTAGAGCCTGGCACTCGGGCAATTCTCACTGGCGATGTGAGTAGTCAGCCATATATCACTACTGCTCATGTGAAAATGGAATGGCCGTGCTCACAAAGAAGGAAGAAGAGCCTTTCCAAGTCCAATCGAATCCTTTGCCACACGTATCTTTTTAAAACCTTGTTGACTTTGAAATAAACAGCAAACATACAGACATTGGTTATGGCCACCAGAAAAGAGCAAGTTGTACCAATAAGTGGCAAGGATTCTTCCCCCAATTCCAACATGTTTCCCCAGCACCACCCAGCACTTCTCTGACACCAGCTGGGGGTCCTGCAACGTAACTCAGTGTGGACACTGCCTATCTGGGGGTAGTGCCAGACCCCACAAGTTAAAGGCTCAGCCCTACAAGACCCTCCCCCGACTCCAGCCATCATTTGCCAGCCCAGATGGTCACCTGTGCTCTGACCCATTGGCTACCCTTCAGAGGTTCTAACGACTTTGGGTTCTATTTTTTGTAGAGTGGCTCACAGAACTCAGAGAAACATGTTGCCTACTAGATCACAGCTTTATTGTAAAAGGTAATAAACTCAGGAACAGCAGATGGAAGGGGGTGCACAGGACAGTGTGTGGGGGGGGAGAGGCATGGAACTTCACGCTCTCCGAGCCCCGCTTTCCCCAAATCTGCATGTGTTCACCAAACCAGAAGCTGTGCAGACCCCATTTTGGGGGGTTTTATAGAGGATTCATCACGCAAGTACAATTGATCAAATCACTGGCTGTTGGTGATTGCTTCAACCGGAAGCCCTTCTCGCTTTCCCAGACATGGCGGCAGAGAGGGACTGGAGGTTCCAGTCCTCTAACCACGTGGTCGGTTCCCCTGGCAAGCAGTCCCCCCACCCCGCCTTTGGAAAGTCACCTCATTCACCTAACAAGAGACACCTTGACTGGTCTCCCCACTTAGGAAATTCCCAGAGTTTTAGGAGCTCTGTGCCAGGACCAGGGGACAAAGACCAAAAATGTATTTCTTATTATTAATACAAATCACAAGGTCGCGGTGACTCCAAGTCTCAGTGATAATTTGGTTCTATAGCCTTAAAAGGGTTTCAGCAGTTGATTGGACTTTTTTTTAAAAAAAAAAAACACAACTCTGGGCCACACCTCGCGGCATGCGGGATCTTAGTTCCCCAACCAGGGATTGAACCCACACTCCCTGCATTGGAAGGCAGAGTGTTAGCCCCTGGACCCCCGAGGAAGTCCCTGATTGGGCCCTTTTTGATGAAAATGTTCCCGTGGTATAAACTCAACCGTTCAAGATTTCAAAGCAGCTGGAGCTGAGCGTGAACCATCTTCCTGTGGCGTCTTCAGATCATAACCGACTTTTCCACAGACCCAGCAACCCCTAGTTTCCCTCTGAGATGAGTCAGGCCCCAAGCAGCCTGTTGCCTTCACCTGCTGAGACCAGAGTCTATTCAGGGGCCGCCGGGAGGAGGCGGCGTGCGGGGTGTGCGCGGGTCCACGCCAGCGCGATTAGCGGAGAGACGCCCGGGATGACTCATTCCCAGGTGTGCTCTGATTACAAGAAGTGAGAGGGTTTGGAGAACGAGATAGCCTCGGAGAGAGCCCGGCCACGCATCTTTGCCCACTGTGAAACAAAACTGGGGCTTATGCGCGCTTCCCGGGGGAGAAAGAAATCCATGGACTCCATCAGATACTCCAACAATGACCCCCAAACGATGAAGAGTCTTAAAGTGGGATTTCTCAGCCTTGGCATTGCTGGCATTTGATATCCTGAGGCATTCCTAAATACAACCGAAATGTCAACAATGTCCCCCAGGCCCCAACATGGAGGGCCAGCTGGACAGGCTGGACCAGGGGCAGGGATGAATGAAGTGAAAGCCACTCAGTCGTGTCCGACTCTTTGCAGCCCCATGGACTATACAGTCCATGGAATTCTCCAGGCCAGAATATGGAGAGAGTAGCCTCTCCCTTCTCCAGGGGATCTTCCCAATGCAGGGATCAAACCCGGTCTCCTGCATTGCAGGCGGATTCTTTACCAGCTGAGCCACAGGGGAAGCCCAAGGGAAGCCCAGGAGCAGGGATGGGGGGATGCAGAAGGACAGTGATGCAAGAGGAGTAGGGGCAGATGAGCAAGAACCCCCCACCCCGAGGTGTCTGCTGGCCCGGTCATCTGCAGTTGTGACCGGTCAGGGTGTGCAGGTCACAGGGGGGCAGAGGTGTGTGACCCCCTTTGCTCCCCCAGGGTTGGTGGGTGTGTGAGGCTGAGCCACTCTGGGGCAACATGGCTTCGAGCCCCATACAGATGGGGCCCCTTTGTGCGGCGTGAGCCTTTCTCCCGAGTCAGGAGGTTTATTTTGAGAAGACATCCCGTCATGATGGGGAAAGCGCAGTGAGGGGCTGGATCTTAGAGACACAGAACATTGAGTGTCCCAGGTGGGGCTTCTGATACCCACGACCACAGACTGCGGGGAGCTTCAAACAATACTAATTGATTCTCTCCCAGTTCTGGGGGCCAGAAGTCTAAAGGCAAGGTGTCAGCAGGACCAGGCCCCCCCGCCCGCCAGGCTCTGGGGGAGCGTCGCTCCCAGCTCTTCCAGTTTCTGGGGCTCCAGGTGTTCCTGGGTTTGTGGCCATGTCTCCCCAGCCTCAGCCTCCTCACACTGCCTCCTCCTCTCTGTGTTTCTCCTCTTCTTATAAAGACACCCATCATTCTGCATAAGGCCCACCTAATCCACTGTAACCTTATCTAACTTGATTTCATCTGCAAAAACCCCATTTCCAAATAAAGCCCCCCTCGCAAATATGGGGAGTTGGGATGTGGGTGTCTCTTTTGGCGGGCACCATTCACCCTGCCTCAAAGCTGAGCCTTTGCACATGAGCGGTTATCCCAGGAGTGGGGGAAGCTCATGCAGGACCCCTCGAGCTGCAGCCATGGGTGGGGAGGCACGGCTCATGGTTGGAGGGCTGAGCAGGGCAGGTGGTCTGGCGGGGACCAAGCCTTGGCTTGGATGCCTTGGTGCAGAGTCCTGGGGTGTGCACGGAACCCCCTGAGGTCGTCAGGATGCAGGCTCTGACTCAGCAGGTCTAGGTGGGCCCCACACTGCACTTCTCATCCTGGTCCATGCTTGGAGGCGTGAGGAGTGTGCAGACCTGTTTCCCCAGGAGCCGTCAGAAACTTCCCCAAGGAAGGACCCTCCCCCTCCACTGTCCACGCAAGTCCCCGGTCCCCTGTCCAGTGCCCCGGGGGTACCCCAGACAGAGACCCGCACGCACACACTGGGTGCCCCGGGCCAGGAACCCAGTGGAGGGGGGAGTGGTGGGTCTAGAAGGAACACGCTCATAACTTCGTGTATAAGACGAATGGAGGCTGAGCCTGGCCGACTGGCTGTGATCACAGGTGACCCACTTGCCACCCACCCTCCCCCAGGCACCGTGGGCCCAGAGGAACTCAGCTTAAAAATTGCTTCCCCAGCCACCCACAAGAGGGGCCCTCATTGTCAAATTAGGATCTGACACCTTGATCCAGAAGACGGCCCCTGAAGTCAGTTTCACACATGAGGGTACAGGAGGGGTGTCATGTCAGAGACCCTGGGGCAGCAGACAGGATGGAAATGGTGGGGGAAAGGTCCCGGAGGCAGGCGGCCCCGGCCTTCCTTCTGCAGGAGCGTCTCTTCCGCCCACCCCCACTCCTCTGTCCCTCCGGTGGCGTTGGGGTCAGCAGCCAGGGTTCCCAGGAAACGGACAAGAGCAGCTTGTGGGCCAGCATGTTTCCTTGTAACTGAAACCCATCAGCATTTTTCAAGTCCAACCTCAAAGCCAGGGCATTATTTATGTCCAGTGGTCACTGCCGAGAAGGCCACACAGTAAAATCCCGACTGAGTACTGGGGGTGACCGAGGCCCGCACTGCCCTGATGTTGAACTTGACTCCGGCTTTGGCAGAATTGTTAGGGCCGCAGACACGTGACCCCTACGGGGTCGGTTTGCTTTCAAGCTGCCGTTCAGGGCTCGCCGCCGCACCCCTGGGCTGGCGGGCTGGTGTTTCTCCTCGTTCCTCTCCGGAGCTGGTGTGGGCCGCGGCGGCATCTGTTTCCCGTCTTTGTGGATGTTGTTTTTTGAAGAGCAAGCAAGGAGCTGCCTGCAGGAGGATGGGAGCCATCTCCACACCAGACTCCAGGATGCACGGTCAGGCCACGGTGAGGGTACCTGAGCTCCCAGGGAGGCTCAGACCCCGCCCAGACCCTCTGAGGCCACGCGTGCAGGTCCAGACCCAGCCCAGCCACTTCCTGGGGGCTGAGCAGCCTCAGGCAAGTGGCTTCCCCACTGGGGCCTCAGTTTTTTCATCTGTAGAATGGAGGTGATGGCACATCCGTCCTCCCGGGGAGGTGGGCAGAGTTGCCGTGGACACGGGACAGGGAAGGAGGGCGTGTTTCTTGCAGTTTCCAGCTGAGGCCTTGTGGGCATGAACTTGTGTCCAAGACAGTTGGCTAAACGCGGTGATGAGCGTGGAGTGGGGCTGGGGGTCTCTCCTCATGGCCTGGACATTGGGGTGGGGGTTCTCCACTTTGAAGCACCTGAAGTCTAATTTCAACAACTCCGTATGTAAGGACAGTGGAGCAACAGATGTTCTCGGGGACTTGTCAGCCTGGACGCAAAGCTCCATCCCCACCCCACCCTGTGTGGGCACACCCTGACCCGCCTTGTGGTCGCAGGGCTCAGATCCCTTTACAGAGGGAACGAACTGAGGCTCTGAGAAGTGGGGCAAGGAGATCGAGGCCGCTGGGCCCGACAGGGGCAGAGCCAGCACTTTAACCTGGGTGCTGGGTCCTCATGTCAACTCTTCACCCTGAACCGCAAGAACGGGACTATAGAGAGGGCTGAGCACCAAAGAATTGATGCTTTTGAACTGTGATGCTGGAGAAGACTCTTGAGAGTCCCTTGGACTGCAAGGACATCAAACCAGTCAATCCTCTAGGAAATCAACCCTGAATATTCATTGGAAGGACTGATGCTGAAGCTGAAACTCCAATACTTTGGCCACTGACGCTAAGAACTGACTCATTGGAAAAGAACCTGATGCTGGGAAAGACTGAAGGCAGGAGGAGAGGGGGACAGCAGAGAATGAGATGGTTGGATGGCATCACTGACTTGAGCAAACTCTGGGAAATGGTGAAGGACAGGGAAGCCTGGTGGGCTGCAGTCCATGGGGTCTCAGTCAGACGTGACTTAGTGACTGAACAACAAAATGTGGTCTTCAGCCCCATCTCACTCCTACCTCTAGGCTAAGTGCCTATACCATGAGCCTCTCCTACAGTGAGGTGTCAGGGGCCATTGTCTAGTCCTGAAGCTGCTCATATCTCTATTCATAATTCCACCATTACACATTCATTTCTTTGGCTGTAAAGTTTTTATGTCTCTTGAGTCTTAAGTGCTGAGGCTTTTATATGCCCTACCTGGCTTCCTTTAGGCCTCTCTTGGTTTTGTGGAAGTGTATTTGTTATATAGTGAATTCTGGATGTTTTAAGAGTCTTGTCTTTAAAGTTCCCCAAGGACAGCTCTGCCCGGGCTCCAGGTCGTCAGGCTGAAGTCTGTGCCCCTCTGGCTGTGGTTCTGATGTTCTCCCACGTCTCTAGGCCTGCTGTGTGCCAGAGTCAGCTCTTTCTGGCTCATCGGGAATTCTGCCAGCTGGGTTTTAACCCTTTGGTGCATGAATCAGGCCACGGCGGGAGTGTTTACACTGTGGTAACTGGCAAATGATGCAGCTATAGATCAGGGTCAGCTTTTCTTCCTGGAGAGCAGGGGGGTGGGCAGGGGGCTGCCTACATTATCAGCACGGCCCTGCTCTGTGCCCACGCGTCTCCCTTTCCTGAAGAGGTCAAGGGTCTTCAAACATGTCTGTTGTATTTTCACTTCTCGTTATGACACTTTTTTTTATTTCTGCAAGTTCTGTTTGGTTCTTTTCCAAGTTGGCTGTGTCATTTTCTTTAATAGTTTCCTGTCCTTTGCAGGACCTTTCTATCTTGAGGTTTATTTCTCTAAACGAGGTGAGCTTAGCTGATTTATTGGATTTATTATCCATCTAATCCTCTCAGAATCCCAAAGCTGAGGGGGTCACTTCTGCTGGTTCTCCTCCAACTGTCTTGCATCCTGGTGGGCCTGGCTCTTTTCCCCACTGGCCACCACCCTTATGTAACCCATGGGGCAGTTCCCAAGCCCAGGAAGAAGGTGCCCTTATCCAGAAAGCCTTGGCACTTGCGTTCTCCACTCATCTGAGGACATTATGGATAGGACCACCCTGAACCAAGGTCATGGGCTGACATGGCTGGACCCACTGGGGTCCTCACCTGCTCCTTCTCCTGCTCGACACCAACACCATCTTCCTTGTAATTCCTGGGGCTGGAGGAGGGAGGCCCTTTCTGGGTCAACTGAAAGTGTCATCTCCTGGGAGTCCAGCTCCATGGGGAGGGAGGGGTCTTCTGTTAGACTCCCCATCTTGGGCAGTTACTCTCTGGGTCTTCTTTTTTTTTTTTAATTGTTTTCCATGAGAGTGTGAATCTGAGTAACCTACCCACCCATCATCAGAGCAGGACTGTGAATGAATACGTGTCTTTTATTCCTTCAACAAGCCAGGCCTCGGGAGCCAGACCCTATGACGGGGGCTGAGGGGTAAATCCGCCGCAGCCAGGCCTGCAGCCCCAGCTCCCTCAGAGACCGCGTTCTGGGTCCTGGCTCACTGGAGACAGTAGAGGGTACCATGTCCAGGATGTGTAGAAGGCATGCTTGTGCCAGCGCACCATGTGACCGAGCCCGAGTGACCACAACAGCTCCTCCTGAGCAGTGCAGACGTGGTCAGCAGGAACCACAGTGCAGAAATGCCTCCTTGCAGACCCTTGCCCAGGGACTGAGCACTTTTCTGTCGCCTCCGGGAGCCGTCCAGGTGGAGGGCGGGCATGAGCAAGTCAGGGTCAGCCCCCAGTGGCGGGCAAGCCTGCCCCCTCGTCCATAAGTATTAAAGTGAAGCCAGGGATGCTGCCAGAGGTCGGGGAAGGACCACAGGAGCATCCTCGGCCAGCACACAGTAGGAGCTCAGCAGGGACTGTCCCCCCAGCCCACTTGGATCACTTAGCAAATATCATCAAGCCAGGCTCCCGTGAGATGACACGTTCAGATGACCCAGAAAGGGCCCCTGTCTTCCCACTCTGGGAACTAGAAGGAGGGTGGTCCTGGCACCAATCAGGAGAAGGAGAGGATGAGGCCATGCCAGACGCTCTCCCTCCTGGGGGCACGTCGGTCAGCTAAGCAGACAGACCCAGCCTGGAACCAGCCTTCCAGCTCATACCCACGTGGGACCCCAGTGCCAACAGGAAGAGCAGGCAGGCACCAGGGCTGCCAAGAATGCACCCAGTCATTAGGGACTGACCAGGCATCACGTGCCTTGAACACATTCGAGGAGAACACGACCCCTCCTGCAGAGCAGCCCTGGCATCAGAGGCCCTCCGGGGGTGGTGTTATCCTTGGAGCTGAGTAAGCCAAGGGCACAGAGAGGGGCAAGTTGACCAGGCCCAGTGGTGGTCAGACATCTGGCCCAGGCCTCCCACCGGGGCTCTGGGGCTTCCTGGCCCGGCGGTGCCCAGGAGCTGTCCTGTGTGTCCCTGCCGTGCACACACGCTCCCCACAGCTCCTGCTGGACCGTGAGCCGGGGAGGGGTGCACACA
>NW_011494652.1:2330888-2336138 GCF_000754665.1 Bison bison bison | reverse complement strand
AGGGACCCCACGCTTGGCCTTGCTGAGGCCAACCTTCCAACAACCTCAGAGCCTGTCCTTCAGCGGAGATGGGTGACTGTGACATCCACATGCAGGCTCAGGCAGCCGTGGGGACGAAGAGGGGCCCTTGGCATCCTCGGCTACCAGGAATCCCCGACCACCAGGAATCCCCCGCTTGTTCTGATTCCCTTCTTCCTTCTAAAAGGGAAGTGCCAGGAGAGACTGTGGTGAGGTCTCCGTTTCTGAGAGTTGAGCCGGGAATGGAGGTTTAACCCTGTTCAGTCTGTACTGGGCGAACCTCCCCTCCCCCACCTGGACGGCACAGTCCCGGTCACTTTTCTGGGCCTTCTTGGCTCTTTAGCAACTTTAAGGTGTGGCATTTCTTTTCTTATTGTGTTTCTTGTCTTCGTCCAGCATTTGGTGGCAGTCCATTGCAAGGGCCCTGACCCCGCCCCCCCCGAGTCCCTTGGCTCTGACCATGCTCACGCCAAGGCCCCCGGGGTTCTGTGGCCCCCAGACTCCCCACCCGAGGAGCCAGTCTGGACAGAAGCCACTGCTCTGGGCCATCTGGCTGGGAGAGGGGAGGTGGCGTCTCACGGTTTCTTCCCGCCGGGAGCAGACTGCTGTCAGGCCGGGCACCAAGGTTTAAAACATCCCATATGTGTCCTTGTCCAGTGAGTCCCATGACCCTTTCCCGATCCTGCCAGATGTTTTTCTGGGAGGGACCCTGTCGCTCACGTAAACAGCAGAGCGTGTTTTCCCAGGGATGCTGGCCCGGGCACTGCTTCTTGACCACCGTCTAGAGAAATCTCCACGGACTCGGAGGGATATATTTTGGGTCTTTGCGTGCGGCTGAGCAGAGCGCACAGAAATAAACCTGGGCTGTAACAGGAAAGACGGGGTTGGCCCTATGGGGCCATCCACAGATATGTCACAGCGCCCCCTGTGGTCAGCCCCACGCCTGGGAGCCCCCAGGCTGGAGGCGTTACTGCCTCTTGGGTCTCAGTGCCCCAGGGCTTCCTAGGGTAGGGGAAGCGGCTTACAGCTTCTTGGCAAAGAGAGTCTGTGCAGGGGTGGTCTTAGCAGCCTCAAGGTTGTAGAGAGGCGGCATGGCCCCAGCCAAGGGGTTGGGCAGGGGTGCTGAGAGCACCAAGAACTCCCCCCAGCTGTGAAGCAAGTCACGTATGGCAAAGATTTGCAGAGGAGCAAAAGGTGGGCTGAGTCACTCGCCAGAGACAATGCAGCAGCAGACCAGGACTCTGACCCAGGTCTCTGAAACCACGGCTCCTCCTGTGCCCATCTCACCTGCCCCTTAAGGGCAGCAGGAAGACCTGGGCTCCTCTGGCCTGAGCCCCTGGGCCTGCCTCCCCTAGTCTGTGCTGGGATGTGTCCATTCCCAAACCCAGGCGCTGTGTCCCTCAGCCCCGGGCCATCGTGTCAGGTCTAGGCTCCCTGCAGGCAAGCCTCACGCCCACCAGCACACCTCCGAGCCCTGCCCATCTGGTCCCTGTGCCCGAGTGTCCTGATCCTAACTGTCTTCTTGAGGCAGCCTCAGGACTGAGCTCCTGGAGCCCTGCTTCTTCGAAGCTCCCTGCACCAAGCCCACTGAGGCTCTTCCCTGTGGCTTCATGACAAGTATGGTGGGCTGTGTGGTGGCCCCAAAAGCTGTCCATCCTCCTGCAGCCTGCAAAGGTGAGCTTAGTCCCATGAAAGTTCTCGGCAGATGGAAGTAAGTTACTGACCTCTGCACCAGAACACCCGGGATGCATGTGGACCCTAAATCCAATGACGGGTGTCCTTGGAAGAGAAGAGAGGGTGATCTGAGGCACAGAGCCACCCAGAGGAGAAGGTTTGTGCAGATGGACGCAGAGGTCGGGGTGAGGTGGCCACAAGCCCAGGGAGGCCTGGGGTCCCCCAGGGGCTGAACCAGGCCAGAGGGACCCTCCCCTGGAGCCTCTGGAGGGAGCTCAGCCGTGCCCACACCCTGATCACAGGTTTCTGACTCCAGAACTGGGGGAGAATGAATTCGTGTTAAAGCTGTCCAGTCTGTGGACAGTGGCTGCAGCCGCCCCTGGACACTGAGAGTGAACTTGCCAGCTCCAAGGTGAAAACAGTGGCAGGACCCGCCCCCCATCCCCCACACACACAACCTTGTCATGAGGTTAAATGAGTTAATACGCACAGATGCCTGAATCAGGACTGACAGTTGGATCTCAGCGCCCTTCACCTCCTCCTCCTCCTCCTCGTCATCATCACTGTCATTGTTAGCGGCCCTCATCCACTCGTTCGGTGGACACACTGTGCTCCTGCATGGCCCTGATGTGGGCAGCGAGGCCGGCGAGCTGGGAGGCTCCGCACAGGACTCACCCTGCCTGCTGGGACCGCATGGACAAGACCTGTGCAGTGACACAGAGGCCCCTGGAGAGGCTGGATCCTCCGGTCATGGGAGGCGTGGGGGCCTCAGCATCAGAGGTGGAGGGGAGAGCTGGGTTCATCCAGGAGGGTGCAGCCTTTCACTCAAAGTGGGGGAAGAACCCCATGTGGCACCCGGTGTCTGGGAGGCTCCGCTTGCCCTGGCAGGCCGCGGGCACAGCACAGATGACCAGGAGTCTGCATTTCAGGGGCTGAGGCTGGCGCTGAGTAAATGTGTTTGGCCCACTGAGGATTTTTTCTTAAAAACCATCCTAAGTGACTTTGGCTCCATTGCTTTTTGCCAAATACCTACAGTGATACCAAGAACTTTGTACACTCTGAGGGTGGTGACTGGACGTGGAGCCCAGCACAGACCCAAGTCAGTCCTGCCCTGAGTACCACGGGCTGGCCACACCATCCCCCTTCCATGGCCTGGCTTTCTTCTGCCAGGATCCCCAGGATGGTGAAAAGGCAAGTGTGGCCTCAAGCTGGGGGCCCAGCATGGGCTCTAAGTCCCTGGGGGTCCCCTTGGGAAGTCTGGTGGACCGTAGTCCCCACCGCCATCGGGCAGCTCTGTCTCGGGGAATGTCGTGTTTCTTTGCTTTCTGTTATGATGCAGCACCCCAGTTATCTCAGGGCAACTGGGGAGTCTGCTGGTGCTACATGCGCCCACCTTAGACGGGGAAACATTATTGCTACATTGATGCTGCTCATTGATACTGGGAATCTGTTACACAGAAATGGCAAGGGGAACAGAGAAAAACAGAAAAAGAAAAATAGAGAGTTGCTGGGTCACTTCAGGTCTCACCTGTGATTAAGAGTGTGTGCAGCCAGCACGTGAACCCGGGTTCCCACACCCACCAGCTACCAGGGGCCAGGCGCTGATTTTAGACCCCCAGACTCACTAAGGAGTCATTGACAGATACAGTTTATGTGTATTTCAAGTCTACTTTGTGATGACTTGATGCCCACAGACGTCGTGGAATGATTGCCCCACATACGCATCGCCTCACACAGTTAACTGTGTGTGTGTGTGTGTGTGTGTGTGTGTGTACACGCATGTGTGTGGTGAGGATGCTTTGGTCTCTCAACACCTCTCAAGTACGCAATACCATATTATTAACTATGGTCACCCTGCTGTTCGTTAGGTCCTCAGAACTTGATCTTATAACTGAAAGTTGGTCCTTCTCACCTACCTCTCCCCATCCCCCTGACCCAGCACCTGGCAACCACTGCTCTATTCCATGCCTGTGAAATCGGCTTTTATTGATTCTACACATAAGTGATACCATACAATACTCGTCGCTCTGTCTGACTAGTTTCACTGAGCAGACTATCCTCCAGGTTTGTCTATGTTGTCACAAATGGCGGGATTGCCTTCTTTATATGGCTGGATAATCCCCCACTGTATCTATCTACCACACCTTCCTGATCTGCTTACCCACTGAACGACACTTAGACGTCTCTGTATCTTGGCTGTCCTGAGTAAGGCTGCAGAGAACGTGGGAGTGCGCTTGTCTCTCCGAGATCCTGATGTCATTGTCTTGGGCTGGCTACCCAGAAGCGAGATGGCTGGGTCAGATGGTGGCTCTCGTTTTAATTTTCTGAGGAACCTAGGCGGTGACTTCATCTCTCCAAACCTCAGTGTCCCCATCCATGAAGGGAGCAGTGGTCCTGACTTCCCCATCAAGCTCATTGCGTTACCGAGCCCAGGCTTGTTCTGCTCGCCACAGGACAGGCCAATAAATGATGAGATGAGTTGCTGGAACAAGGAATAACGACTTTAACCAGAAAGCTAGTAAACCGAGAACGCCAGACTAGTGTCTCAAAAAACCATCTTTCCTCAGTCCAAATTCGGGCTCCGTTTATATAGAAGAGGGAGTTAGTGGGGCCACTATGGCACTGACCAATGGCTGAGCAAGATCACTAATGATCACTGGCTTGGGGGCGGGGCTTATCGTGGCACTGACCAATGGCTGAGCAGGACCACTAACGGTTGCTGGTCAACAGTTGCTCACTAATGGCCGCTCACTTGGGGCGGGGCTTCCCATGGCACTGACCAATGGCTGAGCAGGACCACTAACGGTCGCTGGTGGACAGTTGCTCACTAACGGTCACTTGCTTGGGGAAAGGGCCCGTTGTGGTGCCAGCCAGTGGCTGAGAGGGGCCGCGATAGCTCAAGCCTGCCTTGCTGCCACTGCACCCGGGCAGAAAGATGTGACACCAGAAAGCTTCCAGGTCTGAGGAAGTGCCAGCCGCTCCAGCAAGGTCGTCGCCCGGCTCTCGGCAGAGAGAGGGCCACAGGCAGCAAAGAGCACGGTGGCCACCCTGGGACTGGGATCACTGTCTGAGATGGTGGGCACAGTGGGCTCAGCCTGCCTCTGGCCCCACCAGTCAGCTCGTACACCGATGAGATGGCCCTGGAGCAGGGCCCCCGCCCTCCCGCCCGCTCGCACAGTGAGTGGACGGAGGGAGCGGCCGTCCTGGTGGGCTAGGGGCAGAGAAGTACAGGCAGAGCAGCCCCTGCCTCAGTGGTGTGCGGCCCCCGGCGCCAAGGAGGGCCGAGGGAACACCCATCACGCGCCAGGTTCGGGCTGGGCTGGGGGGGCAGGGAGAGGTGGCTGTTTCCACTGGAGTGGGTCCTCAAAGTTCTTATCATAGCTTGTGTGGTTCCTGGCTGAACAGCACTCAGTGACCCTCTGCTGCCTGATCCTGTCATTCAGACCCGCTGGACCAGAGAGAAGTGACTGTGCAAGTTCGCAGCAGCTTAGTCAGGGTGATGGACTTGCACACAGGCCGGTCTCGAGCCCACTCACATTAAGATAAAGGCAGTGCAGA
>NW_011494652.1:2330341-2330762 GCF_000754665.1 Bison bison bison | reverse complement strand
GGTGGGGGAGGGGTGGGTTTAGGGGGAGGTGGTGGCCGGGTGCGGCCAGAAGTGTGTCCTGACCCACAGAGGTGCCCGGAGGGGACCATCTTCACTGTCAGCTCCTCAGCCCTGCTTGGGGATCCTGGGGACACTGAATACACCCCCTCAGTCGAAGGGCCTGGAGTCTTGGATGTGAAAGGTCTTTCGTGGCTCAGACTGTTCTGGGGGCCCTCAGCTTCCCCCCGAGTACCTCCCAGATATTGTGGGGTCAGGACCTCCCTCCAGGCACTGTCCCCCCTCCCCCGCCAGTCATTACTCCTGTGGGATGCCAGGGGCCCACCCAACCACCAGCTTTCTTATGCCATCTGCAGGGGATTCTAAGGGTGCAAGGGAGCATCCTCAGAGGAGCCCGGAGTTGATGAGCAGAAGGAGCCCCACC
>NW_011494652.1:2304494-2330241 GCF_000754665.1 Bison bison bison | reverse complement strand
ACCTGCTGCCATCTTGTAAACTGTAGTTGCCCTGAAGGTAAAAATGGTTTTCAGCCCCAAACATCCACCCACGCTGACTGAGGCCCTCTCCCCTCTTTCTAGACAAAAATTCACGGGGTTGGATTTGTAAAAATCCACGCACCCTGGAATGTGCTGTGCCGAGAAGCCGAGTTTTTGAAGCTGAAGATGCCGACAAAGAAGGTCAGCGATGATGCTTCTGCTTCCAAGGGGTCCCTGGGTCTGTGTGTCAGGGAAGCCGGCAGGAGAACAACATCGGGAGGGTCCAGGTTGTTAGGAAAAAGCCCAGGAGAGCTTCAGCGGCCCCCACCCCAGGAGGGCAGAAGGGTTCCAGGGTCCCCTGGGAGGGCAGAGGTTACAGTCTGGGCCCCACAGAGATGGCATAGGGGCCCGAACTTCTCATAAACACAAACATGGGGAAACTTCCTGCTCCCTATGTTCAGTATTTCAGTTGGTTCGTCAGACTCATTTTATATGATTACAATTTCTATGTTGCTGGGGCTTTTCTTCTTGATCTCCGACAACTTCAAGCTGGGAACCCCATGTGTACCAGGAGCTCAGGGAGGCCTCAGGGTTTACTTGTGAGCGTGGAGAGGGAAGCTGTTTTCAGGAATGTCAGCTCCCAGCTTCTCAAATCTGCTAGCATCCTTTGACTTGCCTCTTTTTAAACAAATCCAAAGTTGGGGGAAGTTCCCTGGAATGTACTAGAATTGCCCTTTTGGCTGGGATCTCCCAAAACTCTGAGCTTTCAGGAAACCCAGCTTTCAGAAAACCCCAGGCGTGGAGGAGGCATCCTGGCCCATCCCCACCCCCTGTTCCCAGGCCAGCCAGCTCCAGGGGCAGGGGTGGAGGGAGGGTAGAGGGGAAGGGGCTGCCTCCCCAACCAGCTCAGAAGAGATGCCCAGGGTCAGGGCTCAGCAGATGACACGCTCCCCTGCCCTGCCTGGTCCGCAGCTGTATCACATCAGCGAGACCCGCGGCCTCCTCAAGAAGATCAACTCTGTGCTCCAGAAGATCACGGACCCCATCCAGCCCAAGGTGGCAGAGCACAGGCCCCAGACCACCAAGAGGCTCTCCTACCCCTTTTCCCGGGAGAAGCAGCACCTGTAAGTGGGGGCCCCACCTGCCCACCCCTTCCCAAGGAGGGCGGGGTCTGCTGTGTGGTGACATCACCCCATGCTGGACTTGCCCTAATGACACAATCTGCAAGACCAACCAGAATTCTCTATCCCTCCCCCACCCAAAGAAGTGGCCACTTCAGCCCCTGGAGTGTATTCCCATAAGAGCTTGTGGTACTTGAGCACAGAAATAACCTGGAAATAACCTCTGAGGTCACTACGAACTGAGGAATTAAGGGGACAAAAATCTCTCCTTCTGCTGGGTGACAGTTAGGAAAACTAGCACAGGCCCAAGTGAGGGCAGGCCTGGGCCCCCTCCCCTGCCTGACTCTGTCCCTCTCAGGATGTGTTCTGAGAAACTGGGCAAGGTTGACTGTAGCCCCTGAAGTCTGCCGAGCTCTGGGAGCTGAGAATTGGAAAGCAGCTCCCCAGCCGGAGTTCTGGGGCCCAGGTCTTGCAGCTAGCGGGGCGGCCTGGCAGGGCTGCACCTCTTCTGGAACCTTCCCTCCTCCCCCAATCCTGATGGGCAGTGGGGCGTAGCCACCTGGGTCAGTGGCGGCTGCATGGCCTCGCTGGGCAGAGCTGGAGTGTGGGCGGGAGTGGGAATAGAAAGTTTGGAGTCTGGGAATCCTGTGGGGCTAGGATGACAAAGCTATGGGGAGTAGGAGGCCCATGGACACCCCTCGTCCCACGGGACCCACAGAACTGGGCCTCGGCTCAGAACTGGAGCTTCTGCTCTGGCCCGGGCGTTAGTCATAGGGCAGGGGCCACATGCTTCATTGCTATTTCCCAGTCCTGCTGGGGATCAGACATGAGAGAGAGGAAGTGCCCCAGCCCAGCTTCCCCCTCCAGCTCCAGGCCCCAGACCCCCGGGCATGAGAGGGAGACACCCGCCTTCCACGGCCCATAAGGCCCCGGCCTCCCTCCACTCTGCCCTGGCTGGCTCCCTCGACACCCCATCTCGCAGGCCTGGCTCTCCTCCAGGCTCTGGGCCACTCCCACCCCGAGTAGCCCTCCCCAGCTCAACCCTGACTGTCTTGGGGAGTGGGTGATACATTCCAGACATGTCCCTGTGCCCTCTAGCCCTAAGACATCTATGTAGCCCAAGACCTTAGGACCAAAACCATTTGGGAATTACAGTGAGACTGTGTCAAATGTTAAAGTATCCAAGAGTGTGATTGCCGTGGTATCACTGAAGCAGAAGTGAAATTGCCCCCTGAGGGTGTCCTCAAAAAGAAAAAGAAAAAGGGTCCTTGAAGAGGGAGGTCTGCCCACATTTGCTACTAGGATCACCTCCCCTGCCCACACCATGACCCCGTGTGGGTCCAGTGGGTGAGGATGAGACAGATCCTTCCAAACATCCAGGGTTGGGTCACACCCAGCAGGTGGACTGAGCTTCGCTGATTTCACGGTCACCATTCACAGGGGTAGTGTGACCCCTTAGGGCCTTGGGAACCAGGAAAGCCAACTCTAGTGAGCTGTGTCTCTTTTTTCTCCCCAATATTTCAACAGATTTGACCTGTCTGACAAGGATTCCTTTTTCGACAGCAAAACTCGGAGCACAATAGTAAGTATCTCTCACTCATGGGAATCCACAGCTCCTCAGCAAGGTGGCCCCCGGGAAAGGGGATGATAATTTCATTTCAGCTAAATTCCCCTGGGTGGGGGGACTCTAATTGTCTGTGGTGGAAATAATGAGAATAATAAAACCAGCGGGCTGTGAGGAGCCCAGGGGAAGGACGGGTGGATCCGCGGGAAGGAGGCAGAGGGACTCCAGACTCCTCGGGTTATTTCAGAATGTTCCTGTGTCTTCAAGGCTCCCCGCACGCCTCTCCCGCTTCCTTGCTGCTGCCTTTATGGAATCTTTACATTCCTCTCTGCCTGGAGGGTTCTGAGCAGGCCGGCCAGGCGGGACTGATGGTGTGGCGCAGACAAAGGCATGAGGGTTGGGGCTAGATTTCCAGGGCTTTGCCAGACGAGCAAACTGCGATTTGAAATCTGACCAGGCCACTCTGCCCTACTCCAGGTATTGGTTTAATGTTTATCCAGCAGCCACCAACTTGTCCACCAGCCATGCTGGGCTGTGTCCAGCTCGGGACCCAACTTCTATCTAAACAAGGATTAACCTGGCGGCCAAGCCGCTGCTTTTCTCTCTTCCCAACCCAGCGAGGAGAGGGGCAGGACAGAGAGCAGGCAGCCGCTTGACCTTGAGCAGACAGCTGCTCCTCACAGGTGTATCTCGAGGCTGGCAGGCACCAGGCACGGGACAGCTGTGCACGCTGCCTTGGCATGGGGAGCTCACGCTGAGACCTGGACAGACCAGACCCAGGTCCCATCCACCCTGTGTCCCCTCCCAGCCTGGCAGCTTCCGTGGTGGCCTCTGCTCAAAGGGCTCCCTTGTGCCCCCACCAAGGGTGACCTGGATACAGGGCCTACTGTTATTATTGATTGTGTTATTGGTGAAATTCAACCTCATTATAATAAACAAGGAGGAATTCATTTATGCAAAAATGCCAGCGGCCAGTGTAGTTTGGGGTTGATATATGTCCAGGAGAGGAACTTCCTCTTGGCCACTGACTGCTCCAGGGAACTGGGCCCAGTTGAACCTGAATGGTTTCATTTTTTTCTTTGTCGTTTTGGGATGAGGGAGGATAGGAATGGCCAGTGGGGAGACCTGGGAACCTGCCATTTCCAGATGTGTGTGTGCCCTGGTTTTATATTACTGGGAATCACCAGCATGCTCCTGCAAGGGTAGGGTGTAAATTTGTAAATCCATTCTTGTTGTCGGGGAGGTGGCCCAAGGTTGGGGGGCATACATGAATGAAGGCTCTGGGGCCCATCTTGTTTAGGATCTGCTTTCTAATTGAATTCAGACGTGATCCCCAAGTCACAGAAAGCTATTCTGTCAGAGCCAGTAAGTGTTAGCTGAATCATCCTTGACTCTGATTACCTCTGGGGTGGGGGTCACTGTCTCCCAGAGACCTTGAAGGCCAGTTTGTAAACCACCAATGCACCAGAGAAACTCTTGGGTGACTCAAAACTCTGCCCTTGGTTAGCTCTATCCTATGGTCTCAGAGACCCAGCATCATTCTAGACAAGGCTACGATAGTCCTTTGTGTTCCTGGCACTGGGGCAGCCCAATATGCAGGTGAGTAGGAGCCAGGATCATCAGGGGGCCATGGGGAAGGGCCAGAGGTGCTGGTCTTGAGACTTGAATCTTCAGCCTGTAGGCGCTAGGGAGCCATAGATGGTTGTGGAGCAAGGTCCTAGAAAAATCACCACCAGTGGCCAGACATGGAAGAGGGTGAATATGGGGTCATAGTGGTGGTTGTGAACCAGGGCTGTAACTGCATGTGGAAGGGAAGAGGTGATTACAGGAGAAGCAGCAAGGTCAGGATGAGGCCGCCGATGAGATTCAGAAAGTGCCGGGGAGGGAGCCAGCTCACTGGGTGACTCATTCATTCACTCGTAGGTCGGTTGCTGAGCACCTGGTGTCTCCCCAAGACAAGCGGGAGGGGAGAGGCAACAGGCACGCTGATACTTGGCAAGTGTGGAGGGGTCCGGGATGAGAGAGCTGAGTTAGGGGACTCTCTGGCAATCCAGTGGTTAGTGTGCCACACTTTCACTTCTGGGGCCAAGGTTCAGTCCCTGGTTGGGGAACTGAGATCCTACAAGCTATGAGGTGCTGCCGAAAAGAAAGGGAGAAAGAGAGCAAAATTAGAAGGTGGAACAGTGGGGACCATGGCTCCTCGGTTGCCTGTTAGTTAAGGTGGCCCTGCAGCCACTTAGCTCTTTGGGGGACAAGCATTTCTGGTGAAAGGAACAGCCAGGGTAAAGACCCTGGGGTCCCAGGAGAGGACCGGTGAGTGAGGGGCAGACAGGAGGCCAGGTTGCTGGGACAGAGCTGGGCAGGTGAACAGAAGTCAGATGCCTCAGGGCCTGAGGGGCACTGGGAGGCGGGACCTTGGGGGTGTCGAGGGGTTGGAGTGCTCTGACCCGAACACCCACGGTGCAGGGTCAGTTCTTTTCATCTCATTCTTCAGATGGGGAAACTGAGGCTCGGGGCACCAGGTAGTTGGCCCAAGACCCCACAGCTTCAAGGACTCAAATGCAAACAGGCAGACCCCCAGGCCTGGGCTCCCAAGGATCGAAGTGAAGTAATTTGTTAGTTAAGATGGTTGGATGGCATCACTGACTTGATGGACGTGAGTGTGAGCAATCTCCGGGAGTTGGTGATGCACAGGGAAGCCTGCAGTCCATGGGGTCTGCAAAGAGTCAAACACGACTGAGCAACTGAACTGAACTGAAAGGAGCTCAAGTTGCTAGAACATCCAGGGCCACATCAGGGAGTGGGCCTATGGGCAGGGCCCTCACACCTCTGAATTCCAACTCACCCCTCAGCTGGAGAGCCGGAAACATGCCATGCACTGGACGCCCATACCCCTGGGCGCCAGCTCGACAAGGGCCTTTCAAGGTGACCTTGTCCTGACACCATCCTAGGGGGGTGCGGGAGGCGACCCTCGATGGAGTGACCGCGGCCCCCGCCCCATCCCCACCACAGGTCTACGAAATCCTGAAGAGGACAACGTGCACGAAGGCCAAGTACAGCATGGGTAAGGCGTGCTTGGGCTGGAGGTCAGCGCGCGTCTCGCTGCCTGATCTTCCTCCCCATCTTCTCTGTGCGGGCTGGGCGGCTGGGCCAGGGCTTTCCAGAGGGTTTTCATTTAAGCCTGTGTAACCATTTCAAGGCAGGAGAGCCGTTCCAGGACGGCAAGGCGGTTTTACGGCTCTTTTAAGCACCAAAGGATACTCGTCTCTGGCTGGAGGCGTCGGCAGTGGCCTGAGGCGCCTCTCCTAGCAGAGGCAGTGAATCCTGCCTGCGGGAAACGGAAGGGGCCACCGAGGGGTCTCACCCTGCTCTTGACCCTCTCAGTCCAACGGGAGGTCGTTAGGGTCCCATGGGGGCACCATCCTCAGCCAGTAGCCAGACACACATGCAGCCTAGAAGGTGCCTCCCCCAGCTTCCACCCCGAGCCGCGGCCCTACTGGAAGGGGTGCCTGGATGCAGAACCTGCCACAAAACCATTGCCGCTGGGCTCCTTGGGTACCAGTTTACAGAACACCTGAACCACAGGTGCAAAACCTTTCTGGCCAAAGCGTGCAGAGGGAATCCTCTCCCCATGGAGGTCCCTTGCCCGGGCTGAATTTGCTAAAGCAAATCATTTCAGGACAAAGGGATGCCTTTCCCCAGCCTTTCCTTGCTTCTCCTGGAGTGTTTTACAACTGCTAAGAGCTGAGCTCACAGCACAGTCCTTCGTGCTCTAGAAGCGTCTGAAGTTTCGTGGCTGGGGTTCAAGGATGCGGGGAGGGTCTGGTAAAAGCCTGTGCACCAGGGGAGACCCTGGGGGGTGGAGTCAAGAGTGAGATGCTCCCAGCTGAAGCCTGGGGCAGGCCTGAAATGCGGGGGAGGAGAAAGGATGCCACCTCCAGAGTCAGGTGGGTGTATGTCCCCTGCCCTGTGTGGCCAATGGTCACAGGGCCACCCTTCTGGGACTGAAATCTCTAAGCCTGTGTCCTAAGTCACTGGGCATGGGGGAATTCAGGAGTCAAGAGGAAGCCAGGAAAACTGACTCCATAGCACAGTGTCCAATGGAACGAGATCCTCCAGGGTGACCCAGGCCACCAGAGGTGGGAGAAGCATGGGTCTAGCCCCAGCAATGCATCTCTGACCTCAGTCTCCCTGTAGGGTCCCTGTATGGACAGAGGACCCTGGCAGGCTACAGTCCCTAGGGTCGCAGAGTCAGACATGACTGAGTGACTAAATGCACGGGGTCCCTGCTGGTGAAGATTTGTGTGGTTGTTGTAAAGGTTTGCAAAGAGTTCAGGGTTGGGCCCTTCTCAGCCAGAGCCGACCCCACACCAGGCCATCCTGGTCGTGGGGAGCTGTCTCTGTCTTCTGGCAAGTTCCATGGTGGACTGGTTCCCAGCAACCGTGATAGAGCAGACAGATGGTCCTTCTCTGCTCCCCATTCCACACTGGCACCTTGTCTGAAAGCCCTCCTGACCTCCAGATTCATAGATGGGGTCTGTCACCCACTAGCCTCTGTGTCAGGTAGGACCCCACCTTCAGGGAGTTTCTGCTCTGGAGGAAGGAGACAGATCAGAGAGAACCAGGTAAACCAGAACATAGTCTTGCAGGTTGAAGGAGCTGGGGAGTGAGGGGGAATTTAGAATCGGTGGTCAGTGGTCTTTCTGATGAGGTGGTGTTAGAGGGGTGGGCCTTCCAGACAGAGAGCACGGCCTGTGCAAAGACCCTGTGGCAGCACGGCGTTGAGAGAGTTCTGGGGGTGGTAGATCAGGCCCCTCCTTCACGTTTTATCGTAGCTGAACTTTCCAGCCAGGGGATTTTGGCCACGTGCCCCCACCTTACTCTGCTTTGGGTTTCCAAGCATCCTCAAGTGCCCTGATTACCCCAGATCACTAGCTGAGGAGATGGTCTATTAAGTGGATTTCACGGAGGGACTTTCCCATCCATGCAAGAGCAGAGTAGTCACAAGTGGGACAAGTAGGCCGCTGAAACGTCTGACCCACTTACTACCTAGAAGGGCTCTTGGGCCAGGTGGAGGGTTCTGTGACCAGCAAAGGGCTTCATGGAAACTCCTGGGCAGCTCTAGCTCCCCAGATCAGATCTCCAAGGATCCCAGGCCCTGTGCACAGCTGGGCTCTGCCTTCCCCCCTTACTCTGGGGCTGGGCATCTGAGTCCACACCTCTGGACTCTGGGAGGTGCAGGTGTGGTTATGTTTATCCTGCTCCCAGTGCGGGGCGTTGAGCAACAACCTAGGTCCTGGCCATCATTCCACTGTCCCCGGGAGCACTGGATGGCAAGAATGAGCACCTTGCCCCCAGACACAGCTTTGATCCTTTCAGGGCCTCATTCATGTATAACTAATAGCCGGATGTATAAACAGGGCAAGGAGAGGGAAGAAAGAAGGACTCTGCCCTTTTAAATAAGAGGCGCAAGTGTGATAGATACGGTAAGTGCCTCTGCCCCGTGTGGGGCCCGCAGGTCTCCTCTTCGGCTTTTCCAATCAACCTAAAATCTAATTCCAAATTGTATGTGTGTTTTCTGACACCATCAATTTTCCCATCCGTATTTTTCTCATGATTCAGCTTCTCTAACCACTTACATTCCACTCCCTCATTCATCTGCAGGCTTGCCCTCAAGCAGGTGGGGGTAGCTGGTGAATCGCAGGTTTGGGGGTCCCTCCTTCCTCCCAGGTGTCACTTCCTCTTGGGGTTTCCTCTCTGTCTTTCTAATTCTGCCAACAGAGCATGTTTTTATCATGTCGAACCCGGGGAGGAAACCCCAGAAAGGTGGCCGGGCTCTGTGCGGCCAGGTGTGGCTCACTTTGAAAACATTTTCAATGATTGAGACAGTCCTGGGACCTCTCTGATTGAACCCGGAGCTGCAGGAGACACGACTGGTCCGTAACCCTCTCTCTGCCTTTATTTTCAAGGCATCACGAGCCTGCTGGCCAATGGTGTCTACTCGGCGGCCTACCCGCTGCATGATGTAAGTAAGCTGAACCCACACTGTCCATCTTTGCGTGTCATTTGAGTCCCCAGGTCCCCAGGACCACAGCACACCAGGGCTCCCCCAGGGAGCTCTAATCGTCCTGCGGTCCGGGCTTCCTGCTTTGGCGCTCCTATAAAAACGTCACCGGCTCACAGCCCTTCCTGGTTCCCCCAGGTGGGAACAGACTTACACGCAGAGCCATCTTTTCTCACTGAACCGTTCCTCCAGGACAGGGGCGCTATGGCAGCAACTCTGCCCCAGGCGTATCTGAACCTCAGGCCAGCTGTGCGCCAGCTCGGTCTCCCCACCCCTGCCCACTGCCCTGCTGGGCTCTGGCAGATTGGCCAGAGCTCTTCGTGTATCTGCTTCTGCAGAGCCAGTGGTCAGTTTCCTGAGCTGCAGCTCCAAATCCCACTGGTGCCCCTGACAAATACAGCCTGTGGCCACAGCCGCATGATGGTCTTGGCTCACGATGGAGAGAAAGAGGATTCTCTTCTTATTGTCTCCATGGAAACAGGGACTAGAGTTCAGCAGGGCACTGGGGATGGGCCATGGGGCCTGAGCAGTGTGGGAACACCGGACGGAGGATCTCTGGAACTTTCCAAATGTGTGTTACTGCAGAGGCTAGGAGAGAACGGGGGCAGGCCTGGGGGTCCAAGGACCTGGATTCTAGTCCTGGCCACTCCCTCCTTTGCGGCCTTGATTGGAGGCAGCCCAGGTCCCCTCTGAGCCCCAGCACCCCCATCTGCAAGTCGGGAATAATGCTCACCCTGTCCAGTTACCAGGGCTGCAGAGGGTGTTGATGGGAATACAGAAGTGGGAGGGCCTTCAGTGAGACACTGGGTTGGACAAACAGAGGGGGTCAGACAGCAAAGGGCCATCCAGCCGGACTGCTGACCCAGAGGGAAGGATGCTTAGCCGACCTGCCGCCGCCCCCTTGTCACTCACTGCGGGGGTTGGGGATCAGCCCATCCCGCTTTCCCATCTCTGTGCCTCTGTTCCTGCTGTTCCTTCTGCCTGCAATGCTCTTCCGCCTTCTCTGCCTAGACCCTCGCCCAAGGCAGATAGAGCAACTGCCTGGAGCCTGCCTTTTCCCCTCCCCCACACGGCTGAGTCCTCCCTTCCTCTCTGGGCCTGCCTGCTCTCTGTTCCACTAAGAAAACACTGTTTGGCTGTCATTCATTACACGTGTGGCGCCTCCTACATACCTAGTAAATGCGGTGTGGGATGAAATCAGGTGGTCTTGACAATTGACCTATTGCTGGATAAATGTTTCCAGGACCAGGCTCAGACTCGCAGGTCCCAGCTGGAGCTCCTGGCTCCTCCCTAGAAGGGACCTCACTCATCCACCCCACCAGTGCCTCTTGGGTTTGCTCAGCCTCACAGGCACCAGGAACACAGCCCTGCATGGCCTTCCAGCTGGTCACCCCTACCAAGAGGTCAGGGAGAGAAGCCAAAACATTTCAGGGCCTCCCTGCCTGCTTGATTCAGCCCTTTAAGTCTCGAAAGGGAAAGGGAAGAAATCAATGTTTCTGAGTACTTAACTGTATGCAAAGAACCATGTTTAGTAGGAGTTTTATCTCATTTAATCTGGTGCAGACACGAAGGCTCAGAGATGTTTAGCAACTTGCCCAAGGTCACACAGCACCCCTGTTGGGGAGCTGGGGCCAGAAGACAGCTGTGGTTGACAGGCTATTCCACCCCCTGCTGCATAACCACCTCCACCTTCCTGGAGGCCGATGCGCCTCCTCTTCTCAGGCTTGGCTGCTGCGTTTGTCTTAGGAATGGATTCTCACTGTAGTTTAAACCGAGTACAAGACTACCTAATCCACGGGGCCCACACAAAGCATTTCCAAGATCCATATCTTGGAAATTCCTCTTGCATCATCATCTTTGTACCTGACAGGGCAGTAGGGAAGCCCATCATGTGGGGACTGTTCCCACTTTACAGATGGGGAAACTGAGACTGCAGCTACTCTTCCACTTGCCCAGGGGCACACAGCCAAGGGGCAGAGCCCAGATGCTGGCTCTGTTTCCAGGGTTCTTTCCAGCCAGATGATGGACCTCAGTCATCTCAAGGGAATATGAGATTTTCCGTCCATGATACCATGCAGCTGATAGACATGCACACCATTAAGTACTGAAGCTGAGGTTCAAATATTTGGGGCGATAAATCCTTCTGAATGGAGTTCCGTGGACGCCATGCCTTAAATAGAGGATGCTGGCTGCACTGAAGCTGCACCTTAGCCTCTGGCAGGAGGCAGACTCCTCCTGTGCGTGTATGGGTCTCACCATCAGCCTCTCACCCCTGAGCTGTGCTAGGTCACATCTCAGTACATGGCCTGGAGCACCCCACCCCCTCCAGGTACTCACTTGTTCATTCATTCAGCAAGAGCATCCATCCATCAGACCAGGTTCTGGGTCATGGCCACCCAGACAACAACCAGTTATGACTGTGCGTGGAGGATAGAGGAAGAGCCTTCCGACCTGTAACTGGCGTTCAACTCCGGAGAAGGACTTGGCATTTCAGCTGCTGCTGGACAGCTTTTTGGCTTCCTTCCTGGTTGGCAACTGCCCCCTTCCAGGTCCCCAGCTAACTGACCTCTGTGGCAATGAGGTGCTCCTGGAGTCGTGGGGCCATCTCAGCGGAGAGGGAAAGTGCTAGAGAGGCATAAAGGTTGAGGCGGGTGGGTAGGGGGGCGGAATGTCTAAAAACTGAGGGGAACTCGGTTAAACTGCTCCCAGAGCATCTTCATTCAGAGACCACGGGCATTAGTGGTCTGTCTGGTGATCATATTCTCACCACTGGAAGGGGCTGGCTGGCCTGGTGGGGCTTGTGGAAGGAGCTGGTAAGTGGAGAGGGCACCAGGCAGACCCTGTAGGCCCAGCCTCTCCCGCACTTCTATTCGTCTATGTCACCCGTCTGGGAAACACCCTTTTGACTTTTAAGCCCTCCTTTTCTGCTGGGATTGGAGACCTGGATCCAAGTCCCAGGTCTGACCAGGGTCTCGCGTCTCTCCCAGGGAAGTCAGTGTGCTCCTCTGAGCTCCGGTGTTGCCATCTGTAGGATGAGGACATTGGCCTCACCGATCTAACTCAGCATCCTTCCTGGGACACTTGAGAGGGAGAGGGGCTCCTTGAGGTGCATCCTTCTTGGATGAGAGGGGCATCCTTCTTGAGAGGGAGAGGGGCACCACACAGGTGGGGCCTGGGACACAACAGCAGGACACCTGGCAGGATGGGATGTACATTGACCATCCCTCCAGCCCCCACAGCCCCTTTTCTCTGTGTCACCAGTCCCAAGGGACTGACTGCTTGCTCTCCCTGGGCATCGTCTCTGCATCGAGGGGAAGGCGCTTCGGGCTTTCTGGGAGTGGAGGGAGGGCAGGTGGGACAGCCCGGGGCTCACGGCGCTTCTTATCACAGGAGGAGGGAACCTAGGTGCCCTTGCACACTATACGAGGTTCTCTCCTGAGACGAGCCCACCTGCCTTGTGGAAGGGTCACAGGACAGTAAGAGCCTTTCTCTCTTTCCAGGGAGACTATGAAGGAGACAACGTGGAGTTCAATGACAGGAAGGTAGGTGTGCAGACCCGGGAGCCCGCTCCTTGGGGTCAGGGGCCCTGGGCCAGCAAGGGGCAGGGGTGCAGGGTCCCAGAGCCTCGGCCCCACAGCTGGTGGAGAAGGGGGGTGAAGTTGCCTTGTTGGACTATTTTCCTCATGCTGTGTGCGTGCTAAGTCACTTCAATCATATTTCACTCATTGCCACCCTATGGACTGTAGCCCGCCAGGCTCCTCTGTCCATGGGATTCTCCAGGCAAGAATACTGGAGTGGGTTGCCATGCCCTCCTCCAGGGGATCTTCCCAACCCAGGGATCGAAACCCGGTCTCCTGCGGCTCCTGCACTGCAGGTGACTTCTTAACCGCTGAGCCATTGGGAAGCTCTGATCCTCAGAAGCATCCTTGGCAGGTCGTCCGAGCGTGTGAGGGGAAGGGAAGTGCCCCGAGCCTGCCCTTTTGCCCCGTCCTTCCTTCATGCACCGACTGTATCTCACTGGAGCAGCCAGAACCTCCACGGTTCTTTGCTGACATTTAGCCTAATCACCCCACCTTCCGGGGAAATGAGTTTGGGAACAGCGAGGCCAGCCACCTGGAGTGCCCCGGCCCCCAGCATCACTCCAGTAGGGGACACCATGGATGGTGGTCAAGCCAGTACTTCTCAAACTTACCTGTCCTGGAACCCTTTTTAATGGGGAAGTTATGGAGCTAGTGTTCTGCGGGACATACTTTGGGAAACACCAAGTGACCCTTTCTGCTTCACTGGCTCCTAATCCCACCCACCTGTGCTCTCAGTCACTCCTGCACCATCACAGCCGCTTCTCCTCCTTCCCTCGCTTGCCTACTCCCCGATACCAGCCTCTACATAGCTTCCCTGGTGGCTCAGACGGTTAAAGAATCTGCCTGCAATGAGGGAGACCCTGGTTCAGTCCCTGGGTTGGGAAGATCCCCTGGAGGAGGGCATGGCAACCCACTCCAGTATTCTTGCCTGGAGAATCCCATGGACAGAGGAGCCTGGAGGGCCACAGTCCAAGGGGTCACACAGAGTCGAACACGACTGAGCCACTAACACTTTCTCTGCTTCTACATGAACTCCTCCCATCTCCCCAACAAGCTCAGCCCTCCCTCACCTCAGGGAGCCACCCCGCCCTGCATTCCTTCAGCCATCCCCCACCCCCCCCCCCGCTCCCCCCACCCCGTGCACTTGCCCTGCCTCTTCTCCTGGAGAGTGGATCCCGCTGAGATGACGGTGGAGATGACGGTGGAGACGCTTCCCTGAGAACCTCACAATGGAGGCCTTGTCCCCAGTCACCAGGGCCCCGAGCCTCTGTATGGGAACTGCTCTCCGCTCCCACCTCCCTCCAGCCCCCAATACGTGCTTTTAAATCTCTGGTACTTGATACAACTCGCCCGCCTGCCCGGGAATCCAACTGAAGATGCTATCTGATTTAGCACAAAAATTACATATTTGGTTATTTTTAGTGGAACATCTGGCATTCGTCTAAGAGTCCGTGACTTGCAGATCTCCCCTATCCGGTCCACGGGCCTGCCCTGCACCAACCCTGGCCTTGGAACCCAGCCTCCTACGTCCCTCTGCACCACCTGCCACTCCCTGTCACCCCTTCTGGCCATTCAGCATCCAGGTCCCAGGCCCCCTACCCCAGTCTCCCCCCTTCTTCCCCACGCTCCAGCCTCACTGACCGCCATTCTAATCATAGGAGACTTGACTGATGGCCACGTCAATGCCAAGACTGCTATTCAGTTATTACTTAGGAACTACTTGGCACCGCTGTGTGCCAGCCCAGCGAACAGCTCCAGGTTTATTCAGACCGAGTCGGACACGACTGAAGTGACTTAGCAGCAGCAGCCATGTTCTCTGCCTGGAATGCTGCCTGCCTCTCTCTATTTAATTTTATGTCCCAGCAACAAATACAAGGCCTGAGAATACTGGGTGAGTGGATGGATGATGGGTGGGTGACAGATGGATTGACAGGTGGATGGACAGGTAGGTGGATGGATGGGTGGACAGGTGGATGGACAAATGGAAGGGTGGATAGATGAGTAGTGGTGGATGGGTGGAAGGAAGGAAAGACAGAAGGGAGGAAGAGGAAATGCCCCAGACACGTGTTTGGGTCTCAGCTCAGAGAACTCATTCTCCCATGATCATTTCACCCTAAGTGATCTGGTTCTGAGTATTTCGCTTTTGCAATGAAAAAATCCGTGGCATCCTGTCAGTGGCAGGATCCCCATGTGCCCGAGGACACAGGACAGAAAGGGGGGCGAGCCAAGCCAAGGCCATTTTCCTGTGCTGATCTGACAGAGCAGGGCACAAGCAAGAGTGTTTCAGGGGAGGCGGGCCAGAGCCGGGCCAAGCACAGCCACAGCTCTTGGCCTTATCTTTGGACTGCAAACCCGTGATCCAAGAGCTCCCTCCTCCAGGTGTGAACTGAGGTGGCCTCTGGTATGCTGTGCTGAGAGCCACAGGGCCCTGGCCCATAATGCATTTATTCATCCATTCATTCAACAATTGCTTGCTGGAAACTTGTCATGTGCCTGGTCTGAGAAGCTGGGGATGACACAGACCAGACTGGCCCTACTGGTGCCTCCAACCCAAGGGGAGATGGCAAGGGACAAGTCCATGGACAGTCCTACGGACCCCCTCAGTGCCATGACAGCCCCCCAACCCAAGCCATGTGGGCTCAGGTGGGAGGTCTGGGCTGGAGAGATGCCAGTGGGTGGAGCCAGGATCTCTCTGAGGTCAGGTGCTGGAAGGCTCCAGGGTCACCATGACCAGAGCCACCAGCCCCCAGCAAGCCTGCTCCAGGGCCTCAGACACCTCCCACCTGCTCACAGGCCGAAGGGCTCCGCAGAGCTCTGCCAACCCTAGCCAGGAAATCTGATGTTTGATTTCCTTGTGCTGATGGCTGCAGGGTGATTGATGTTCTCTTCTTGGCAGGAAGAAAAGTCCACCGAGATAAAGTGGTTTTTGTAGAAAGGTGGGCTGTACCCCCATCTGTCATGTCTACTGGTGGGTGATGGCCGGCCTGCTGCGACCAGTCCCACTGGGCAGGCCCAGGAACGGGGTGGCCAGTATGACAAGGCCAAGCCTTCAAGTGGGTCTTTCTGTGCCTCCCCTTTCTATCCCAGGGCCTCTCTCCTCATCCCTCCCTCTGATCCACCTCCAGTGCGTCTAGGCTGTAAATTTCAGCTGAGGGGAGGAAGCTGCCTTTGGTGACGGCTGCTCTGTTTATCCAGAGGTGCTGTGCCATCTCATCGGAGTTTGCTGGCTCAGACCTCTCCCTTTAGAGAGTAAAACTGTAGGCTTTCCTCCTTTTCTGCATAATCAGACAGATGACACGTAATGAGCCCCCAGCACTCTACTTCACAAAGCCTTGGGTCCGTCTGAGTCCTCACCATGACTTGGGAGGAAGGACAGTCTCCTGTATCAAGGAGACTGTGGGACTCGGCGGGGAGGGTCTGCCCAGGACACCCACTGCAGACCCAGTGGAGCCACCATCCCAGCCCGGCAGCCTGGCTCTAATTCCTGGACCCCTTCTCTTCTGAGATAGGGTCGGCCCCGTGCATCCTAGTCCCTTCTGCAGAAGCTCCAAAGGCTCTCCCACCAGCAGCCAGACTTGCCATTAAGTCTTTCAGGACTTGGAGTCATGCTGAACACGTCCTGTTCATGCCACTTAAAGAAAGACTTAAAATCCAAAGAAAGCTCCTCTTACAGAGATCAGAGTAGGCGAAACCCAGGATTTTGACAGCAAGGTTCGCTTGTAGTTAAGAATGCATTTAGCTGTTCTCTGTTGTTTTCCTCCCTGCGTTCTCCTCCCTGCTCGTTTTGTCCCTGTGTGCTGACTTCTGATGAAATACAATGTTCGTGCTCTCCTGAGTATTATGCTCCAGCTGCAGAAGGAGAGAGGCAATGCAAAATGGAAAAAAAAAAAAAAAAGGAAAGTTTGCTGCACCTGCTAAAGGTTCTAGGGACCCTTGACTCCCTGGTCTGTGGAGGCTGGACCCCTCTGAGTGAACCTCTTACACATTTTTAATTTTCAGAGGCTCAGTTGAAGGGATCTTTGTGTATGGAAAACCATCCCACCAGCTGTGGGTCTTCCAAATCAGTGGGGGAGAATGTACTCACTCAGGCTGATATAACAAAGTACCAGACGGGGTGGCTTGAACAGAAAACATTTTTTTCTCATGATCCTGGAGGCTAGAAGTCCTAGATCCAGGTGCCGGCAGGGTTGGATTCTGGTGACAGCTCTCTCCCTGGCTTGCAGACGGCCGCCTTCCCGCTGTGTAGCCTTTCCTCCATGTGTGCACGAGAAGGAAGCCAGCTCTGGTGTCTCTTCCTTTTCTTATATGGACATGAGTCCTGTCAGGGTCTTTTCTAATCCCCTTCATGGATCACAGCCTGTGGTGGTGAAGGGGCTTGCAGAACTCAATGAAGCTATGAGCCGTGATGCACAGGGCCACCCAAGACAGACAGGTCATGGTGGAGCCCTGATGCTGGGAAAGATAGAAGGCAAAAGGAGAAGGGGACAACAGAGGATGAGATAGTTAGATAGCATCACCGACTGAGTGGACATGAATTTGAGCAAACTCTGGGAGATAGTGAAGGACAGGGAAGCCTGGCAGGCTCCAGCCCATGGGATTGCAGAGTCAGACATGACTTAGCAACTGAACAAGTCGTGTCAGAGCAAAACCCTGCTCTCATGACCTCATTTAACCTTAATTACTTCCATAAATATGTAGCCTCCTATTACAGTCACATTGGGCAACTGAGGGTTCAACACGTTTGTGTTTGGGGAGATACAAACATTGATTCCATAGCATAGGGTATTGGGCACGATGACGTAAAAGGCTGTGTTTTAAAATCAAAATAGAAAGCTGTATTTGATGTATTTGGGGCCACAGCAGAATCTGAATGTAAGAGACTCTCGCAAGTTTTAAATTTAAATATTAAGAAAAGGGAAAAGGACAGAAGTCAAGCTTCAGTGTACAGGAGAGACCCAGAGACCTTGGCAAGTCCTCACAGGCATCCCCACGCTGGCCTTCTATCCATTCCCTGAATGATGCCAGCAGAGACAGGGAGCCAGGGCACTGGGTTCCCAGCTGGGGCCAGCTTCCCCCTAGCCAGCAGGGTCACCGTAGGCTTTGGGTTAAGGTTGATAGAGCATTAATTACCCACGTGCATGGGATCTCTTTATTAAAACCAGCAGTCCTAACCCGGTATCTTCTTTAAGACACCTACGTGTTCATACAGACATATGAATATACACGTTCCCACAAGGCCAAGCTCATTACCATCCTGCCCAAGCCTGGGGCGTAGTGGGTTTGTGGATCTCATTCATCTCACTCAGCCATGTTAATCAGACAGCCTGTCTCGGGAGATCCACCCCTGCTCTTTTGCTCCTCGTGAGATCTGTTAAAATCATACTCCTGGGGTTTCTCTGCTCCAAAGCCTGGTGGGTCTGTCTTTAACAAAGAAAGTGAGGTCTCTGACAGTGGCAGGCCATTTAAAATCCCAGATCAAATAGTGAAGTGTGAGGATTCCGTAACGATGCCAGAAGCTTCTTTCCCATCCCCACGTCACCTGAAACCATAGATCTGTTCTTGCTCGGGGATGCAACCACTGCCCACGGGTTCTTTGAGGCCCTTACCAGAGCTGAAACTTGGGACCCATTTTTCCATGTCCATCTCCTCCACCAGAATGGGAGCTCCAAGGCTCAGGGGGGTGTCTGTGGTGTTCAGCTCACAGCCCATTGTCCAGCACGGTACCTGGCACAGGACTGACTTTCTATATGAGCTTGTTGAATGAATGAATGACGTAGCCGTGAGCTGAGCACCTTGGCAGCTCTGTGTTCTGGCGAGGGACCTGGGAGCAGTTTACTTTTCCCCAGCCCTCACCACTTCCTTTTTCCCAGCTCCTGTACGAAGAGTGGGCGAGTTACGGGGTCTTCTACAAGTACCAGCCCATCGACCTCGTCAGGTAAGTGGGGACGCTGAGAGCAGGCCTGGGTAGATAAACATTGCTGTGCATCTCAACCGCACTGAGTGTGCAGAGCGTGGGCCCTTGCTCGAACTTGAAGGGCTTGTGCAGGGGAGCTGAGGTCTCCCAGCAGAGACCGGCAGCCTGGCCGAGCCTTAGATCAAGCAGTTTATTCAGATTTATTGCAGGCCTGGCTCTCATCTGTCATGTTCACTGTCTCCCCCTAAATTCATAGTCTGGCTCGGCCCAGTTGGGCATCTGGTGGGGTTTCTTTCTGTGTCTAAAGGAGGAAAAGAGCTGCCTGGGAATCTGTAAGAATTGCCCCTCTGGACACAGTGTCCTCTCCTGAGAGACCTCCCTCCCAGGGCAGACAGACCAGGCAACGTGTGTGCTGTGGGGACATGTAGATCAGAGCCCAGCCCATGAAGAAGACAGAGATGCTCAATATATGGAGTTACTGGTGCCTCAGGGCTGGAGTTTTTTCCTGTTTTTAGGCTGCATGAGGCTGGAACACAGCTGACCGCCTCCGGGGAGCATCTTGCCCTGCAGCATGGGCATTACAGGAGGAAATGCTTCCATCCTCGGGGCTCAGCAGAGGAAGGGTGGGCACTGTGAAAGCAGAGAGCCCCCCCAAACATGACAGCCTGGCTCAGAACCACCCCCGCCAACTCTGTGCTTGGTCGAGAACCAGGGGCCCCCGTGTGAGCTGTTCATGCTGGGGAAGGGGCGTGGTGTAAATTTTGCCCCTGGTATGGATTGAGAGTAAGCGTGTGTCTGTCTGGCTTTGCCCTGCGGTGCAGAAAGTATTTTGGGGAGAAGATTGGTCTGTACTTCGCCTGGCTTGGCGTCTACACCCAGATGCTCATCCCGGCCTCCGTGGTCGGCATCATCGTTTTCCTCTACGGATGGGCCACTGTCGATGACAACATCCCCAGGTAGGCGGGCAGCCCCTCTCCCCAAAGATGTCCTCATCTCACTAAGGAGCCACGTTCCCCTTACTGCAGGAACAGAACTTCCTGGGACTGGGACCCCTCACCCCAAACCTGGTACCCCACTCAGCAACCACCACCCCCCCTCCAAACCGGGAAGTCACAGGCCAGGCCAGGCACTGTCAGGACCAGAGACGCCCCATCCGAAGGCTTTAATAGCCGTCTGAGAGCGTGGGCGGCCTTTGCAGGCACGCTTGCCCTAGGAGACATTTTACTGTCGAGAGGAAGACATAAAATAAATATCCGACTCCTTTTTGTCCTTTGAAGCTTTTTTTCCCATTCAGTCCTTAGTCATTATGTGACAAGAAAATTCACTGGTTCCCTGTGAGGTCAGGAAGTGAGGCCGGACCGTTCGGAGACCTCGGGGCGGTGCACTCGGCCGGCCAGGCCCTGTCTGCGCTGCACCCCCGCTCCCATGATGTGGGGAGATCGTGTACCAGCAGCTTGGTCTGCAGGGGCTGGCCCGGTGCAGCAGACCCCAGCCCGTGCGCACAGGGCCGACAGGCCTGCCACTGCTCCCCAGGGAGCAGGCCAGGCATGGGGAGCTCTGGGAAGGAGGCTGAGACCCCAGAGACAGCCTGGCCTCACGCCGGGCGCATGTCTCCCAGACTGGCAGCCAGAGCGTGACTCAGGCAGTGGGAGTCTGAGGACAGCGTCTCCCCTCTTTGGTTGCTGTTCCCGGAACTTGCCAGTCTCAAGCCAGGGATAGCGGTTTATGATGTGAGCTCAGGATGCCAGCCCCGACTTCCATCAGGAACACTGTGCCTGCAGGCAAAGTGCTGGTTAGAGAGGCGGACGCCCCGCCCGCCTCCTGGGAGCCAGCAGTCTGTCGGGACAGTCTTGGGACATAGGGCAGATTACCCTTCTTACGACTCAGCCCAGCGTCTCTGAAGCAGAGCCCTGGTTTAGGAAATTCATCCATGGGTCTGCTCAGAAAAAGGCCAATGAAGGAGTCTTTGACCTGGGGGAGAGACTGGCTCCTTAGGCCCCACTCAGTGGTGTAGAAAGGCCACGCGCGGTGAAGTTTTGTGCAATGGATGTTTGAATACATGTTGTTGTTGTTGAGTTGCTTAGTCGTGTCCAATTCTTTGTGACCCCATAGATTGCAGTCTGCCAGGCTTCCCTGTCCGCCACTATCTCCCAGAGTTTGCTCAAACTCCTGTCCATTTAGTCGGTGATGCCATGCAACCATCTTCGTGAATAACAATAAAGTACTCCACCCACCCGGAACCAGAAAGTTAAAGGAATCTGGCTTCTGTCCCCTCCAGGGTTATTTTGGGCACAGGCAGGAGAAAGCTTGTCCCTTTGTTTGCCAATGACACGAGTTCACTGTGCTCAGGGGTTTAATGAAGGCAGAGATCAGAGTAGCTTAGACGTGGAGGGGACTTCACTCCAAAGTCCGAGAGACTCGGCGAATGGAATGCGGGGCGCCCCCACGGGGACTGCTCCATCTGCCTCCGGGTCCTGGAGGGAGGGCAGGGCTGGCGGCCTCAGCCTGGACACCCTGCCTCAGGAGGCTCAGGCTCCCCCGCAAGGGCACTGACAGCCCCGGGCCAGGCCAGGCCAGAGCTGTCACATGGCCAGGGTTACGGTCAGTGTTCACTGGGGACTCTGGAGCCCTGTCTGACCTCGGCCTCTGCTCGCTTGGTGCCTTGGACCAAGTGTGAGGTGTGTGTTCCCCTTGGAGCCTGGCCCGGCCAAGTCTGTAGGATGGCCAGTGCCCCCGCACCCCGCACCATGCTGCCCCACCGCCCGTGCCTCTGTCTGCTCCAAAGAGCAGGCGCCTGTTGCTCGTCTTTATTTTGGCTGAAGGCAGTGAAGGGAGAGGCTGAGGGTTTAAAACCAGCAGAAACAGGCTTTTTGTCTGGCTGGAGTTGTTTAAGCTGGCAGGGCAGAGGGCTGGGCAGCCGTGGGGCTCATGGGCAGGCAGAGACGCAAGCCCTGGCCTCCCCAGCCCCCTCCCACCCTCAGGCTCCAGGCCCCCCACCCGCCCAGTGGCGCCAGGCCACACACTGACAGTGGTGTGTGCATCCACTGGTCCCCTGAGAGGGGCCGGGGTCACACACGGGTGGGCGTCCTGCACCTCTTCCTTTCGGGAGAAGCCCCCAGAAGAGCGGAAGCTCAAGGGGGATGAGAGATGGGCCCCTCGAGTCGGTGCCTGTACCTCCTTTTGGTCACTGCAGCTGCCGTCGCTCTGTTGTGCCCACAATAGTGATGGTGAATGGGAGGATGGTTTAAATACGCCAGTGACGTTCCCAGGGCTTCCTAGACATTCCCTTGTTTAAGCCTCCTGACAACCCAATAACATGGGCTCTTGGGGAATTCCTTAGAGGTCCAGTGGTTAGGACTCAGCACGTGCGTTCACTGCCGTGGACCGGGGTTTAATCCCTGGTCGGAGAATTAAGATCCTGCAAGCCATGCGGCATGGCCAAAAAAACCCCAATATACTTAAATAAAATGCCGTGACCCTTTAAAAAAAAAAAAAAGGAGCTCTGTAAGTCTCAGCATGCCCATTCTATGGATACGGAAACTGAGGCCCAGGGAGTTCAAACGACCTGCCCCAGGCCACACAGATCACGAGCAGTGGAGCTGGAATTCACGTGCAGAGCTGGCTGGCTCCCGAGTCCTTGCTGCCCTCCGAACTGTGTGTGCCTGACCCCCCCAACGTACGTGTGTTCACAGGCACACACGTGTGCTCACACACACACACATGCTTCCCCGCATGCTCCGAGGCAATAGCCTTGCCCACCATCTGTCTTTCCGTCTACCGTGCCTGACGCCGTGCCTGCACACACACAGCAGGTGCACACTTCTTTGATGAGTGTCTGGGGAGAGCTACTGTGAGAGAGAGCTGAGCGGGATGCCTGCAGTGCTGCCAGAGGAGGGCCCCCGCAACCTCTTGGCAAATGCTCCCCAGTGGCTGTGGTCCAGCCAGGATCCTGTGCATAAGCTCAGGTGCATCCAGAAATTTTTCTTAAAAGCTATAAAGCAATCACCCTATTCACCCCCCGCCCTTCACCCAGAAAGCCATCTAACCCCCGGGAATCCACTCCTGCCTGTGCCTAACTATAGCTCAGCGTCTTGTCCAAATGAGCGGGGAGGAGAGGGGCAGAGCAGGGCGCAGCTGGCAGGGCCCTCTGCTGGCCTCTCTCCTCATCTTCCAGGAGGAGGAACTGAGTCTGGGGCTCAAGGACCAGCCCTGGGCACACAGAGGACAGAAACTGCCCCTCAAGGAGCCGAGCCAGGCCTCCTGGCCTCAGCAGGGAGCCCTCCTGTGGCCTCTGGGCGGCAGCTGAGAGCCGGGCAGAGACAGATGGGCTTGACAGGGACAGAGCCCTGGGCGCAAGTCCCACTCTGCTGTGTGGCCCTGGACAAGTGACGTCCCCTCTGTGGGTTGGCTTCCTGCTCTGTGAAGGTGGGATTGTAACAGCCCCAGAGTTGGTCCAGGCTGGATGGACACTCAGTGCAGTCTCCTGCTCACATGGCTGATGGCCTTTAAATACTACACTTTAGGAGGGCCCTGGGCATCGCAGAGCTCCCCGCGGTCCCCAGACTTCACATCCGCTCAGCAGAGTGAAACCCTGCCCTGAGCAGGGCCCCATCCTGCTCAGGGGCCACCCCTCATCTCCAGGGTGAGCCCGGCCTGGTGGGACCACAACCCCAGGCAGCTTGTAGGTGTGTTCCTTCCGATCCAGCCACCTACCTCCTGAGAGGAGGTCTGGGTGGACCACGTCTCCATCTTCTTATGGGTCCAGAGTGCCCAGCGAGGCCCTCAGGCTGGTACCGGGTCACCCCCAGGGGTGGACTGAAGCCCACAGGACTGGCACTGAGCAGGTGCTGGGTGCGAGGCCAGCACTCAGGAAGGGCATGGCATCCTCACGCTTTGACTCCTTTCCTCTTTCGGGTCTCCTGGGCCTTGTCACGTCAGGACTTGGATGGCATTCACTATTAGCACAGCTTTGACGGTGCCTGGTCATCAGAGGGAGGCTGCTGGGGACCTCGACTTCTGCGGGCAGCTCCAGGGCAGGCCGTGCATCCCACTGCCTGGGGCCACCCCAGAGATGAACACTTACGTGACCCTGTCCCGCCACACAGCAAGTGCCATGGGCCCACACCCAGGTCCACCCACAGAAGCTGCAGGCTGGGTGCAAAATTAAAGTGTGGGACCCTGTTCAAAGTCACTAAGACTATAAGGTGAGGGAGCAGAGAGTGGGAAGCCAAGCTGGGGCCTTGCGTGGAGAAGAGGGATGTGGGCCCCGGTGGAAGCCCACTGGCAAGCCGACCGAACCATGTCCACCCCGGCAAGGACGGCATGGCTCCGGAAATTGCTGGTCTGCGGGGGCCAGCGGGGGCCCTGGCCGTCGGCTGGGGTACTCCGGGCTGTCCTCTCTTCCAGCATGGAGATGTGCGACCAGAGACACAACATCACCATGTGCCCGCTCTGCGACAAGACCTGCAGCTACTGGAGGATGAGCTCCGCGTGCGCCACCGCCCGCGCCAGCCACCTCTTCGACAACCCCGCCACTGTCTTCTTCTCCGTCTTCATGGCCCTCTGGGGTAAGCGAGCGCCGCTTTGGGGCAGGGGCGGCCTTGGGTGGGTCCCGACCCTCCCTCTCCCTCCTCGAGGTTCCCCGCAGGGGCGTGGGCCAGGAATGCACACGGGAGGGATGGTCGGCTCCCATCCCGTCTGCTGGGCACCCGGGGGCCGTGCAGGGTCACAGATGCACATGACTGTGGATGTGTCCAACCAGGCCAGGAGCCCCTCATGGAAAGTCTCGGAGGGTGATTTCTCCCGGAAATGGAGCTCTTTCCCGGGGCTGGGCTCTGTTGGCTCAGGAAGGGCAGCTGCTTTCGAAGGAGGAGGGCCAAAGGTTCTGCCTTCCTCCCACCGTCCTCCCGATGATGCTGGGGAAGCTGACCCTGGCCAGGCCCTGGGGCAAGTCTCTCATCACCCCTCAGCACCCCTGTGGGTGCCCATTTCACATGTGATGACGTCAAGGTCCAGAGAGAGTGGATGTGAGTGGTCTGGGATCACCCACCTCCTGAGTCGCCATGGCCTGTGCCCTTAACCCCTAGACTGCATTGCCACCTGGGGTCCAGAGCAGATGGCTCCTCCCCAGAGTTCTTCCAAATGCAGGTCCTACCTGGTACCCATCTCAGGCTTGAGGGGGCGTGGGAGGTGGGTAAGTGGTGGTTGGATGAATCTCTGCAAACTCCGCAAATGGATGCATCTCCGTTTCTGGGTTAGCCGACAGGCCTACCTCCTCCTCCATGGCCCCGTGTGCAGCCTTTGCCAGCAGGGTATTCGGGGCTTGGGCACCCATGTGCTGAGCCATCACCTGGGCACCAGAGCCCCCGTCTTTGTGCTCAGGGGTCCCAGATAGTAGGAGATGGAGCTGCACAGAGAGAGCAGACAAGGGAAGGGTCAGGACCTCTGAGAAAGGGCAGTCAGGAGGGGCTGCCTGCAAGAGGTGTGAGCCTCTTGAGCTGGGTTCTGGAGATATAAGGGGCAGGGGTTCTGAGATGTGGGACAAACAGACTGTAGACACACAGAGGGCTGTGCTGTCACCTGCTGAAGGGCAGCCCCAGGCCCCGCATACTCCATGTGTCCTGGTGCTTGGTGGGCCCTGGTGGGCCAGGGGGTGGAGGGTGCCACTAGCCAGTCAGGTGTGCGGCTCTTACCTGTCAGTGCGATTGAGATCTGCGAGGATCCCGTCAAATAGAGAATTCAGTACAAGCCTCCGTTACTAAGGGGAGTGGGGACCTGCCCTCAGAACCTCAGAATCCTCTGAGTTGGGGCCTTGGATTCCCCTGCAAGCCAGGGGGAGTTTGGTGGTGACAGGAGAGAAGAGCCAACCTCCGCGGGCAGCAGAACAGGGCTGATGCCCAGGCAGTGGGCTTCCGGGCCCACACGCTTCTGGAACCCTCTCCCAGCCTGAGCCCACCCTGCATGGCCCTGCAGCCTCGCCCGCCACCCTCGCGGTTGTGTTCAGGCTCCATCAGTGTTAAGGGGCGGCTGCAGGGGCTCAGCGAGCCCAGGAAGCACCAGGTGCTGGCAGGGGGCTGGGGTTTGTCCCATTTTGTCCAAGGCTTCCTGGAGCCAGGAGCGTGGGGTTTGGCCCAACCCGTGAGATCTGGAGGCCGGTGTGCAGAGGAGCCGAGGGCTGAGTCAGGGGTCAGGGGAGAGGGGGAGAGCCTGGCCTGTCCTCTGGGCTTCTGTTCCAGCGTGGGCCACCGGCCGGGCCCTCTGCTGTCCGATCACTGCCCGATTACATTTCTACACTCGTTGGAAACCGGGGAGGACGGGTCCTGGTGAGGGTCCGAGCTGCAGCACCTCCTCTTAGAAGACGTGTCTGCACCGAGCACCTCACTCCCATCCCATCCCCACCCTCAGATCTGAAGAGGGGCTTGGTGTCCTCATCAGAGGCCCCTTTTGGGCGTCTTCTCCACCGAGGCCTCCGGCACGGTGCGCCTCTGCCTGCGTGGCTACGGG
>NW_011494652.1:2297067-2304394 GCF_000754665.1 Bison bison bison | reverse complement strand
ACCGGCCAGCTCTGTTCCCTCACCCAGGATCCATCGGCCGGGGTGGTGGCCAAGCCAGCACCTACCGTGGTCTCCAGGTGACCCACGAGCAGGCATGAACGTACGGTGCTCAGCGCCCAAGCCACTGGAAGGTCATTCAGGGACCCCGTCTGGTTGGTCCGTGTGCACTTTCACACCCCAGGGGCTCCATGCAGCCCCACCACTGCCCCACCCTGTCAGTCAGCCCTCAGCTTCCTTGCCTGTAAAATGCGTGTGGGGTAAGGATATTTACATCGGGCACAAAATCTCAGCCAGCACTCAGCACGTATGTGGCTGACTCTCAATAAACAGCCTTGCCCTTGTGACCACGAACCACTGGCGTGGCTGCCTGCCACACTGCAGGAGTGATACCAGGTAGATGTGCCTGGTGTGTAGGGCGTGTACCAACTGGTATTTAGTTAAGTGTCTGTTCTGGGCTCTGGGGAAACCATAGGAGGTGAAAACCGCTGTGTCCACTGCCTTCACCCAGGCTGCAGGAGGACACAGCGGGTGCAAAGGCCCCGTGGCGAGGCTGCAGGCCTGTTGAAGGAGCCTGCAGGTGTGTGGAGCAGGCAGGACCCTGGAGGCCAGCGAGGGTCACAGGGGACTTCATATTCGCCGGGCGGACCAAGGAGCCAGTGCGGCCTCTGCTGTGTCAGGGTCTCATCTTAAACTTGTGTCGGAGACAGCGACTGATGCACAGAGGAGCTGGGGAGATGGTGGAAGGAGGCTGACCCGGCTCTGACGGGGGCGGCAGGGGGCTTTCACTGCCACCTGAGCTCCATGGTAGACGCTCACCGCCCCTGCGGGTGACAGCGAGAAGCCGGTTTCCACGAAAGCAGACAGAGCAGAAAGGAGGACCATGGGGACGCGCAAGAGAAGCAGTTAGGGGCCTCTCGTCCCCTCCTTCCCTGCGCTGGGCTCCCCAGCAGTGCCCCGTCTGTTCCCACTGTCCTGCCCAGAGGCCTAGGAACTGTTTCTCCAAACTGAGGGCCCCTGACGGAGGAGACTGACCATCCCAAAGGGCTCTCCTGCCTGCCTTATTGTGAGCTAAGGAGCTGCTTTTGGGCTTGGCCAAGCAGGTGTCACCTGGAGGTCGAGGGGTACAAATGACAGCCCCCCATCCCACATGAACATCACCCCGCATCCTGCCCACCTGGGCATGACCCGTGGCCCAGAGGGTCCCCTGCCTGCCATCCACCTGCTGCGGCCCAGACATATTCACCTCTGCAAGCATCTCTGGGCAGCACATGGCTTACAAGCTCTCTGTCCTTCTCCTCTGCAAACGTCTCCTCCTCCGATCAGAGCTCGCTTCAGCTGAGAGCCTGGGAGCCAATAAAGTCACGAGCCATTTGGACACTAATCATCCCATTTCCAGCTTCAAGAATGACCTTCCATGGTCAGCCCCAGGGGTGGTCTTGCTCCAGGAGCCCTGAGAACTCGGTTGGATTCTGGCCACTGCCCATGTCTCAGTGAATCCTAGCATGTCACACACCTTCCCTGTCACCTGCAGGACACGCCTGGGTGTTGCACCCACAGAATGAGCGTGGTTCTCAGAGCACCTTCCTGTGCAGTCACCCTGAGTCTGAGAAGGCCTGGTTATTTAGTGCCCTGGTTGGTTGGGAAGAGGCTAGGATGAGACTTGTCCCTCCCTCATTGGCTCAGCAATGGCCTGTAGCCCGTGGACACTCAGGTAATAGAGATACCAGAACCGTCCCTCCCCCAGGCTCTGGGGAGCTCCAAGCATAGCTTCACCATGAACTCAGTCATCTTGGCACAGGCTGGTCCTCCCAACGAGGCCGAGAATGAGAGTCACAGGTCACCAACTCAGAAGGAGAGATTTCCAACAGAGTGCTGGATCACGCTGGGTTGACAGGTGGTGAGCACCTCATTCCAGGAAATCAAGCTGAGGTCGAAGGATTCCTTGCCAAGGCTGCTGAAGAACGTGGGGAAGTGACGTCTGTGTGGTTCAAGGTGGCTTGTGAAAATGTTCCTGGCCCCACACGCTAGCTCTGTTGATTAATTCTGGGATCAGTCTGACTATAAATGTAGGATTGATGGCCATCAGTCACTGAGCTGATCTGTCTGTGTCTGACATGGGGCCTGATGCTCCTTGTACTTCATTCCACTGCATCCCCACAGCTGAGAAGTTGTCCCCATTTCACAGGTGAGGAAAGTGGGGCTCCACTGAGCCTGAGCCCATGCCCCTGCCCTGCCCATCCCTGTCTCTTTGGGCTCTGTGTCCATCAGAACCATTCCCCGTCCCTCGCCCACCGCCCTCTGTTCATCACCAGCCTCCATGACTTTCCTCAAAATCTCTGATCGGCTCCCTTCTTCTCTGATCAGGGCCCGGGCAGTTCTGAGCTGAGGCTGGAGAACCTCCTAGCTGAGCACAAAATCTCCCAGTTTCCCTGCTCCAGGATGGGGTGGCTGACCCTGCAGCAGGCACACAGTGGAGCCCACCTGCGCAGCTGTGGGCTGGGTGGTTTGGTCCAATTCAATGCCCAGCTGGGTTGGCTGTGTGCCAGGATGGCTCGTCAGTGGGTAACAGCGCCAGCCACCGGCCAGACTCAGGCTCAAACCTCAGCTCGGTCCCCTAACAGCTGTGTGGCCCTCAGGCAGGTCGCTCCACTTCTCCAGGCCCCGGCTCCTCCACTTGTCAAATGGAGCTAGTGACCCAACCCACCTCAGAGAGCGGTTGGGAAGGTCGAATGAGTCGCGCCTCGTGGTGTCTTAGGGCTGTGCCTGGTGCTAGTTGTCACGCTGTGCTAGCTATTACATCCGATTGGTGAGCGCTTGCTTTTTGGAAATGTGAAAACGGCCTAGATAGACCCTGTGAGACTGGAGCTCAGACCTAACCTCTCACCTTGTGCCTGCGGTCCTCTTGAACTGTGTCCCTCCATCTCCTTCAGAAAACACTGGCTTCAGCCGGCTGGTGCCACTGCGTGTCGGGCACTGTTCTGAGCCTCTTATGTATGGAGACTCATTCATTCTCCCAGTGACTGTCAGAGGAAAACAGGCTCTGCTCCTCCGTTTGGCAGATGAACCACTGAGGCAGCTTTCCCGGGGTGACACAAGCTAACCAGAGGCAGAGGCAAGGGGCTTCCTGGCGGCCCAGGGGCCAAGACACCATGCCCCAGTGCAGGAGCACAGGTTCGATCCGTGATTAGGAACTAAGATCCTAGTTGCCCTGTGGTGCAGCATGACCAAATTTTTTTAAAGGTGAAGAGGCAAGACCTTGAGCCCCAGCAGTCTGGCTCCCCAGCCCCACATACGTGAGCCCTGGGCTCCACTCCTTTGCCAGTGGTACTAACCAGCTCTGGCTGCTGTGTGCCCTTATTCCTGGAAGGATGACCTTAAATTCATTCTCTTGCCTGGACTAGCTTCCCTCCCTCCCTCCAGGTAGATGGGCTCCCTTCCCCCTCCAGAGGTTCACACAGAGTTTACTGGTCCCCACAACAGCCCTGGAGAGAAACCCCGTTATTCTCTGATGAAGACATGGGAGCACAGAGAGGTTAAGTGACTTGCCCAAGAGCATACAGCTAATAGATTCGTAACAGACATGACAGATCTGTGCCCTGGCCCACCTGCCTCCATGGTCCAAGCTAGTGCCCTGGTCTCACCTCTCTGTCCAAATATTTCCACGCCCCTTCTGTGCCCTCCTGGGGAAGCAGAGATTTACCACGAGCCAGTAGTGAGGGGCAGACAGGCAGCAATGCTGCTCAGCCAACAGCATGGCAAGGAGCTGGCTGGGTTTTGTGCACTCTCCATGAAGCCAGCTTGCTCGTGGCAAGCTCATTTATTGAGCACGTACTGTGCGCAAAGCAGTACCACCTCACACCCTCAAAGGTGCCGGCCAGCACTCACCAGCAGCCCCATCCTTGGAAGAAACACAGACGGCTGCATCCTTCTCTATCCAAGATACAGGGAAACGGGCGAGTCTCTGCTTCCACTGTCCGCCCTGCTTCCTCCAGCTCCACTTCCGCTGTGGGAGACCACAAAGGTGCCTGTCTGTCAAGGGCAAGTTCAGTCTATGTGTTCCCGTTTGGGGCGGGGGTGGGGGGAGCAAAAAAGCCAGACCGCTCCCAGGAAGCACTCAGGGAAAGAGGAGCTTATTATAAATCAAGACAGAATCAACAGGAAAGGGCCTGCTGGGCTAGGAGGTGCCCACTGACTCCCCGCCCCTGCCCGCAGGGTGGAGGAGACACAGTCCCTCTTTCCCCAGTCTTTTCATACTTGCTGTCAAGTGTAATTAGCAGCAAGCTTGCCATTGTTGAATAGGATTTTTTTTATCCCTTATTCAGTTACTTGTTCATTACCCTCTAAAGGATCATTTTCACACTGGTGTTTCTTCTCCCACGTGTCCTTTCTTTTCCTGTCCTCCAGCTGTGAATGTTTCTTCTCGCTCAGTGACAGAGAGCGACCCCAAACCTGTTTCTGCCCTTGGCAGGGCTGGGTCACCGCCCCAGGAGTCGCTGTGGCAGCTGTTTCCATCTTGTTTCCGCTCTGCCATGGGGTCTGGCTTGCCCAAGGGGGCGACCCGCTGGTCCTGGAACCCTGTGCTTTGGCTGAACGCTCCACTGCCTGGGATTTATAACATTTCAAAACCTCCAGTAAGGTGTCAAGACGAAGCAACTTTGAGCTCCATTTAGCTGTTCGCACCAGGATCAATTTTCTGAAATTATAGCATAATGAGTTTTCAAGGCTTGTCAGTTCCAGGCAGAACAAAGGGGGTTATTGGATTTGAGCCTGGCTGCAAGGAGCTGTGGAGAGATGGTCCCAGCATCAGTGGAATGACAGGTGTGGTTGAAACCCCTCCCGGGGTCTGCGCCCAAGGCTCTGAATGCAGTTGGCAGGTCACTGGCTGAGTTACCTGAGCAGGGCAGAGACGGAGAGAGACTTAATCTCTGCTGGAATTCAAAGGCCAGCAGCGGGTTCATGAGCGCACAATTGTTCAAGGGATAAATAAGTAGAATCAGTGAGACCATGAAGGGTCAGGGCCTTTGTGCGGGCGGGAGCCCCAGCTCCCCTGTGGACTGACAGGCAGGTTCACACCATCGCCTGGTCCCTGCAGCCCGAGGAGACCCAGCCCTGCTCTCCACGTGCAGAGAGCGGGCACTGTCAGGAGCCAGAGGTTGGTGAAGGTGTTCTCTGCTCTCGGGGACTGCACTTTAAGAAGGGTGCGCCATGCCTGCCCCGGCGCCCTCGTGGCTCAGGAGTGCCTGATGCAGGTTCAGAAGTCGAGACCCCCAGCCCACGAGGAACTTGGGCTTCACAGGGGAAACGGTGCCGTTCTCTGCAGCACCCAGCCTCAGTCAGAGCCTTCCCTCCATGGCCTCTGAGATTCCCACGGCAGCCTGAGCGTCCATGATGTTCCAACAGAAGACAATGGGTAGGGGCCTTCCCTGGTGGTCCAGTGGTTACAACTGGGCTGCCCCTGCAGGGGGTGCGGGTTCAATCCCTGGTGGGGGAACTAGATTCCACGTGCCGCAAGGCACAGCCAAAAAAAAAAGGAAATATCCTACAAAAAAAAAAGCCAGTGGGAGGGCGGAACCAGGAGCGTTTAACAATGCATCCAAGATCGTCCATGTGTCAGTAGCCGTGCTTCAGAGGAGGAAGGTCTCAGAAAGGGGGGCCAGCAGCCAGCCGCGGAGACGTCAGAAACTGGGAAATTAGGGTTAGGCCTAGGAGTTAAGGCAGTTTGGACAGTTCAAGCAGGGCCCAGGGGAGGTGGGATGGGACGCGGCCTGGGAGGAGAGCCGAACCAGAGACACGGGGTAGCTGGAGCACGGACTGACAGCTCATCTGATGGACAGAGAGGGGGCTGGAAGGAAGGGCAGATGGTGGGCAGGTCAGAGTGTCCAGACACGTGTGTGCACGGGGCCAGCCACAGAGCTCACACGGGATGCAGACTCTGGGTCCGCGTGGTGCCCAGCGTCTGCATTCGGCAGGCCCCTGCCGCGGGGGGTTCTAATACAGCCCACAGTCTGAAAACTCCTGGGGGAAATGGACAGCTTGCCCCCACCCCCTGTAACCAGGCGGGTGTGTCTGGTCCGTTTTCTCTGCAGCCCCAGTGTACGGCAGGGAATTTAAACACATAAGCAGGACCTGCACCCATCGTTCTGGGTTTTGTTTACCTGAGGTGAAATTCACATAATGTGAGTTAACTGTCTTAAACACACTGCCCAGTGGCATTTAGCACCCTCCCTGCACCAAGCCATCCTCACCAGCACCCCCCAGGTGGAGCCCCAGTGCCCATTTAGCCGTCTGTCCTCCTCACCCCGCCCCCATCCCTGATAGCCGCCAGTCTGCTTTCTGCCTCTGTGATGGATGTGTCTGTAAATGTTCTGGATGCTTTGTACATACAGGGCCAACCCTGTGTCGACACCTTAATGAGAGCTGGTGAGATCCTGCAGGAGGGCCGGTCATAGGGCCGCTCCTCTGTCCAGCCCTCAGCACGTGGATGCCCCCCCCGAGGCCGCACAGCAGGCACTGTTATCAAGCCCATGGTACACACGCGGAGACTGAGGCTGGCGGGTGGGGGGCGATCCCGGGCCAAGCCAACACCTGCTTCTATCCAGGGTAGATCCAGTGTCCGTCGCTCACCTGCCGCCTCTGGGCTCCTCTACAAGAATGTGTTTTACCTAATGCTTCTCATTAAAACCTGTCTGCAGGAAGGAACTCAGCCACCCGCTCGCACCCTGGCCTGGGTTCGCTCTTCACTGCTTGTCTTTTGTGTTGCACTGCCTACTGGGCTTGGATTTAGGGAAGTGAACTTGTCTCCTCAGCCCCCTTATGTGGCTCCTGGGATTGAGGGCCTCTCTTCTTGTCTTTAGTATCCTTGACCATGCTTGGCACATGGCTTGTGCTCACGTGGGTGGGAATCCATGCCCCTAATCTTGGCCAATCTTGGGGGGAGAAGTCCTAGGCCCAGGTTTCCGCTGTGTATTCACCAATCACCTGCCTCCTTGGGGTCTCAGTTTACCCATCTGTGCAAAGGGCTTGCAGGCTGGATGCAAGGAGGTCCCCCAGCACACCCAGCAGCTGACACAGACATCGAGTTATGTCTGTGTGATGTAGGAGAACCATCACTGGGCCCCTCGAAAGGAAGGGATGGGAACTCAGCAGGACCCACAGGTGTCTACACAGCTGCCGTAGTGAGGGAGGGCTGCAGGGACACAGCTGCAAAGGAAGGGCTCTCGTCTTCCTTCCTGCCTCTGTCCATCCCAGCCCAGTTCAGTTCAGTCGCTCAGTTGTGTCCGACTCTTTGAGATCCCATGGACTGCAGCACACCAGGCCTCCCCGTCCA
>NW_011494652.1:2293928-2296967 GCF_000754665.1 Bison bison bison | reverse complement strand
CAGCAACTCCCAAAGTTTACTCAAACTCATGTCCATTGAATCAGTGATGCCATCCAACTGTCTCATCCTCTGTCGTCCCCTTCTCCTCCCGCCTTCAATCTTTCCCAGCATCAGGGTCTTTTCAAATGAGTCAGTTCTTCGCATCAGGTGGCCAAAGTATTGGACTTTCAGCTTCAGCATCAATCCTTCCAATGAATATTCAGGACTGATCTCCTTTAGGATGGATTTGTTGGATCTCCTTGCAGTCCAAGGGACTCTCAAGAGTCTTCTCCAACACCACAGTTCAAAAGCATCAATTCTTCGGCGCTCAGCTTTCTTTATAGTCCAACTCTCACATCCATACATGACTACTGGAAAAACCATAGCTTTGACTAGCAGACCTTTGCTGGCAAAGTAATGTCTCTGCTTTTTAATATGCTGTCTAGGTTGGTCATAAATTTTCTTCCAAGAGCAAGTGTCTTTTAATTTCCTGTCTGCAGTCACCATCTGCAGTGATTTTGGAGCCCCAAAAATATAAAGTCTGCCACTGTTTCCACTGTTTCCCCATCTATTTGCCATGAAGTGATGGGACCAGATGCCATGATCTTCGTTTTCTGAATGTGAGTTTTAAGCCAGCTTTTTCACTCTCTTCTTTCACTTTCATCAAAAGGCTCTTTAGTTCTTCACTTTCTGCCGTAAGGGTGGTATCATCTGCATATCTGAGGTTATTGATATTTCTCCCTGCAATCTTGATTCCAGCTTGTGCTTCATCCAGCCCAGCATTTCTCATGATGTACTCTGCATATAATTTAAATAAGTAGGGTGACAATATACAGTCTTGACATACTCCTTTCCCCGTTTGGAACCAGTCTGTTGTTCCATGTTCAGTTCTAACTGTTGCCTCCTGACCTGCATACAGATTTCTCAAGAGGCACGTCAGGTGGTCTGGTATTCCCATCTCTTGCAGAATTTTCCAGTTTTTTGTGATCCACACAGTCAAAGGCTTTGGGATAGTCAATAAAGCAGAAGTAGATGTTTTTCTGGAACTCTCTTGCTTTTTTGATGATCCAACGGATGTTGGCAACTTGATCTCTGATTCCTCTGCCTTTTCTAAATCCAGCTTGAACATGTGGAAGTTCACTGTTCACTTACTGTTGAAGCCTGGCTTGGAGAATTTTGAGCATTACTTTACTAGCATGTGAGATGAATGCAAGTGCGTGATAGTTTGAACATTCTTTGGCATTGCCTTTCTTTGGGATTAGAATGAAAACTGACCTTTTCCAGTCCTGTGGCCACTGCTGAGTTTTCCAAATTTGCTGGCATATTGAGTGCAGCACTTTCACAGCATCATCTTTTAAGATTTGAAACAGCTCAACTGGAAATCCATCACCTCCACTAGCTTTGTTCGTAGTGATGTTTCCTGAGGCCCACTTGATTTCACATCCAGGATATCTGGCTCTAGGTCAGTGACCACACCATCATGATTATCTGGGTTGTGAAGATCTTTTTTGTACAGGTCTTCGGTGTATTCTTGCCACCTCTTCTTAATATCTTCTGCTTCTGTTAGGTCCATACCATTTCTGTCCTTTATTGAGCCCATCTTTGCATGAAATGTTCCCTTGATATCTGTAATTTTTTTGAAGAGATCTCTAGTCTTTCCCATTCTATTGTTTTCCTCTATTTCTTTGCATTGATCACTGAGGAAGGCTTTCTTATCTCTCCTTGCTATTCTTTGGAACTCTGCATTCAAATGGGTAGATCTTTCCTTTTCTCCTTTGCCTTTCGCTTCTTTTCATAGCTGTTTGTAAGGCCTCTTCAGACAACCGTCTTGCCTTTGGGCATTTCTTCCTCTTGGAGATGGTCTTGGTCTCTGCCTCCTGTACAGTGTCACGAGCCTCCGTCCGTAGTTCTGCAGGCACTCTGTCTATCAGGTCTAACCCAGTAGCAGGTGGTTCTTCACACTGCTCACCATGCCTGATTCTGAACTGAGATCTCGGGACTGCCTCCAGCTCGGTGTGGGCCTTCCCGCTGCTCATGCTGCTGGCCAAGCCTGAACATCACAGCCCCACCCTTTTGCTCCAGAGCAGAAGTTGACAAACTCAGCACCACGGAGTCTGCCCGGCAACAGGGCATGGTGCGGTCTGTGGCCCAGCAGAGAAGGCATGCCCAAACCTTGGCTAAAGAGGCTTCGGACTTTTAAAGGAGAGACGGGAAGCTCATGATTAATATAAAATGTATGCATTTCCTAAACATAGCTGAGGCCAACAAGCCTTGTCTAGGCACTATCTCCTTGGCCACAGGTTGTGGCCTCAGGTCCAGCCTTGGTCCTGGTCAAACTGCAAATACTCCTGGGAGAGGGCCTTGGTATCTGTCTTAAGACATTTGCCAGTACATTCTAGCAAGAATGCCTGGGTTTCAATACCAGCTGCATAACTGTAGGACCTTGGGCAAATTACTTACCCTGTCTGTGCCTTTGTCTCCTCATCCATAAAATGGCAATACAACTTTTGCTGTAACCATCAGACTTACTACAACTGTTGCTCCTTTAAAGAGCGTTAAATATGCAGAAGGTCAGTCAGTATAATGGTCAAGGGTAGACTCTGGGGTCGAGTAGAAGTCAGTTCAAAGCCCACTCCTGCTGTTAACCTACAGTCGACCTTGGGCAGAGCACACAATCCTCTGAGCCTCTGTCCTCACATGTAAAGGTGTGAGTGGAAATCATTCTCTAGTGCATCGCATTGTTTTGAGGGTTCTTGATGTCAATAAGTCACTAGCACAGAGCCTGGTGTACGCTGAGTCCTCATGAAAAGGTAGGGGTTACCACAGTGCAGGCTGGTGAGTGGAACGAGTGGAGGTCTAGGAGGCAGAGGTGTGGGTCAGTGAGCCTGGGAACGGGGAGGCATGGGGAGGGCTGGGGGGCAGGGGATATAACCGGGCCAGCTCCCCACTGAGCAGAGAGCCAGCCCTCCTCCCCCACTCAGCCCGAGGTCGCAAAGGAGGCCTTGCCATGCGCAGGCAGAAGCCAGAGAGACACAGCTGTCAAAACACAGTGAAGGAGAG
>NW_011494652.1:2282843-2293828 GCF_000754665.1 Bison bison bison | reverse complement strand
GTGAGCCAAGGACACACTGAGAGGCGGAAGGAGACATCCTCACACCTTCCTTCTCAGGAGGCTGCCGATGGGCCTGCCCCACCGGCCACATGCTTCCTCCCAGAGTCCCCGCCACCACGATGCCTCTGCTGAGAGAGCGCTTGTGTCTCAGGGAACTACATTTCCCAGGCTCCCTTGCTGTCCCGTTGCCTGGAAGGCTGTCGGCCAATGGGAGGCCCCGATGGGGATCCGAAGTCCTGAGGAAGGGAGAAACCAGGGTATTTCTCCTTCTCTCTCCATGCTTCCAGGAACATCTCTGGCAGAGGCTTTGCCTTCCCTTGGTGGTTCTAACTCCCTCCGTGATCCTGGCTTCTTCTGGGCAGCTCCAGTGTCTGGCCCTGGTAACACCAGCTCCCATTGTCCCGCCGCCCCTAAATTGGCAGCAGCTTCTTGCAGTTGCTAATCTCTGGGTGGTCTCACCATCCCCTGCTTGTTGTCTCAGCTCCTCTGCTATCTATGTGGCCAAGTCCCAGGATGAAATTACCCCAGTCCAAAAGACCTAAGAGGTTCCTGTCTCCTGGCTGGGGTGGTAGCTGATACTTGACGTGCACCCATTATGTGCAGATGTGTGCAAAACTGTTCTCACCTCACCTTGATGGGCGGGCACGTTCTCTGAACCAGGAAATGAGTCAGATTCAGGCCCATTTATTGCCAGGTCCAAAGCCTGCATTCTTTCCTAGTGAAGAATGACACCAGGGAATTTGCACTGAAGTTCTCGCTGCATTTCTGTCTCGACACCACCATTCATCATACAGGTCATTTAATTCCTCTGAGCTTCAGTTTCCTCATCTGTAAAAGGCGGTACGTTATAGCACCTCCCTCCAAAGATTACTGTGAGATTAAAATGAGATTAATGCCAAGACACTTGGATGGCATCATCGACTCAATAGACATGAATCTGCGCAAACTCTGGGAAGCCTGGCGTGCTGCAGTCCATGGGTCGCAAAGAGTCAGACATGACTGAGCGACTACACTGAACTGAATACTTCACGTGTTAGCTCTTTGAACAGCGCCTACCACATAACAGCTCAAGAATCCAGAGCTCTGGTTACCTTTACGGTCACTTGTATCATTCCTGCAACACCCAGACTCTGCTGCCCTTCCTGTGTTGGGTGGAAGCATCAATGATGACGATTCAGTCAGTGGTGTCCGCATTGGCAAGTGTGGCTCTCAGGAGCCCTTTGTGTGTTCAGTGAGCTCCCGTGAGGCACTTTTTCGTGCCAGACACTGGGCTTTCTGTGGAGGACCTGGAGAACGAGACCCCATCCCTGCCCCCACACCCCAGAGAGGCCACAGGCCATGGGACAGGGATTATAATGGAAGGTGGCATGGGCACCATGAGCATGAAAGGTCCCAGGAGGAGCTGGTTTTTTCCTGTCACTGAGGGAATTGATTAGAGGCTTCCTGGAGGAGGTGGCATTTGAACTGTGCGTACTCTGTTGGGAATACCAAGCAGGACGTGGCACCTAGGAGCACAGTTCCGCAGGCAGAACACCTGTTAGAAGCTTGAGTGAGTGGCCTTGGCTCACCCTTCACTCTTTCTGATCTCAGGACCGCCTCCTGTGACTTACGGTCCCCAAGAGCGATGGAGCGGGATGGGTAAGAACACAAGTTCTGAGACCATCCTGCCCAGGCCCCTCGCCGGCTGGCACCGTAACCTTGCCCGGGACTCAGACTCCCTGTACCTGCATTTTTATCATCTGTAAAATGAGCGGTAGACCGTCCCGGCCTTCAGAGTCAGCGGGAGAACTGAACGGTTTAATACTGGCCCAGCACTCGTTGCCCTCACTCTCAATGGTACAGGAGAGGAGAATGCTCTCATGTCACCCGGTATCACGGGGCTTCTGAGCCCCTAACCGCCTGGTTCTCCTCTCTGCCCTTAGCTGCCACCTTCATGGAGCACTGGAAGCGGAAACAGATGCGGCTCAATTACCGGTGGGACCTCACAGGCTTCGAGGAGGAGGAGGTGAGTGGGCTTAGCAGCTGCGCCCCGTGTCCTCCCCCACCCCACCCCATCCCTTTCGGGGGGGACCCACTAGGTCGTAAAGTCCAGGCGAGGCTGCTCCCTGCCTGTTTCTCAGTTCATGTCCCTGATGTCTGAATCCCCCGCGGTTGCCAGGGTGACTGCTCAGTGTCCGCTCTAGTGTTTTAAATCTCCATGCTCACATGGACACACCACCCAGAAATGTGGTCGGGGACGCAGGCCAAGGCTCACCACACTGATCTCATCCAGTCTGGGGGCTGCACCACGGGTCTGGGGAGGGGGTGGCCGCCACCCACGAGGTTGAGTCCCCAGAAGCCGCCATGAGCCTTCACCCTGGTGCCAAACCTGCGATCCCCAGAGCCAACTGCCAGCCTGCAGTCAGGCGTGGCTGAGATGTGAGGCTGATCCTTCACTAACAGAGGGAAGCCATGTGCTGGGCATCTTTGTGCGCCAGGAGAGGGGCATTCCGAGTTGAACAGCCACTGAGGTGGTGGGTGAACCCCCTTCCCCGGGGTTGCTCAGGAGACGCTTTGCTGCTGCCCCATCCTGAATTGCCAGCTCCAGCAGAGTCCCTGTGGGATGAGAGGGAATAAAAAGGAACAAGATCCCCTGAACAGGAGAGCCGTTAGGTTTGGCCACACTGACCGTGGCTTCGTGTTACGGAATCTTTTGCTCAGCTCTTTTAAAGAGAAACCACTCGTGCATTTTCATTGTAATGTGAAAGCCTCTTTCATCATCTCTTTAAATATCCCTATTATTATATTATATATTAATATATCCCTAGTATTATATATTGGACTTCCCTGTGGCTCAGATGGTAAAGCGTCTGTCTACAAGGCAGGAGACCCGGGTTCAATCCCTGGGTTGGGAAGATCCCCTGGAGAAGGAAATGGCAATCCACTCCAGTACTATTGCCTGGAAAATCTCATGGACAGAGGAGCCCGGTAGGGTACAGTCCATGGGGTCGAAAAGAGTTGGACACGACTGAGCGACTTCACATATATTAGGCCTCTTTGGTGGCTCAGATGGTAGAGAGTCTGCCTGCAGTGTGGGAGACTCTGGTTTGATTCCTGGGTCAGGAAAATCACTTGGAGAAGGAAATGGCAACCCACTCCAGTATCCTTTCCAGGAAAATTCCATGGACGGAGGAGCCTGGCAGGCTACAGTCCATGGGGTTGCAAAGAGTCAGACAAAACTGAGCGACTTCACTCATTATTATATGTCCCCACACATGTGCTACCTCCAGGACTGAGCTGGTGGATCACTCTTCAGTCAGCTGTGTAGCTGTGTGGGTTCTGAGCTGACTGTACTGTCAACAGACACGGGCGCTAGTTTGCTGGAAGAGGCACCAGCTTCGTGGTGCCAAGACGGCCTCCAGGACCAGGTTGTCCTGTTTCAGCATTGCCCTTGCTGTGTGACCTGGGGCAAGTTGCTTAACATTTCTGTGCCTCATGTCCTCACAAACAGGGGTGGAAGAGTAGAGTTTGAGGGGGTCTCGGTAGGTCAGCAGATCAGAGCACTTTGAGCGGGGTCCAGCAGCTTTGAGCGCCCCCAGCTGGTCTCCCGCCTCCAGGTTCAACCTCTTCCGGCAGCGGGTCTTGTCGTCCTGTTTCACAAATGGCAGGACCAAGGCTGATGCGACCAGAGAGACATGCGTCTCCTTAGGTGCAGAGACAGGCGCGGGACGGGCGCTCCATCCCCCGTGGTGGGCCCCGAGTCAGCTGTCTGCCAGAGCAGAGTCAATAGATTCAATAGGGTTGGTGTCATCTTACTACTTTGGGATAGACTGAGAATGTCCTTTTCATGATGTCCTTGGGGTTGGGACAGTTCAACCTGTTGGGAACCTGTCCCATGAAGTCTTCACCCTGATGACTCAGGCACTAGTCGGGTAGTGATCAGAGCGCTGGACGTGGGCCCCGGGGGACGTGAATGAGTCCCCAAGAGTGAGCCCCCCACACTGGGTAGGGCCTCTTCTGGGGCTGGTCACCTGAGACAGAGGGCTAGCCCCTCCATGACGTGAACCCCAGGTGTCTACTCTCGGAGCAGAAGGAAGGCTGTGCCCAGCCATCTGGCCTGAGTCTCCTCCCCTGAGTCTAAGACAGTTCAGCCCAGCACATGGTCAGAAATCACCTAGAACATTCCATCTGCAGAAACAGTAACACACGCAGTCACCCTAGGGTAGCATCAGCTTTTGGCAAGCTCTCCTTGTCCACCCATGTCCATTTGCCTTCACCCCAGTTTTTTAAGAATATCACCTCTAAGAGGACTTTTTTCTTAAAAAAAAAACAAACACAAATAATGAAATCTTTTTGTTTTTTTTTCCATTTCTGGTTCCTGGAAGGAGGCTGTCAAGGTTTGGAATTTTTTGTCACTCGTCTGTCTCCTGGGAGAGGGACCTTCTGGCACACCTGCTCTGTCCGTTTCTGCTGAGCAGTTCCCCGCACCTCTTCCACAGCGGGCAGGGGTCTCTGCTTCCTCCCCCACCTCCGGGTCTCTCTTAACCCCCGTTCTTCTGTTCCAGTGCCCTTCGCTGACCTGCTCTGGGCTCCCCTGAGGCCCGGCGCCTCTGGTCTGCCCACGCTTGCTGACACTTAACCGCCGTCTCTTCCAACCCCGTGGCTCCTGATGGGATGTCCCCAGGGGCCAGTTCACGGCTGGGTGTTCAGAGTGGGCTGCAGGACAGGCTGCAGCCCGGCGCAGACTGACCCGCCTCCAAGACCACGGAGCCTGACTCTGTGGCCTTCCCAGTGGGCTGGGCTTCCCAACAAGGGGAGAGACCCGGATGAACCTCATGCAGGGAGCTCTGAGTGGGAAATGGTACAAACAGCCAGCTAGGAACTGGCCCCAGTGGGTACCCCGAGGGAATGCCAGGGGTGAATTTGCCACACGTGCTCCTGTTAAGGGTCTCAGACTCGCAGTTCCCAAGACTCCTCGCTGACTTGGTTTCTTTCACAGGACCATCCCAGAGCTGAATATGAAGCCCGAGTTCTGGAGAAGTCTCTTAGGAAAGAGTCCAAAAACAAAGAGGTACGGTGGCCGCTGCCAGTCGGCTCTCCCAGGGGTCAACGTCTGTCCATCAACATGACGTGCCGGGGTCGGCACACCTGTGTAGATGGGGAGCAGCCCCAGACAGGCGCAGAGAGTGAGTGTGTAGACCCTCCCGACCTCCCGACCTCTTTCACAGCGACTCTGCCGTTGGAGGAGGATGACCATAGACAGCAGGTGAAATGTGTCTGGCCGTGTTCCAATAAAACTTTATTTATAAAAAACAGGCGGGGGCTGTGGGGAATTTGTCACACCCTGCCAGAGGTCAGCCTCCCCCTTCTGTCCTGAGGGTGACCTCAAACCTCAGCCAACACCTCAACATCATGGAAACCAAGTGGTTTTGCAGCTTTTCTTGCTCTGGATGGTCGTGTCCAACCCTCATGCTTTGCATTGATTGATGGATGGAAGGGTTTTCCCCATCAGGGCCCCTGAGTGGATGGCCAGTTCCTTGCCTCACGCATAGAGGATGAGAATGAGAAAGAGAACTGTTTTTCTGATCCTCTTGAGGCCGCCACCTTCTCTTAATATATCATAAATGCCTTCCTTTCTCCCCAGAACCTCTCGTTTAACTTGGCAGTCATGTTCACAGTCACATTCTCACAACCCTCTAGGGATGCTTGGTTATTTTTTTTATTGGAGGTTTTTTTTTTTATATGACATGGGGCAAGAGTCCCCAGGCCCTTGTCAACCCCTCTCTGAGGCTGGAAGGTCAGTCGTTGCAGGGACGGGAACAAGGGCAGAGTGGTCTTTCCAGATCCTGGTGTTCCTTGGCCTCTGGGAGCGACCAGTGAAAACCCCTGCCTTTGTCTTTTCTTACCATTGTGTTCCGTGGACAGAGTCTGCTGGTACAGCGTGGCCAGGGGTCCCAGTTACCACAATCCCCCCATAGGGGTGGGCAAATGTGTGCAGACCCCAGTTCCCATAGCACAGAGAGAGCCCAGCTCAGCCCCCCACAGCCAGAAAGTGGGTGCACATCCTTGAACTCCAAGCGGGACCGGGGGTGCGAATAACCACAAAAGCGTGAGCCTTCACCATGATGAGGAGACCGTCTTTTCATTTAACCCATTGGAACGTCTGCCCATCGCATGCCCATTGCCTTTGGAGCAGCTGCCCTGTTCCTTTGACCCCACGGCTCCGTCAGTGCCCTCTCCCCGGGCTGTGGCTCCCCTTCTAAAGGGAGAGGCGTGGGTGCTGCTTCTCTGAGCCCCCAGGCCCCCGCTGAGGGCCACCATGCCCAACCTGAGGTGTGCCATCTGTACCCCCAGGCAGCCCACCCCACAGTTGGGGTGGCCCCACTAGGCAGCCCCTCCTAGTGTGAGCGAGGATGAGGTTGCACCCCTTCCTAAGGGAAAAGGGGCTCAGTGGCCTGCGTCACATCCACTGAAGTCAGGGGCTCCCCCAAACCCAAGCTCTTCACCGTGCCGGGAACACCGCCCAGATTCCCCGTCACCTGGCTCCTTGGCTTAGACCCGAGCTCTCTGACCACAAGAGCAGCAAAGGTTGGGGTTCATTTTCACCAGCCTCCGATGGTGACCTCAGGCCCTGAAGGCCTCCAGGGGGTCACACCCTTGATTTTTTCCCACCGTTTCACTGTCTCCCAACTTTATGGTTTTAATTTTTGCCCTGGCTATGGCACCAAATTCGTTTAGGGGGGAAATGAGAGATCCCCCCTTTCATGGGTGTTAGGATGCTGAGTGTGGCTTCCTGCACGTCAGTGTCAAATGCGCAGGGTAACCCGCGTCTGCATAAGACGCACCATCTGAACTATGGCCGCCGTCTGGCGAGGGGGCCCCACGGAACCCGCCAACCTTCCAGGCTGTTTCCATTACCTCACTGCAGCCTCTCTTTTAGAATGGGCTTCCCAGGTGGCACTAGTGGGAGAGAACCCACCTGTCAATGCAGGAGACGCGGGTTCGATCCCTGGCTTGGGAAAATCCCCTGGCGGAGGACACGGCAATCCACTCTAGTGTTCTTGCCTGGAGAAGCCTTTGGATGGAGGAGCCTGGCGGGCTGCGGTCCATAGGGTCACAGAGTGGGTCATGACTGAAGTGACTTAGCATGCACGCGCTCTTTTAAAATGTGGGTCTCTGCTGTCTCCGATGGGTTTAAGATGCCCAGAGCCTGACTCAGCCCCAGCAGCCACACAGCCAGGGAGGCGCTGGCTTCCCCAGGGGGCGACGGGGGCTTGGGCCGCGGTCTCACCCCACGGTGCTCTCTTGTTCCCTCCACCCGCCCCAGAAGCGCCGGCACCTTCCGGAGGAGCCCACAAACAAGTGGAGGCAGAGGGTTAAGACCGCCATGGCGGGGGTGAAATTGGTACATGTCGTGTCATCGGGCGTCGTGCGTCTTCAGTGTGTGCAGATGAACCAAAGTTCATTGTCTCCTCAGCCGACTCTCGACTGCTGTATTATCGTGTTAACATCCACACCCACGCTCCTTTGCCTTCCTCCGCACCCTCGGGCTGTGATGTGTCGAGGTGTCTCTGCATGGCCACCGTGGGGTCATGGGCGGGAGCTCGGCTGTCTCTGGGGCTTGTGAATCGTGCCTGCCACAGCTGCCTGCCAGCGGTCCCTGGTCTCATTAACATGCATGCCACCCTCCCTGGAATGCGTGGCCTCGGGGGTCAGACCTGCCAGCATTCTTTGACCTCATCCATGCATTTTTTTTTTTTTTTTTGGCGTTAAAGATCCACCCTATTCTAGAAACATCCCAGGTTAGTGAGAAGCATCTACTTTAGTCCCCCCAGACCCGGCAGTCCCTGCGCCAGAGCCTTTGGGGCTGTGTGTCCCCACCGGCCGCCGTTGCTATGCGGCGGGCAGCGTTTGAACTCGTAGTGCTGGTGGCTTGTCTCAACTTGCTCTGCAAAGGAAAATAACTATTATGGTCTGGGTGGCGGAGGAAAATAGCTTAGATCTTCTCGCCGTGCAGATGAGACTTTCATCCAGGAGACGGAGGCCGGGCTTCTCCCGGATGGGGGTGGCGGGGGGGGTCTGAGCGTCTCATTTAGAAAAGCCTCTGGCGCCATCACGCCTTGTACAGAGAAGACTCACATTTGTAGACAACTATTATTCCTGTCATTTCATAGCATCCTTTCATCAGGGATAAAGCCTGGATGTTTGCATTCATTCATCACCTGCAGGGGTTGTGTGTTTTCCCACCGTGTTTCTGTGGTCCACGTTGTTCACGCCCACACACACATACGTGCGCGTGCACACACACACCTGTCCACCAGGATGGTCCCCACTGCTGACCCAGCCCTGTTTCGTCTTGTAGACAGACAAGGTGAAGCTGACCTGGAGAGACCGGTTCCCTGCCTACTTCACCAATTTGGTGTCTATCATCTTCATGGTGAGTCCTGGGAGGTCGAGGGGGCTGTGTACCAAGGCAGGCGGCATTTACCTGGATGGGGTCAGCCGTCCATGTGGCAGTTGTCTTCATCCCAGGCCAGGCTGGGTGGGGAGATTCCACCCTAAAATGGGAAGGGGCCAGGGTTCTGTAGTGACCCCCGGGGGCTCCCTACACCTGGGGGATGGTCCCTGACACACATCTTTTGTTCTGAGAGTGACACATGTAGGTAACTTGTCATTCACACCCAGGAGTTCACAGGTATTATTTAAGACAAAACAGGGGGGGTTTTAAAGAAGGCCACGAAATGAATAACACAGAGACAGGACAAGAGTCAGGATGGGTCTGTGATGCTGGATTCATCCAGACCCTGTGGGTTTGAATAAATCAGCGACACCACGGCTGGCTCTCTTGGAGGTTTTAACGCCCAGATGATTGGGCCACGTCCCTGGAAGGCCTCAGCCCATGCTCCCCAACAGGTCAGTGCCAGCTGTGGTCACTGTAGAAATGACCATCCCCTCATCCAGCCCTGGAACTTTAGGTTAGGGTCTTAGCCCCAGACTTTGTGGGGGGCCCTTATGGCCCCTGTGGACTGAGGGTTGGGCTGTGCCCAGTGGCCTGAGGGGCTCACACCCGCCTGTCCCCCCACCTGCTGGCGAGGATGCAGAGGCCGGAGGTCTCACCCTCTCCGCAGGCCATATGCCAGGCTGGCCGTCCACCCTGAGGCTCTCGCTGTTGTCCATGAACTTGGAGACATGCAGATGGGCTTGTTTTTCCATTGGGTGTCGGGGGCGGCAGCTGAGGCCCTAAGCTGAGTAGTTGGAAGCAGAGTGAGGACTCCGCTTCCTCTCACGATCTTGCACACGGTTAAGAAGGACATCGCCGATATAAAGAAATCCCTAGTGGGGACCCCCAGGACCGTGCAGCCACTGCAGGGAGGGCTCCTGGGTCTGTAGATGACTCCAGTGGCAGTGGGCCCAGCCCTGGGACACATGACCCAGGCACACATGAGTGGCGCTGAGGGGCAACCTCGGACAATGTGGGCCCTGCCCACAGCATCGCCAGAGCTCCCCAGCAGAGGATGGGGTACAGGAAATGGGACTCAGGCGCCAAGGTTCAGCCCCTCCTGGCAGAGAAGAATCAGAAGGTCCAGCACAGGGATGGAAGAGGTGGGAGGCTGTGGGCCCTTCTGCACAACGGCAAGTTTGGACAGGAGCCCTCAGGTTACATGTCACTTCTGTGAATAGTCTTCAGGGAGTTTTGAGTTTCTCGCCTAAGAATCAAGGTGCAGGCACTGGAGGGCTGGTCCAGCACTCTCACGATTCCGGCAGGCGCTGACTTCTCTGGTCTGTGCCTGTATCCTCTTGGTCACAACATGGCTGCTGCACCTCCAACATCACCTCCACCCTCCAGGCAGGAGAAAGGGGAAGGAGACGGATGCCAGTGGAGGCAGCCCCTCTTTGAAAGTGCTTTCCCACAGGGCCTGCCCACACCTCTGCTTGCATTATGCTGGCCAGCCCTGTCTGCACAGAGACTGGGAAATGGGCCAGTGTTGTTCCCAGCAAAGGCAGGATAGTGGGGAGGGAACCAGCAGACCTTGAGGGACTGCGGTCCCCATCACAGATAAATCAGTCTTGTCCTGAGCACAGGAGCTTCATTCTCTGAACAAATAGCAGCTGAGCACCTACCAGGTGCCCCCACGCTCCTGGTCCTGAAGGTGCCCATGTGAACACTGCGTCGAAACCCCGGCCCTGAGGCCCTTTCCTTCCAGAGCGGGCATTGCACCCAGGGTGGTCATGGGGGGTGCACCAGCAGGGAAAGGGGGCACCTTGCTGAGTCTCTGCAGGCCCAGTGCCCCGTCTGCACCTCCACATAAGGCAGGAGGGGCGTCTCCAAGCCCAGGGCGATGCCTTCCCCTGGGGTGGGGGGGGCCTCTTGGCAGGGGCACGGGAGTTTCCCAGGAAAGCCCTCATTCCGGGAGCTGGCAGAAGTGGTACCCACACCTCACCACAGTGCAGCCCATTCTTCGGGGTGTGGTGTGGGGCACGGACGTTCCCTGGGAGGGTGTGGTCGCCATTCAGTCGCCCACAGGCGTGGGCAGCAGCGGAGTCACCAGCCAGAAATTTAAAATAGGAGCACCCTGAGATCCCCATCACTGCGGCCTTCCTCTGGGGTGAAGCAGGCAGACCCCTGCCAAGCTGCATCCTGGAGGCACACAGTGCAGCCCCTGCCCTCCAGGGCTGTCCCGGGAGCTGCGAGGGGCCGTCTGGGCAAGGGCAGATCCCCTGCACACCCTCCATGAAGGTGACCTCTGTGAGACGCAGGGACCAGGGCACACAGAGGGCATGGCGAGTCGGGCTAGGGTGACGGCCCTGCACAGCCACCCTCCACCCTCAGGGCCACCTCAGGACTGGAATCCTCAGTCGTCCTCACCCTTAGGGCAGGACAGGGTGCAGACAGGGTCTTCCCAGGTGAGTCAGGGCTTTTGAGGGTAAGGAAGAGGAGCCCAGGCAGGCAGGTAGACAGTTCCATGCAGAACAGATGCATCATCCTAGCCAGTGCCCACCCCCAC
>NW_011494652.1:2279041-2282743 GCF_000754665.1 Bison bison bison | reverse complement strand
TCCTAGCCAGTCCCCACCCCTGTCTCTCAAGCAGCCGCCAGTCCAAGCTTTAGGGAACGTTCTGGGGCAATGGTGGGTTTGGGAAGACAGGGGATGAGCTGGAGGGGTATGGGGGTCTCCTGGGGAGATCAGGAGAAGGGATCCCATCCATCTGACCCAGGCAGGCCTGCAGCACTGCCAGGGAGACCAGCCCACCACATGCCCCACCTGCCTCCCACAACAGCATCGAGAACATCACTGCTTCCACTCAGGGTCACCCAGGCTGGGGGTGAAGTCTACCCCAGAGTCAGCCTGCCAGTGCACAAGCCAGTTACTGGAGTTGCAGCCGTCCTGTGTCCTGTTGGGGACAGTGGGCAAGGCAGTCATGGCTCTCACAGCAGGCAGCCACAGAGCCATGCACTCCAGGCTTGGTGGACCCGCCAGGAAAGCCCCAGCTCGTGTGCTGGGTGACCCGGCCTGGTTATCCAACCTTTTTGAACATCAGTCTCCTCTTCTAGAAAACAGAATCTGGCCCCTCACTCATCTGTGACATTAACACCGGTAAAGCCCCTGGCATCTGGTGGGTGACAAGAAACGCCTGTCATTGTTTTGAAGCTGAAGCACTCCCAGGTCGGGGACAGCAGGGCCCAGGGAGCCGGAGGGTGTGGTCCAGCCAACGGTGTCCCCTCCTCCCCCCACAGATCGCCGTGACCTTTGCCATTGTCCTCGGCGTCATCATCTACAGAATCTCCACAGCCGCCGCCTTGGCCATGAACTCCTCCCCGTCCGTGCGGTCCAACATCCGGGTCACGGTCACGGCCACCGCGGTCATCATCAACCTGGTGGTCATCATCCTCCTGGACGAGGTGTACGGCTGCATAGCCAGATGGCTCACCAAGATAGGTGAGCGCCCCGGCCGAGCCCTGGAGCCAGGCGGCTGCATGTCGCCTGCCATGGGGCCCTGGGCTGGTCGCTCAGCCCCTCTGATGGCCAAGTGAAGTGACCTGCCTGGACCGGGGCAGTGGCTCAGCGGCTTGCATCTCACTCCCTCTAGAGGTTCCAAAGACAGAGAAGAGCTTCGAGGAGAGGCTGATCTTCAAGGCTTTCCTGCTCAAGTTCGTCAACTCCTACACACCCATCTTCTACGTGGCTTTCTTCAAAGGCCGGTAGGGGCTGCTTTGGTGACTCAGACACACCGCCTTCCCCAGCTCGCGCCTCCTCATCCAATAGAAGGCTTCCTGCCCCCGTTTCCCCACAGGCAGGAGGCACCCAGGCCCAAGGCAGAGCAGTCAGTGAGCTCCAGCTGCTGCTGCGGACGGGCAGAGGCCTGGCTCCTGCAGGGCCCCCAGGGGGCAGGGACCCTGGGGAGAGGGACCCCAGGCGCTGGGGACTCCAGACAGCAGGGGCTCCAGGCAGCCAGTTCCAGGGGCTCCCACACCAGGGAGGTGAGGGCTGCCAGAGAAGGTATGAAAGGGCAGCCACTGGTGTTCTGGGCCAGTGGTGGAGTGAACCCCACACCCTGACCCTCTGGAGCTGTCCTGGATTTCTAGGGGCCTGTGGCCCACCCACCACAACTTCCCACTGTCCCTGCCCCCACCAGGGCCTGGCCGGTCAGATCCCAGAACCCCTCCCAGAGTCTCCATCCTCAGCATCATGCGATTTACAAATGCCGTGGCCACCCGCCCATCCCAGGGTCCCGGAGCTGGGCCAAGGTGCCCAGGCCCCCCTGAGAGCACCCACAGCAATGGAGCAGGCTCTCAGACGACCCCCGGCCGCACACCCACAGGGAACTGAGAGGCGGCCTCGGGACCACCCCCACACCAGCCTGTCTGCGTCCCCAGCATGGCTGCGAGACCCTGCTGTGGTGGGCATGGCACCGTCTGGGCTCAGACCCCTTTGCCTTCTCCCCTCCTGGGCTCCCTTCCCTCCATCCGCCCTTTGGCCTCTTGGTTTCCCATTGAAGCCATGTGTTCTTACCCACCTGCGGGCTTGGAAATCACATGAACATTCAACCAACAGAAAGCCACTGTGGTCGGTTCTTAGATGAAGCAGGCAGGGGGAAAGCCTGTGAGACCCTAGCCCTCCGACCTGGGGACGCACGAAGTGGCCCGCCTTTGGGGTCTCCCAGAGCCCACTCACCCCACTCTAACTGACCCCCATCATTGGCTCCGACCTGGGGACCCACGACGCAGCCCAGCTCCCACCTCCCACCTTCGGGGCCTCCCAGGGCCCGCTCGGCCCTCTCTAACTGACCCCCATCATTGCAGGTTTGTCGGACGCCCGGGCGACTACGTGTACATTTTCCGATCTTTCCGGATGGAGGAGGTAGGTCCCGCTCTGCTTTCTCACCTCTGTTCACACACCTCAGTTCCCAGCCCGCAAGACCCCTGCTCTGTTATCTAGCTGCTGGGGTGGGCTTCAGCCTTCCATGGCAAGTCCATATAGTGTCACTTTAAAAGGAGAATATCTCTTCAGGGTCATGGAAACCAAAAAAATTACACCCTTTTTCTTTCTTCTTCTTTTTCTGTAAGACCTTGAAAGTTTTTCTCTTTGGTTATGGTGAACCAGTGAGAAAAAAAAAAAAAACTCAATTACAACTCTTACTTCAACATTGATATACTCATCTCTCGCCCCACCACACACAGTGCTGGTGATCTTTGGCTTCTGCTCAGTGGTTCCAGCCACCGTGGTTCTAGTGCGTGTGTCTGAGTCCTGGCCGCCAGACTTGTTTCACTGGCTCCATCAGACCAAGCCAGACTTCAGGGCCCATCAGCAGTTCAGGTCTCACGGGAACTAATCGGCTTTTGCAATTCCCAGAATAATTCATTTTATTGAGAAAGAAAGGTCTTCCTGATAAGATCATATGAAACAGGGTGGAGAGGATTAGGTACCGGGTGACCTGGCTGCCTGAGGTGAAGTTGAGAGCTTCAGCCAGCTGAGTGCTGGCCCCAAACATCCCAAGGCCTCATCCACAGTAGCGGATGTTTGTAAAAAGCCTTCCAAATGCTCCCCACTACCTGACACATCCTTTACGTAGGATGACACCTTGTCAAGCTCTCTAACTGTTGGAGAAGTTGGGGGAAATGTCTTCGTGAAATAGAATAAAGCATAGAGCATCTTTAATTTTTAATGAGATGGTGGCTCTTCCAGATAAATTTTTTGGCAATTTTTGGTATATGAAGTTTGGCCCAGGACTCAGAGAGTGTCAGCTGTGTCCTGGAGTGTCACCCAGTATCCCTTCAGTCCCCACCACTTGGACAAGTTAAGCTTCTGTCTGCCTGCTCACGCCCCCCGCCCCCACCAGCCTATGGTGGTACAAGCCCACGGGGGACAGGGCTTTAGGCCTAACAGGGGTGGCCGGCTGCCTCACCATGTGGCTTGCCAACTGCACGGGCCCCAGCCTGCGAGACCGCTGCCCACCCGCTGCCGATGGGCTCTCTCCAGGCCTGGGTCCAGCCCGGACAGCCTGTTGGTCAGGTTGTATTAACTCCAGGGGCCACTGTAACAAGACACCAGACCAGGTTGCTTAAGGCAGCAGCTTTAAGCTCTGATAGTTCTGGAGGCCAGAGTCCAAAATCACAGTGTCAGCAGGGTGGTGCCCCCTCCCAAGATTCTAGGGAGGGCTCCTCCAGGCCTCTCCCAGCTCTCTCTGCCACTGACCGTCTTCGATGTCCCCATGCCGACGGACGTGCCTCTCCAGTCTCTGCCTGCATCCTCAGGGGG
>NW_011494652.1:2277607-2278578 GCF_000754665.1 Bison bison bison | reverse complement strand
ACCAGAAACAGGGAGGTGGTGAGAACGTGGGGAAGATGGGCAGTAGCGACTGCCTGGTGGACAAGGAAAGGGACAAGGCCAGGTGACACCTCCTCTCCCAAATGGCCGAGGATGCAGGATACAGATTGTTTTTGTTCAGTCGCTCAGTCATGTCCAACTCTTTGTGACCCCATGGACTGCAGCACGCAGGTCTTCCCCGTCCTTTACTATCTCCTGGAGATTGCTCAAACTCCTGTCCATTGAGTCAGTGATGCCATCCAACCATCTCGTCCTCTGTTGTCCCCTTCTCCTCCAGCCCTTAGTCTTTCCCGGCATCAGTGTCTTTTTCAACTCACTGGAAAAGGATATAGATAAGCGCCCCCAGATCCAAGTGCCAGCCCCCGTGGTCCAAGGCATCCAAGCCTGCTCGGGCCCATCCAGACCCCTGACATCTTGGGGCCCTCCCCAGCCTCTGTTTCCTTATGTCAGGGGTCCCCAACCTCGGAGCCAAGGACTGGTACCTCCTGTCAGATCAGCAGCAGCTGAGATTAGAAATAAAATGCACAATAAATAAAATGCACTTGAATCATCCTGAAACCATCTCCCCCACCTCCAGTCTGGGAAAAAATCGTCCTCCACAAAATCGGTCCCTGGTGCCAAAAAGTCTGGGTACCACTGCTCATGTCACAAATGAAGCAGTGAAGCTTGCCCTCCGTGTGCCCCTGGGGGGAGAGAGCAAAGGAGCTAGCCCATCAACAGAGTGGTCACCGCAGACACATCAGTTCAGGCTTTAAAACAACCTGGAGGGGCCACCCCCAAGCCCGCCTTCCTGGGAGCCTGACCGAAGCTACGCCGTGCGTCCTCCAGGAAAATGAAGAAGTTCATCCGCTATCTGAGGCTGAAGCACCAGAGCCCCTCGGACCACGACGAGCACGTGAAGAAGAAGCAGCGGTACGAGGTGGACTACACGCTGGAGCCCTTCGCGGGCCTCA
>NW_011494652.1:2275744-2277302 GCF_000754665.1 Bison bison bison | reverse complement strand
TGGAGCCTCCCAGACACCACCTCCCTCCCCACCCCTCTCCCACTTGGGCTACACTGGCCTTCTTGCTGGTGTTGCTGTTGTTGTCCAGTCACTCACTCGTGTCCAACTCTTTGTGACCTCATGGACTATAGCCCACCAGGCTCCTCTGTCCATAGGATTTCCCAGGCAAGAATACTGGAGTGGGTTGTCATTTCCTTCTCCAGGGCATCTTCCCGACCCAGGGACTGAATCCACATCTCCTGCATTGCAGGCGGGTTCTCTACTGCTGAGCCACCAGGGAAGCCCTCTCTTTGCTGTTACCCGAACGCATAGAAGTCACGCCTACCTCAGGGCCTTTGCACCAGCTGCGTCCTGCCTGGAATTTGCTCCCCTGGTGCATCACTCACTCCTTTCCTCCAGGGCTCTGCTCAGAACGTCCCCCACCAGAGGGGTCTTCCCGCAGTGTGTGACGGGGCAGCCCGGCCCTGCTCTCTGCTTCTCCCCACAGCTGACATCTCTAGTTCCCGGCACTCTCTCGCTCCCCCTCCATCTGTCTCTCCTGTGGAACTGACGCTCTGTGAAAGCTGGCCTTTGGGGTTTTTTTTTTTACTCTTCACCGCTGTGCCCCCTCCACCTAGAGCAGGTCCAGGTATACAGTGGGTGTTCAGCGCGTGTTCACTGAATGAACCGACAAGTGAAGATGGAGACTCGTGTAAAGGGTTTCCCAAGTGTCGTGCCCCCTGACCACCATGGATAGCTTATCTTAAATGCAGGTTCCCGGGGCCCATACCCAGTGTGTTGGAGTAGGACCCAGGACTCTGCATTTTAACAGGCACCTGGGCGAACCAGCCAGGGACTGCTCTGCAGGGTGAGGCGATTGGGGCCGGGTGGCCTTGGAGCGCAGGAGCAGTTCCCTTTAGTAGTACATGCACTAGCCCCGTGGGCAATGAGTCACTCCCAGCTTCTCAGATGACAGTGCAGAAACAGCCCTGAGACTCTCAACAAGGAGACCATGTGGGGTCCCATGGAGTCCTCCGTTTTGTCCCAGAATCGACTCCGGGCTGAACCAGAGGCAGGCAGGCAGCTCCCTGCCCTGTGGGCACCCCCCACCCACCCAGGCCTGCCCCCTGCCTGCCTGTTGACACTCATCCTGGGGTCTTGGAGGAGGGTCTCCACTGCCGGCCACCTGACCCCGTGGGAGGTAGACACCAAGAACCGCAGCCTGTGATCAACTGGGAGACCACGGTCGTTCGTTTCCCCAGATTTCCATTTTCCTGGTGGCTGGAGAGTTCAGGGTCCTCTGGGGGGTTTGATGAAATGAAATTCCTGGAACAGGTCCCCCCGCCTTGCCCACCAGGGAGCAGCCCACCCCATGCCCACTGGTCTCCGCCTCCAGGCTGACTCAGCTGGGATGAGGCGGAAGAAGTCAAGTCCCTGCTGGGCCTGACCGGCCCTCTCCCCCACCCCACCTGCACCTCCACAGCTCTCCCCCAGCCTGTCTGTCTAAGATGAGGCCGTGTCACTCCAGAGTCAGAGAACCTGCAGCCTTAGGGCTAAGCGGCCCCTGGCCCCCCGGGGG
>NW_011494652.1:2273278-2275644 GCF_000754665.1 Bison bison bison | reverse complement strand
CTCAGCCTGCCAGCCCGGGTGACATTCTGCCGGCTTCCTTGTTTACCGCCTGGCACCGAGCGCCCCTGGACAGCGTCTGACTGTACAATCCCTGAACCCACTTCCCCCACTTGCTTCCATTCAGCAACCTTTCCCTGACCTCCCCAGGAGCTGGGCATCTGTGGGCTAGAACCTCTGAGGCCAAAGGTGCCCCGGAGTCAGCTAGTTGATGATGAAGATGACAAGAAAGATAGAGGGAACAGGGCAGAGGAGCAAGATTGTCCGGGACAGTGGACGGTGGGCCCCCCTGGCTCCCCAAGGCCCGATGGAGTGGATGCTGAGGGCTGTTGGAAGCGCACTGATGCTGGCGGGCCCCCCAGGTCCCAGAAGGCATTCGGGCCAGACACAGAGTGACTGAGTCTGGGCTTTTGTGCTCACAGGCACCCTTTCCCCATCACTGGTAAATTTTTTCATGATCAGACTATAAGTGAGTACACGCCCATTATTCAGGACGTGATGTGAAGGTTCAGAACCTGACTCCTGGCCTGGGGTCACTCGGGGCTGCGGGGCCCGTGCCGAGATGCCCTCTTACACGCGGGAGGCAGGGTGCCGTCCGGCCCAGGGCAAGGGTCCCGCCGCCCTGAGCCGGGGGCCGCACGTGCTGACCGCCGCCCCTCTCTGCAGTCATCCAGTTCGGCTTCGTCACCCTGTTTGTCGCATCCTTCCCGCTGGCCCCGCTCTTCGCGCTCCTGAACAACATCATTGAGATCCGCCTGGACGCCAAAAAGTTTGTCACCGAGCTCCGAAGGCCAGTGGCTGTCAGAGCCAAGGACATCGGTGAGTGCCTGGGCCCTGGGAGCGGAGACCCTGGGTTTGGGGAAAGGATCACACTCCCCAGAAGCCAGAGGCAGAGCTGGCCAAGTGGGGCCCCGACTCCTCACTGCACCTGCCCTGGAAGGAGACTCAGACACGAGGCAGGGTGGGGAGATGCAGGACTCCAGCCCCTCTGCACCCCACCTGACCCCCAACTCCTGAGATGTGCAGGCCACGGAAAATGTTAGGGAACCCCGACCTCCCAACTCCTGAGATGTGCGGGCCACAGAGAACATTAGGGAAGAGCTTGGGTCTCGGGTGACTAGGGGCCTCCCCAGCCTGCTCCTCCAGAAGGTCCATAAGACGCATTTTCTCTGTTGGTCCCCAGCACCCCTGCCCCACCCCGAACGTCCGTGTGGGCCCAGAACACAGAGCCAGACCACTGGGAAAGACGGTGTTAGCTGCCCAGCAAGCGTCTTCCTACACAGTGCATCACGTAGTCATTTAACACTCACTGGAAATATAAAGGAGGGAGCCCCCCTTCTACCAATGAAAGAAGAGCATCATGTTACCTGCCTGGCGGGTCAGGGTCAAGAGCCCCCTGGGCCTTTTAGCCCCAAGTCACTAAGGCACTGGGGGCTGTGGGACTGTACACTGAACATCGGGCATAACTTTCAAATAGTCAGAGACCTCAAAAATGGAGCCAGCTTCCTTGTGCAGTGGTGAGCTCCCTGTCACCAAAGGCACGTAAGCAGACGTGGGTGCCCATCTGTCCAGGAGTGGGGGGATCTAGTGGGCGGGGCTCAGAGACCCCCGCGCGCCTCGGCCAGAGCCAGCCCTTGTCAGCAAGGACAATGCCCATCTTATCTTAAACAGAATCACCTTAAACCAGGATTCAATTTTCAGGGTGAAAACAAAAAAGTCTTTATTGGAACTTTATCTTGAAATGAGATGGAAAATTACAAAATATATTCTTTTATTTCCTATTGAATACAATTTTAGTTAGAACAACACCTGTGCCAGTTCTGTGCTGGTTCCCAGACAAACAAGATGGAATTGTGTGTTAGGGGTGTTATCTGTCACTCTACCAAATTAAGGACTGCGCACCAGAAGACAGAGCTTTGGGCTGGACCTTTATGTTAGTTGCTCAGTTGTGTGGACGGTAGCCCGCCAGGCTACTCTGTTCATGGAATTCTGCAGGCAAGAATACTGGAGTGGGTTGCCATTCCCTTCTCCAAGAGATCTTCCAACCCCAGGGATTGAACTCAGGTCCCCTGCATAGCAGGCAGACTCTTTACTGTCTAGCCCAAACATAATCCTGCAAACATGCAGGGCCGTCATCACTCCTTCCAAAAGCTTCTCCTGCCCTTGGCATTAGGTCATCGCATCCCAGGCCAGGGACTCCGTGGGCAGTGCTCCATCCTCGGAGTGGCCCCCACCGACTGATGGTGCCAGGCCCACCAGCTCTCCACATGAGTCCCTGAGACGCCCGGAACTCTGCTTTACACGGTGCGCCTTCTCAGGTTGTACCGGAAGAAACTGCCGTTTTCACAATCCAAACACGCTCAGATACT
>NW_011494652.1:2260729-2273178 GCF_000754665.1 Bison bison bison | reverse complement strand
ATACTGGTGATTTCACCTGGATCATGTTTGTGCCTTGGGATCCATGGTGTGACCTGCCGGGCCCAAGCTTAAGAGGGTCCAGGAACACTCGCTCTTCCACCAGGAGGGATGTCTGAGCTCAGCTCCCGTACAGAGGTCATCGCCCTGCATTTTGACACTTGAGTCTCCTTCCTGTCCGGGCGACCCAGACAACCAGTAAAGACTCAGCAAAGAGATGCCTTTTCCACCAGACTTTGTGGTTTTGAAAGATGTGAAAGGATGTGAATTCTCTGGCTCCCAGGGTCCCTGATGCTGCCTCGCCTGTGGCTGTAGAGTGAGCCTCTGCCCCGCACACCTCGACTCTAAGGGCTGCGGGGCTGGGTAAGAGCCGTCCAGAGCAGCGCGCTTGCCGCTGTGCTGGGTCAGAGCCCAGCTCACTCTTCCATACAGGGCCAGAGTCGATGTTCTCATCTCTGTGGGCTGTGAGGCAATGTGCAGAATTCTCACCGAAAGCTGAAGTTTCTCATGTGACATCTCCTCATGTGAGGGTTCTTCCCTCCTGGGCCGTCCAGGCACAGGCCAGGCACATCTCTGGGCCACCGGCCAGATCCACAGATCCCCCGACGACAGAGGATGAGATGGTTGGATGGCATCACCGACTCAATGGGCATGAGTTTGAGCAAACCCCAGAAGATGGGCTGCAGTCCATGGGGTTGAAAAGAGTCGGATGCAACGGAGCGACTGAACGACGACCTCGAGATCGAGGTGCCGTGGAGCCAGGGCTCTCTGCAGTGCCTCTCGCCCTGCTCTGAGGACGGCCCAGGGAGCCGTGTCTGATGTTGGACTTTCTCTGGGGCTTGTTGCTGTTGTGTCTCCCGGGAGCCTGGTGAGGACGCTAGGGTGACTCCTCGGTCCCACTTTCCAGATGGGGAGACTGAGGCCAAGTGCTGAGCGTAGCCGAGCTGGAACCAGATTAGCTGAAGCCCTCGGCCCCTCCCGGCACACTTCCGCCAGGGCACGCCTGCAGCATGGACGGGGCGGACGCGGCAGCCTGCCAGGCGCTCCCCGCTCGGTCCTTGGGAATTCTGAGCCCGCGCCCAGTGGCCGTGAAAGAGCGTGCCACTCCTGCCCTGTGCTCCTTACAAAGGCCTGATTCTTGGGCCAGAGGCCTCAGGCGAGCCCACTGTGGCCACTGTTTGCTTTGGCATCCTGTGCCTGGTGGAGCCACGGCCACGCCCCACTGCAGCACCCTAAACCCTGCCACCCCCCGGGATGGAAGCGAATCCCAGGACGCTCCCCCCAGCCCTCCCTGGCCCTGGTGTTGTTCCAGCACCAGCAGGGTTTGGAGCACGTCCTCGGGGTCTCTGCTCATGGCTCCGCGACTCTGCTTACGGATCAGCTGCTGACTTCCTGGTTCCTGCCCTGTTGGTTGAAGCATAATCTGGGCTTGTTTATGGGCTCCTCCACCGTAACCTTTCCTTGAAGAGGCTTTTGTGTTCCTCCTGTGATCCGTGCGGGGCCCTGAAGGGACAGGGGCCCCCCCAGCCCCCGTGACCCGCACCCAGAGCGCCAGGAGCGTGTGGAGGAGGCACCAGCGCCGTCACTGCTCGGCCTCGGAGAGGGAGGCGTGCAGGGTCCTGAGGGAACCCAGCCCGTGCGCTCGTGGGCGCCGGCTCCAGCCTCCCAGGCCTGACCTTTCACCCGGGGCCAGCATCGTCCTCCTCTCGGGCTCGCTCTTCAGAGCCTCCCGGGTGAGAAACCTTTCCTGCATTCAGCTCCTGGGAGCTGCGAGTCGGCAAGCACATCCAAATACCTCCCTAGACTGTTCTTCAGAACCAGGCTCGGCACTGAAGAAGGAGACAGGTGAAATGAGGCGGAGCCCTGCGAGATGTCATAAGGAGGCTGAGATTCGTCCCAGGCGGCTTCAGCCCCTTGTACTTTCCTAGAGGTCATCAGGACAGTGATTCTCATCGTGTGGCATGCGTTCAAATAATCTAGCGGGTCAAGACTCCAGCAGACACGGATCCCATGGGCTGGGACCGGCGTCCCGGAGCCCAGGGTTCTGGGGTGGGGTCACACAGAGAACCATCGGCCTGGGCATAGAGACCCGGCAGGACGTGTCGGACAGCCTCAGTCCCCTGCTGTGGACCGCTCTGGCCCAGCCATCTCCCCCGCGCCATCCCCATTGCCTGCTGTCCCCTCTGTCAGCTCACTGACAGACTTGTTTCCTCCTGCTGGGCTCAGGAGCCACCTCCCAAGGGAGCCCCCTGCCCGGAGACCTCAACTTGCTGGACTGGCCAGCACTCCAGCACCCCACTCAGAGTTCTCAAGCTCAGGTTGTGTGGGACTCCATGAATGAGTGGACAGGAGTGCCTGGTCTTGGCTCCCTTGAAACACCCTGCCCTTGGAGGGTTTTCTTCTCCAGGCTTTAGTAGGGTCTGGGTTTGGATAAATGTGATTCTTGAAGCCACTTGTGGTGATCAACGGCGTTGCCTTGGTACAGAGAGAGCTGCAATGCATGGTGTGGCCTGAAGGGGACGCCACTGCCAGCCGCCGCCAGCTGTTGTCACAGAGATGCCAACTGGGAGCTGAGGCTCTTGCAGAAGCAGCTAGTCTAAATTTTTAAAAAAACACATCATCCCGATTTGTATACAACCATTGACATTGTGGGGCTTCCCTTCTGGCTCAGTGGTAAAGAACCCGCCTGCCAATGCAGGAGACATAGTTTCTATCCCTGAGTCGGGAAGATCCCCTGGAGAAGGAAATGACAACCCACTCCAGTGTTCTTGCCTGGAGAATCCCATGGACAGAGGAGCCTGGTGGGCTGCAGTCCACGGGGTCACAAAGAGTCGGACATGACTAAAGGAAAAAACCACAGCAACAGCATTCTGTAAGGAGCAGGCAAGACTGGTGAAACTCCCGCGCACCTGGCTGTGGCAACTTCTGCTTGGGCATGAAGAGGCTGCTTGGAGGGACCGTCTACACTCACATAGTCACTCAGCAAAGACTCACCAGTGCTGAAGCTGAAGCTCCGATACTTTGGCCACCTGATGTGAAGAGCCGACCCGTTGGAAAAAGACCCTGATGCTGGGAAAGATTGAGGGCAAGAGGAGAAGGGGGCAACAGAGGATGAGATGTTTGGGTGGCATCACCGGCTCAATGGATGTGAGTTTGAGCAAGCTCTGGTAAAGTTTGGAAACTCTCCCAGACAAACCTAGACAGCATATTAAAAAGCAGAGACATCACTTTGCCAACAAAGGTCCATATATGGGGCACTGGAAGCGCTTGCCCTTGTGGAGTGGTCCCCGGCCAGGGCTGGGAAGCCGCCTCACACCTGCCTCAGGGGCTGGGTCTGAGCCGGTGGTTTCCCGATTCTGGGGCACGTGGGCCTGAACTCCTGCTGTCTCTGCTGACCATCAGCATGCAGCCTGCAAACAGGTGCTCACTGCGAGGGCAGGAACACCCATGCACAGCCTTATGGGCCCTGGGTGGAGACCCCCCAACCTGCCACTGTCCCCACCAGCCCTTTCTGTTGTCACCATCTCAGATCTGTCTGGCTCCAGGCGGGGGGAGAGGGTGAGTGGGACAGAGTTTCAGCCCCAAGTCTGCGATAATGTGTTCCTGGCCTGATAAGACACCGTCAGGGTGAGGACGGGGGTGGCCAGGGATGTTGGGCCCCTTTCCAGGAGCCATAGCCTTGGGGCCCTAAAGAGGGGGGCTGACTCTGGGCCCTCAGGCTTCCTTCATGGGCCTCCTGATTCTCGTCTTTGCTGGGAGCGAGGCCAGCAGGGCAGCTGGCGATGCTCCAAGTGCTGTGTGGTCATCCCATTCCCCTGTGATTGGGCACAGCCCCACGTCTCCTGCTGATGGACCAAGGTGGGTCCAGACGGGCGTGGTTTGCACCTCACTGCTGCCCACTCACGTTACCGAAGATGTGCTCCTGGCCGCACTAGCTAGGAGGCCCTGGCTTGGCTCCTGACCCTGGCTCGCCGTCTGACCTATCCCTGACTATGGCTTTTCTAGCACTGTTGCTCAGTCACTCAGTCGTCTCGACTCCACAACCCCATGGACTGCAGCACGCCAGGCCTCCCTGTCCTTCACCAGCTCCCAGAGTTTGCTCAGACTCATGTCCATTGAGTCGGTGATGCTATCTAACCATCTCATCCTCTGTCATCCCCTTCTCCTTTTGCCTTCAATCTTTCCCAACATCAAGCTCTTTTCTAGTGAGTCGGCTTTTCTCATCAGGTGGCCAACGTATTGAAATTCACCTTCACCTTCAGCATCAGTCCTTCCAATGAATATTCAGGACTGATTTCCTTTAGGATTGACTGGTTGGATCTCCTTGGAGTTCAAGGGACTCTTAAAAGTCTTCTCCAATACCATAGTTCAAAAGCATCAATTCTTTAGCACTCAGCCTTCTTTATGGTCCAACTCTCACAACCATACATGACTTTGGAAATAGCATAGCTTTGACTGGACGGACCTTTGTTGGGAGAGTAGTGTCTGCTCTTTAATATGCTGCCTAGGTTTGCCAGCGCTTTCCTTCCAAAGAGCAGGCACTCCTAGCATTGCTGCTGCTGCTGCTGCTAAGTCGCGTCAGTCGTGTCCGACTGTGTGGGACCCCATAGACGGCAGCCCACCAGGCTCCCCCGTCCCTGGGATTCTCCGGACAAGAACACTGGAGTGGGTTGCCATTTCCTTTTCCAATGCATGAAAGTGAAAAGTGAAAGTGAAGTCGCTCAGTCGTGTCCGACTCTAGCGACCCCATGGACTGCAGCCTACCAGGCTCCTCCGTCCATGGGATTTTCTAGGCAAGAGTACTGGAGTGGGATGCCATTGCCTTCTCCGACTCCTAGCACTAGAGCTATGTAAAAGTTTCTGGACACCAAATTTTGTGGATTCTGTCTCTAATTACTGCTGCATGGACTCTTTGGGGAGGGGGAAGCTACATGTAAATTGAATCTTTGTCTCTCTAGAAAAACCAGTCAGTAGTTTACACAGCTTCACGGCAGATTGTTCAGAACTGGGAACCAGGTGTTTCTAAGCATCTCTCTGAGAATCTAGTTGGCTTACAAACAGCCGCTGAGCCAGTACAAGCTGTGGTCTCTGTGGTTCACCAGGTTGCCCCGGGCCCTCCCCAAATACTCCCAGTTACCACGCGTCTGACCTGTCCCACAAGAGGGCCAGCCTGCCGCGGGCTTGCTCGAGTTACTAAAAGCCCCAGCAAAGAGGTCTTGAACCTGTGCTTCTCGGCCCCTCCCCCAGGAATCTGGTACAATATCCTCAGAGGCGTCGGGAAGCTTGCCGTCATCATCAACGTAAGTGACGTGGGGACCGCAACTGGCTGAGCTGCTGCACAGATAGGGGGCCCTTCGGGAAGCTGGTCTCCACCTACAGCCTCAGGCAGCCCCACTGAGAGAGGCCTCCTGGTTCTACTGAGGAGTGGGGCAAGTTCAGGGCGGGAATGACACAGCTCCTCAGCCGCTCCCCGCAACCCGGGCAACACCCTCCACTGCGCCCACCTAGGCCCCTTAGTCCCCTTTCTCCCCAGAGTCCTGAGAGAAGGAGATAGAGGCAGACAGGGCGGAAGGGAGACCCAGAGAAAGAGATTCCACGTCAGCAACTCTTCTGCTCTTTAAAACAGTTCATTTTTTCTCCTTTATGTGAAGCTCACACCTGCTCTTTAAAGAAGGTTTGGGAAATGAAACATGGAGAGAAGAGGAACCTGCTAGCCAAATACACACACACACACACACACACACACACACACATATACACACACATACATGCATGCGCACACAGAGACACACACATACACACACATACACACACACATACACACATATACACAGACACGCGTATACACACACAAACACACACATAGAAACACACAGAGAGACACACATACACACACACATACACACACGTGCACATACATACATACACACAGAGAGACACACATACACACACACACACACACACACGCGCGAGCCTGCTGGGAACAGCACCCCCATGACCCTCCCTCCGCGCATCTGGTCCACACCTTCATGACACATGAACCCCAAGTACGAGCACCTCAGGAATGTCTGCAGTCATGTGGCCCTCACCCCTCCACCCACTGGCCGAGCCTGAGCCCCCCAGAAGCTGCCGCCTTGCATCTTGGCGGGGGCAGGGGGGCCAGGCAGACAGCCCCCCGGAGCAGATGGTCACAGTCATGGGGCTAACTCGGTCCCCATAGCACGGGAAGTGACACTCAGCCCAGACAGGGACCCTCAGATCCCTGGGACGTGCTGTCCCTGGAGGCAGGCCACCCCCATCAGCCACCCACTCCTGCCGGCTTAAGGCTTTGAAACCCATCTGTAAAGGGAGGCTGTGGGCAGAGCTCGTCCACCCATCCCAGCTGAGCCGGGGGCCACGTTTTAACGAGGAGGCGCTGGAAACACCGAGGCACAGCCCCTCTGTGTGCAGCGTAAGCATGGGGCTGCTGTGAACAGAGCAGCTGGGAACAAACGGGGCGTCTCGTGAGAACAACCAGCTGCAACGATCACAGCAGCAGCCGCATCTTGAACGTTCCGGAAACTGCTAAGTCCTTCCCATAGAATGCCCACAAGTGTGCACATGACCCCTGGAGGCAGGGGCAGTGCCCCATCTTGCAGATGATACAGCTGAGGTACAGAGAGGTCAGGTGGCTTGCCCAGGGTCACACAGCCAGCAAGAAGCAGAGCTGGTCTTTACCCCAGGCCTTCAGGTCTCTGCTCTGACACTGGCATCGCACCACTCTGCCTCGGGGACTGCTCCAGCACAGGGGAGCTGGATCTAGACTTTGCAGAATACAAGGCATCTTCCCTTCCTGCCTCATTCCCTTTCAAACAAGCCAGGAAGGAGAGGCACCTACCGTGGGTGCAGTTAGCCCTGTCTGACAAGAGGAAAAGCAGGCACAGAGAGGTCAGGCCACTTGCCCAGGGCCACCCAGCCAGCAAGAGGCAGCCAGCATCGTCCCCCAGCCTCCTTGTTCCGGGGCGCCCTGTTCGCATCCCCAGCGCTCTCCTCAGAATGCTGGAGGGGCTGATGGGGTGCCCCTAACCCTTCATTTGTTCACTTGGCGAGCCGGGGCCATGGGGTCACGTTTGCCAACGTGGGTCACTGGCCAGGCCCCAGGGCCAGCGCTGCCCAGGCTTAGGTGGGGCAGCGCCCCCTCCCCAATGGGGGCCACACTGACCACTCTGTTCCCTGGCCAGGCGTTTGTGATCTCCTTCACGTCTGACTTCATCCCTCGCCTGGTGTACCTCTACATGTACAGTGAGAATGGGACCATGCATGGCTTCGTCAACCACACCCTCTCTTCCTTCAATGTCAGCGACTTCCAGAACGGCACGGCCCCCAACGACCCCCTGGATCTGGGCTACGAGGTGCAGATCTGCAGGTACCGCCCAGAAACTCTCTTTTTTTTTTTACATTTATTTGACTGCATCGGGTTTTGGTTGCACCATGTAAGACCTAGGCCCTGACCAGGGATAAAACCCAGGTCCCTGGCACTGGCAGCGCACAGCCTGAGCTGCCGGCCTTCCAGGGAAATCCCCAACAACTCTCTTTAAAGAGCCCCATTTGGTGGGCTTCTGGAAAAAAACCAATTCTTTTGCCCAGTTCTTTTCGGGCAAATCACAGAACAGCTCAATCTTGCTTCCAAGAAAGAAAAAAAAAAAGAGATTCCTGGGTTGGAGGTTGTTGTTGTTGCTTGTCGCTCAGTCGTGTGTGACTCTTTGCAACCCCACGGACTGCAGCTTCCCTGTCCTTCACCATCCTTCTACCAGATGGAGGTAGGAGGTGATTTATCACGTCCTTTAACTAAGAAGTCCAGGATAGCTTCAGGCACGGCTGGATCCAGGGCCTGCCATTTGTCATCCAGCCCCATTCTGACACTGCCTCTCAACATGCCTCCTGCACATTGGCGTCATTTTCCGGCAGGCAGAAGGGAATCCCCCAGCAGTCCTCTCTACTCAAAAGTCTTGGTGGGAAGAATATTTCTTTCCCACAAGTCAGCATAAGTCCTAGGATTGAGTCTCACTGACCTGCCTTCGGTCACAGGCCCCTCCTTGAAACCAATCACTGTTGCCAGAGTGTGGGGTCTCTGGCTAGGTCTGGGTTATATGCCAGGGTGTGGGGTTGTGGCCATAGATTTGGGGACATCTCAAGGAAAACTGGGGTTTTCAAACAAGGGGTCATGGATGCTGGATAGGCAAAAGCAGCAGATACCTGAGACGGTCATTCAGAGCAGGCAGGGGTGGGGTGTGGGTGGTGGGGGCGAGGGGCACAGCCAGGCCTGGCCATTCACTGTGCATCTTCCATGGGCCAGCCTGGCAGGGTTAGGGGCTGGGGGCTTGGGCCTGGGGACTTGGGAACGGGCAACATGAACCCTGCTGTCCAGGGACCTTGTACAGGGGGGCAGCAGAAGCGTAAACAGATCCAGTTAAAGGCGTAATAGTAGCTGGAAGCCTAGGGGAAGGGTGGGGGCATGGGGGGCGTTCCAGGGAGAGGGCATGTGGGTGAAAGCAGGGTGGTGGGCACGGGTGGGCTCTGGAGCGTAAAGCGTAAAGGCCCAGCACGGTGGACGGTGAGACCGAGGGAGCGGGCCGGAGCCGCATATCCCGGCTCAGGAAACAGGACTGTGGTGTGATGGGCCCCAGGCCAAGATGAGGCTGAGGGCAGGGGGCAGAGCGGAGGCAGTGTGGCCGCAGCTTGCTCAGTATCCTCTGACGGGCTAAACCGCCTGAGACTCAGAACAGGAAGCCCTCAGGGACCAAGACACATGTCGCAAAGCCGGAGTGGCGAGGCCCGGGCCTTTCTGTGCAGGGCAGTGTTCACTCCAAGCCTGTTTACTCTTACTGTGCACCTAGCTCTGTTAAGCCCACTTGTCTGTCTTCATACCCTTGACCTGGCAGCAGGCTGTGAAGGAGGCTGCCAGGCTCCAGGGTACTGACAGCAATGAGCAGTAGCTCGTGGCTGCAGAAGAAAAACAAAACACAAAAACAAAACAACCAACAGCAAAAAAAACAGGTCCGAGAAATGGAAAACAGCACACCTGGGGTCCCGGGAACCGGCAGGCAGGCCCGCCCCGCGTAGGTGCAGCTGATGACTTTGAACAGCACCTGTGTCCCGGTGAGCCCCAGGGATTAAATTACAAGACGTGCTGTGTGTTCCGAGTCAGGGCAGGCACTGCACTTACTCTGAGACCCGTACAGCGGTGAAAATGAACAAGCTGGAGCCAGGCCTGCCAATGAGAGAAGGCAGACGACACGCAAATACACAACGTGACACGCTGCGGGCTGTTCAGAGGCCCACCCACCGCATGTTTCAGGGCACACAGATGTGAAGAGGCCGGGTGAGCTGCTCCAACTCCCGTGTGGCCGCCGTGGGCAGGGTCGGCCTGGAGAGCTGGGGGTCCCTTCCTCCCCATCATCAGCAGGCCTGGGCTCCAGAGACCCCTGAGCTTCCAGTCCGGGCCCCCTGCTCGCCTCTCTTGCTTTGTTTGAACGCCCCACACCAAGAACACGCTCAGTCTGACCTATTTAACTCAAAATGAATTTCAGAGAAGAATGATTTCGAACAAAGAAGGCAGGGAGATAGGTGGTCGTTTTATTGTAAATCCCCTCAAAAGGTCAGTGTTGGTGTTTACAGGGTAAGCGTTGGTTCTCGAGAATGGAGCCCCAGGCACCCAGGTCTTCGAAGTAGCCCCCTATCCGAGCATTGGTCAGGAATCCTGGTCACGCAGCGGGGTGGGCAGCGGGAGGGCTGAGGAAACAGGCCAAAGACCCCGGGGGTTTTGTGGGGGTTGGTTTTGGGTTTTGGCCATGCCAGGTCATGGGATCTTCAGTCTACCCTGCCGCCCTCCGGCTCTTAGTTGCAGCATGTGAGGTCTAGTTCCCTGACCAAGGATCGAATCTAGGCCCCGTGCGCTGGAAGCACAGACTCTTAGCTCCTGGACCACCCAAACACCCCCTTTTTAAGTGAGACCCTTGCCACCTTTCCCCCACAGAGCTGGAAGGTCATGGCCAGCCCTCTCTGCTCCCTGGGACTGTGGCTTTAGTCAGGCCCACCTGTCCGTTGGCCACAATTAAGTCCTGTGAGTGCTGTGAGCTCCACGCTGCTAGCTGCTCCCGCTCAAGCCACCTCCCAGGTAGTCGGCTGCAGGTGGAGCAGTACCCAGCCCAGCCCACAGCCGTGGGTATAAAAAAAGCAGCTGAGAGCTGTGATCACTGCCACCATCTATCACCACACTGAAACAAGCGTGGTCTCACTGAACGCGCACAGCTGTGATCACTGCCACCATCTATCACTACACTGAAGCGAGCATGGTCTCACTGAACGCGCACAGCCAGCTCCAGAGAGGGCACTCTTGTCCCCGGTGTGGGGAGCTTGCAGGCTGAGTGCAAGAGCTGAGCCGGGAAAACAGCAAGATCATCTCTCACAGAGGTCAGTGCAGGTGGTGGGGCTTGGCACCTGGACACGTCTGTAAGTGGGCTTTGAGGTATGTGTAGGAGTTCACCAGGTAGCACAAACACATTTCCCAGCATCCTAGTGCGGCTGGCCCTGAGTACAGAAGGAAGAGGGAGGAGCAGGTGTGTGTGGCTGCTGACGGTGGGAGAGCAGTGGCCGCTTGTTCCCATAGGAGATCAGGTTGTACAACTTCTGCACAGCTCAGCAGCTGGCACCAGAGTGTCTTCCCCGCCCCATCCTGTCTCTGGGACTGGCAGCTTAGTGCTGCGCAGGCTTTCTGAGACTTCTGTCCTGTTGCCTCAGAAGACACACAGCTCTGTGGATGAGGGGCCCTGTCTGTGCCCCCACCAGCCCTAACCCCTGGAATGGGGCCTGGTATGCAGCACTGCTCACTAAATTCTTGTGACATGACTAAGTGAGGGAATGCCAGGCTGAGGCCCAGAGAGGTCAAGCGATGCCACAGGGACACACAGTGAGGCGGGAGCCCAGTCTGGGTCTGTACCAGGCCCACACCCCCAGAGCCAGGGGCCTCCTCTCCTGGGCCCCCAACGGGGCCCCAGCTTTCCAGTGACCGGCAGAATGCACCTGCAGCCCTGTACCTGAAAAACGCCCTTTCTCGGAAAGAAAGCGAGGCTTTCTCAGGCGGCTTTGGGGAAGCTCTTCCCACACAGAGAGGGTTGGTCCTGTTAAAACCGGGCACCCCAAATTTGGGAGCAGCTGGGGGGGCCTAGGTGGGGACAGAACCCCGGGTTCCCCTCCTTCCTCTGCCCCCACCTCGGGCATCTCTGGACCTCTGACAAAAAGGCAGAACTAGAGCCGTGGAGGCCCCCATGCTCCCGCTGTACAAGGGGCAGAGGCGGGCCCTGGGGGCCCTGGGAGTGAGCACTGTCTCCCAGCAGGGCGTCAAGAGCCACGTCCAGAAGCCGTAAGAAGAGGGATGGGTGGATATTTATCACAGGGAGATAAGGACGTAACACTTGGGGAGGTGCCCTTAGGGCACTGGGGCTGGCAAGGTGGCAGGGGACAGGGTGGACCTGACCACACCAGCAGTGTGTTTAACCTCATACATGGGCTACTTTGCAAGAACGTTTCATTTTTTTCCAATAGTTCCCCCACAGAGAGGGGAAAGCCTGAAAAAGCTGTTTTCACACTGGATCTCACAGCACGTGGCCTGGAATTCTGTGGACGCAGGGGGCGGGTGGGCTGGGTTGAGGCTCTGGTTTAGGGACACCATCCCCTTCCACCCCGGAAGGCCCCACTTCCTGTGTGTGACCCACTGGAGTCTCCAGGGTGGGGGTTCTTTTGTTACCAGGGCTGCACTACCTTCAGAGTTTGGGATCCCTGGGCAATATAGTCCCAGAGCCCCCTGCTGTGGGCCCCCAGCTGGGCTTATGGGGACACCCTTGCAGGCCTGCCCAGCCCACATGGGCACCGGGATCCCTTCTGGTGTGGGGAGAAGCCCCCCACACTGTGTGAGCCGGCGGGGCTGGGGGCTGTCCTGCAGGCGGCCCAGGCTCTCCTGATGCGAGCCCTGCGGCGGAGCCGGACCCCAGCTCCTCCTGAAGGCCCACCTCGATTTTGCAGGTACAAAGACTACCGGGAGCCGCCATGGTCGGAACACAAGTATGACATCTCCAAGGACTTCTGGGCCGTCCTGGCCGCCCGGCTGGCCTTTGTCATCGTCTTCCAGGTGCGAGGGCCTGCTCGACTTCCGGAAGGGCTGGGGGCTGAGGCGCCAAGGATGCGCTGTTGCCAAGGAAAGGGTCAGGAGGGCAGGAACTGGCCAGGGTCAGGGGTTTGGAGGCTGGAGGACTCACCCTGGTCACCCTGGGGTGTGAGGTGCTGGTGACCCCAGGCCCTGGCCAAGGAGAGGTCCCAGACCCTCCTGAGTTAAAGGAAGGTGGGGATGGGAGGTGGTCAGGGCTGGCGGGGTCCTGGCTGACACCAGACCCCACCTCCAGCAAGCAGGGGACCCG